>NW_022630997.1:42979901-43135167 GCF_010015895.1 Lontra canadensis | reverse complement strand
CGGGCCCCGCCCCGGCCCCGGGCCCCGCCCCGGCCCCGGGCCCCGCCCCGGCCCCGGGCCCCGCCTCCTCAATGTTAAGGCGGGAAAGCGAGAGCGCTCCTAGAAGCTCTCTGCCTTTCTCTCTGCTCCGCTTCTTCCAACACACATGAGTGTACACAAAAAGTTTGTTAAATTGAATTTTTTGTGCCTGCTGCGACCTTATTGTACCCGTATACCTGTTGACTAAACGTAAAAGAGTCAGTGAAAAGAAAACGACCACAGTGAGTTGGGAATTGTTCCTTTTGAACTGTATTTAGGTTTAGGTTTCTAGTAAAATTTCTGTTTCCTGACCTTGAAGTTTCTTTGCATTTAGAAACCTCCCCAATTCCTCTACTCTGTGGGTTTTTCAGCTGTTCTCTTTGCAAAGTAACACTGTGGGAGAGATTAGCCCCTAAGCTACTAATAAAGTGTTTTTCTCCGAAGTTGTTGCTGTCAGAAGTGGAGATGGAAACGGATCGTCTCTCTTGCTATAGAAATAGAATAAAAATATTTTGATTATGATACCAGAGGGCTTTCAAATAAAAAATTCCTCTTCAGGAGTTGCCTTAGCAGAGCTGTGAAAAAGGCTACAACCATAGAAGCGAAAGGCGGCAGACAACTATCACTGTGTTGAATTGTGAATTTAAGTTTAACTGTTTTCTCCATTTCTTCTCAGAGAGCCCTCCCTCCCCACTAACCTAAGAAAAAATCATTGTGTTCATGCCACTGTGCTAGCACTTTACTCACAACCCAGTGTTTATTTACAAATAACCTGTGGGATGGATAGTTTGTATTCAATTGCTGGTGGGGAAGCCAGCTAAGACTCTAGGCAATGCGTTAAATTCTGCAACTGGGACACAGTTCTGATCTGAAGGACACCAAGGTCTGAACTGGTAACAGTATTCTTATCTGTTGTCCTCTGGATCTACCTGTCATAGGGGTTTTAGAGATCTTTGCTTATTTGCTTCTCAACCATCAAAATAACCTTTTCTGTTTCTCTCTCCATTTAGAGCCTGCTCACTGTTAAATGAAAAATCTGATAAATCCTTTCTGAACACCAGCACCTCAGTTGGTTAAGCATGGGCCTTGGGTTCAGGTCATTGTTCTGGGATTCTGGGATCCAGCCCAACTTTGGGCTTCCTGTTCAGTGGGGAGTCTGCTTCTCCCTCTCTCTCTGCCCCTCTCCTCTGCTAGTACTCTCTCTCTCTCTCAAATAAATAAATAAAATCTTAAAGAAAGAAGGGAAGGAAGGAAGGAAGGAAGGAAGAAAAAGAAATCCTTCCCCATTTATTAGTAAGCACTTATCGTGGTATCCTTCCCAGGCAGCATGTCTGTTAACTCTCATAATGGAAATTTCAAGTTGTGTTACAGATTACTATGGAACGTCCTGAAGGTCCCATAGAATTTTAAGTAGTAGCTAAGTCAACCATTTCTCAGAACAAGGAAAAAAGGAAGTTAAATCATCATTACATAAATGTTGAACAAAAATCCATTAATAACATTGGTGTAATTTAATCTACTTTTAGGCAATATTTAATCTATGTAAAACTGAATGTAGAAACATAAATCAATGGTTCTCAAACTTTTTGGTCTTTATAGAACCCTTTACTTTCCTATAAATTATTGAGGATCCCAAGCAACTGTTGTTGATGTGTATTATACATATCAATACTTAACATGTTAGAAATTAAAATTTAACATATTAGAAATTAGAATTAATATTTAGTCATTACAAATAATAAACCCATTATATGCTGATATAAATAACATTTTTATGAATAATAATAACTATATTTTCCAAAAAACATAGAAGAGAAACATGGTTTTACATTCCTGAAAATTTTTTTAATGTCCAGGATATAGAAGAAAGCTAATTTTCATATCTTTTATTCATTGATTTTTTTTTTTTTTTAAGATTTTGAGAGAGAGAGAGGGGCATCTGGGTGGCTCAGTGGGTTAGGCCTCTGCCTTCAGCTTAGGTCATGGTCTCAGGGTCCTGGGATCGAGCCCCACATCAGGCTCTCTGATCAGCAGGGAGCCTGCTTCCCCCTCTCTCTCTGCCTGCCTCTCTGCCTACTTGTGATCTCTCTCTCTGTCAAATAAATAAATAAAATCTTTTTAAAAATTTAAAAAAAAAAAAGATTTTGAGAGAGAGAGATGGAGATAGCGAGAGAGTGCACAGGGAGGGAGGAGAGAGAAAACAGACTCCCTACCAAGCAGAGAGCCCGATGCGGGGCTTGATCCAGGACTCTGGCATCATGACCTGAGCTGAAGGCAGACATTTAATCGACTGAGCCACCCAAGCACCCCTAATCTGTTTCAGTACACATATCATGTAGCCTCTGGAAAACTCCACTGTACACTCAGAGAATGAGAGTGATAAAGGCAAATAACAGCTTAATATTATGAGGAAAAAAAGTCTTGACCTTATGGATCACCAGAAAGGGTTTTAGAAACCCCAGGACTCCTTGGACCATGCTTTGAGAACCACTGTGTCATACCATGCAAACGTTAGCTACTATTTTCTTTTTGTCTAGCCGTATTGGCAACAAGTAGAACATTTAGTGAAAAGAGGAATAAAACAGAGAAATTTGTAGACTAGCGCAATCATAAATGTGAGCATTCTTTCTTCATTTTCCAGAAGCATAGAGTAAATTAGAATTCAAGGTTATAATTGAACACAGCCACTTCTGCATTAGAAATCAGCCCACCGATCCAATATTGTCTTTCAGCCTGCTGTGCAAAGTATTTCCTCTCACATGAATATAGAATATCCCTAATGTGGGTTTGTATTCCATGCACAAACTAGATATTAAGACTAATAAAATTTGAAGTCAGAATTCTTTTCATAAGTATATATCAAATGCCTACTATATCCGGGGCTCATAATAGGTACTGGACTTACAAAAATTTGTAAGCACAGTTCCTGCCCTTGAGCAGCTTATTTATATAATGAGACTTAAATCCTGGTATAAATGTATTTTTTTGCCATGTCCAATAGTTCCCAAATCAGCTTAATGATCAAATGTCTCAGAATTATCTGAGGAGATTTTTAAAATACAGATTCCTGGATCATGGGATAATACTGAAGTGGACCAGGGTGGGGCTCAGGAATATTTATTTATTTATTTATTTAAAAAAAGATTTTATTTATTTATTTGACAGAGAGGCCGAGATCGCAAGTAGGCAGGGAGGCACGCAGAGAGAGAGAGAGAGGCAGGCTCCCCGCTGAGTGGGGAGCCTCATGCGGGACTTGATCCCAAGACCCTGAGACCATGACCTGAGCTGAAGGCAGAGGCTTAACCCACTGAACCACCCAGGCGCCCCAGGAATTTGGATTTTTAAAAAGTGACCAAGGTAGTTCCCATGCAATGAGAAATACATGCATCAAACAAATGAATTTGGTCTTTGCCCCAGTGCTATCACACATAAAATACAATCTCTTTATTTCATCTTCCGAAAGTATGTCATTGTTGAAAGATCCCTGTTATCAAGACAGTACATATTTAATTTCAGTTAAAATAGAAGTTGAGGTACTTATTTCAAACATTTTATAGTTCATTTGCCTTTATCACATAAAAATAATAATGTGAGATATTACCACAGCAGCTTTCCACACATCACACCACTGTAAAAAGCAAAACATCTTTTGCAACAAGCATCTGACTGAAGAAAGTGTTACTTTATGGAGCTTTGATTCAATTTCTTTAAAATGAATTCAGTGAGATATCCCATGTTTCATTACACTTCTCTTCAGGGTTTCACAGATTATGTTATAGTATTTCAAACCCTATGCAGTCTTCCATCACAAATTTATTCTGATGATACATTATATTCCAATAGCTATCTAGAGACCTAAGGTCCATAGTTGCTGTTATAGTGAGTGTTCTTTGCTAATAATTGCAGCCAGAATTAATTAAATTTAAGTAGATAAGAAAAATCCAAAAAGCAAGCTTAAGTTTCTTCTTTTTCTTACCACAAAGGGAAAAAAAGGAAATAGCTAAATCAGCCATAAATATGATGATTTGTACAAATCTATATGTATTCCTTTTGATTTATGATCAAAACTAACTTCAAATTAAAGGTTCCCTGCCCAGATCTTAATTTTTAAATACCTGTCCCCATGAAAAGTAACCAGGGCTTCTTAGAAAAACAGCTGATTTCAGGGCTAGGGCAGGAAGGTACAAGAAATGAGGAATCCAGGGGTGCCCTGGGGGGCTCAGTTGGTTAAGTGTCCGCCTTTGGCTCAGTTCAGGATCCCAAGGCCCTCAGACTGAGTCCCACATCGAACTCCCTGCTCAGTGAGGAGTCTGCTCCTCCTTGTCCCTCTACCCCTCCTCCAACTTGTGCTTGCTCCCTCTCTTTCTCCCTCACTCTCTCTCTCAAATAAATAAATAAAATCTTCTTAAAAATTGAGGAATCCAGAAATAAGGAACACTCAGAAAATAAAATGGGGACATGTCAACAAGAGTCCGCTTAAAGGGCCTTTCCTTGGCCAAATCTGGGATAACTTGAGTATCAAAATAAGAACAATGATGAATTATGATCCATCGAATAAAAAAACAAATCCTTGAGTCTATACTAATGAGAAAGAGATGAGTGGGGGAAAGAGGAAAAATGTCTCTAAAAAGAGAAATGTCTCTAAAAGGAGAATGTCCGTGGTAAATACAGAGAGAGTGGTAGAGTTGGAAATTTGCCACTGCACCTATAGGAAGTGAATGGTTTGGAGAATCAATTTAAAATCAATGGATTCTAAATCCAGGGGGAAAGCTTGACGAGAAGCAACATATTTTTGTTTTCAGAGTATCTCCCCACATATTGTGTATTCTCTGGGAGGGAAAAATACAGTAGAGAAACTAGGCAACACTTTCATCAGTGATCATGTGCCTCCTGATGTGTGATACCCTGAGAAGGACTTATCACTTGAATCTTATCATGAGGAAACATCAACCAAACCCATACTTGGGAACATTCTCTGAAATAACCATCATGTAGGGGGAAAAAAGAAGTCCGAGGAACTAACTGCTCCATGTTGAAAGGGAATAAAAACTTGACTATGAAGTTAATACATGATCCTAAACTAGAACTTGTATCAGTTGCAGGGAATTGCTAGAAAAGATTTATTGGAACAATTGACAAAATTGGAATATGTGGACGCCTGGGTGGCTCAGTGGGTTAAGCCTCTGCCTTTGACTCAGGTCATGATCTCAGGGTCCTGGGATCAAGCCCTGCATCGGGCTTTCTGCTCAGCAGGGAGCCTGGTTCCCCCCTCTTTGTGCCTGCCTCTCTGCCTACTTGTGAACTCTCTCTGTGTCAAATAAATAAATAAAATCTTTGAAAAAAAAATTGGAATATGGACCATAGATTAAAGTAGCTTCCATATTTGATAACTGCAATAATTACATAAGAGTATTATATTTCTTAGTAAATATATATTAATGTATGAAGAGTTAAAGGGGCATAATGTATGCAATCTATTCTCAATTGGTTTGGAAAAAATAAAGCCAAATACCTAGAAAGAAAATGATAAAGCAAATACAGCAAAATATTAAAAATTGGTGAATTTGAAGAAACTGATAGAGTTCTCTATCCTATTCTTGCAATTTTTCTGTATGTTTAAATTTTTTTTGTTGTTTAGGGTTTTATTTATTTATTTATTTATTTAGAGTGTTCCTAAAAAGAGAAGGCCCATGATAAATACAAAGAGAAGGGGCAGAGGGAGAGGGAGGAAATCTCCAGCAGGCTTCACGCTGAGTACAGAGCTCCACACCCAGGCTCAATCCAGGACCCTGAGATCATGACCTGAGCTGAAACCAAAAGTTAGGACACTTAACTGACTGAGTCACCTAGGCCCCCCATGTTTAAATTGTTTTTAAAAAGAAAGCAGTTAAGGACCCTCCATCTCTCTCTCTCTCTCTCTCTCTCTCTCTCAGACTTTGTTCCAAAATGGACTAGAACATTCATCATGAATCTTTTCACTATTTTTAGTCCTTTTATTTCCACTATCATTATCACAGTCAAGTAGTAGTTATATTTTATAATTTCAGTTGATTATATACAAGCAGTAAGAAGAAAAGCAGCTGAATTTATAAAAGGCCAAAAGATTTCCTAATTCCAGTTGCAGGAATTTTTATATTTACAGCTGAAATTTTATTCTAGGTGTTTTAAGAAATGGACTAATTCAACCAATTATTCCGTTGAATCAAGGTTAAACAAGCAAGACAAAGCAGAGGCAGTACATTTGTTTCATTTTCCTCAAATTACTAGTTTTTCAACCTCCTAAAAGCATCATCTACAGTTTCCTCTAAAATAATTAGTAAGCAGGGTTTTTCCCCCATTTTTTAGTTTCAGTTTGTCTCTTAATTTTTAAAAAATTATTTTTTAGATACAAAGATATACATTCCCTTAATTTCAAACAATTGAGAATAACAACTACTTTTACATTTTTTATTCCTCCTGGACCCTTTTGCATGCTTACATCAATGTGTGTATCTGTATATGTAGACAATTTTTTCTAAAATGGAAATCAGTCTGCACAATTTGTTCCTTTATTTCTTATGTAACAGGTATTTTTAAATTTAATTTTTATTTTCTCAAAGCTGTGCATATGTAGTTTTCTATATGTAGTTTAAAGACAAACAATTCAACTAGTGAAAGTTTTTTCTAATCCTTATGTAACCCATTCACGTGGTTTAAAATTCAAAAAGTACAAAGGTGTACATTATGAAAAATCTCCCTTCTACCTCTGTCCCTGAGACACCCAAATCTACTCATAGGCAATGAATGATATTAGTTTTTATGCATCCTTCTTGCATATACAAATACACACATATAAACACACATATGTTCTGAAGATCTTTTTGCATCATTAAATAAAGGGCTTTCTCCCTTTATTACATATTACAACATATACATATTCCACAATATAGATATGCCTTTATTTAATCAGTTGCTGGATTTATTTAATCAGATATTCAGAGTGTTTCCAGTTTTTGCTCTTTCAAATAACCTGCTATGAATAACTTTGAATATACATTTTTGACTTGGTGTGAGTAATTTGTGGAATAAATTCCTAGAAATGGAGTTAAGGATCAAAAGTTTTACAAGTTAGCATCTCTGGTAAGCAGACTCTGGGACAGAAATTTAAAATGCAGGATGTTTTTTGGGGAGTAACCTTGGGTTTAAGACCTGTGGAAGGAAGAAGGAGAAAGTGGGATCAGGCAGAGAAAGTTGAGCTTTGAAGCACCTCAAACAGCTTCAGCTACCATGTAAGGAAGCTGTGGAGCTGATGACTTATCAGAATCAACTTGCATTGGGTGGCGATAGCTTGGCCTTTTTACCCCTCCTCCGTCAGACACCGGATGTGGGCTGCCCCTTAAAGGCTTGACAGTTGGCTGAGACAACTCTGCTGGTGAGGTAGAACTTGAAGGGGCTGCCAGTGGAAGATTATCTGCTGCAGAACTTCTAGCAGCTGGGACAGCAAGAACTTCCCAGAAGGGGGATACCAGGGTGTCCTACATCCATGTCCAACCAAAAGGATATCTACATTTTGGGACTTTGATAGCTTTTGCCAAAATGCCATACCAATTTATATGCCCATTGAGAATGTTTGAGAATGCCTATTTACCCGTATTCCCTCATGCACAGAGTGTTAATCAAACTTCTGGATCTTTCCCAGTCTAATTAGGTGAAATGTGATAACTCAGTGTAGTTTTAATTTTCCTTACTTTTATTTGAGGGAAGTTGAACTTTTTATAAGTTTAAGACCCAGCTGTCCTTTTTCTTTTTCCTTTGAATTGTCTGTTTTTAGCCTTCACACATTTTCCTATTGGGTTGTTTTCTTTTCTTTTCTTTTTTTTTTTTTTTAAGTGATGTGTAGGGACTCATTGTTAGGGAAACTAGCCATACTCTCACCACATACCTTTCCAGTATAACCGTGTGGTAATAACTGGTTAAATTAACATTTTGGGTTTAGGTGATTATGACTACAGAAACATTGTTCACAACTGAGTCATGAGGACTACTATAATTCTCGTTCCTTTTTTATACCATTGCTGTTTTTCCCATAGTCAATACTTGGCTCATTTCTTAACTTTGCTTAGTTTTTTATGTGAGTGTTGAAGAAGGATAATTGGAAGGTAGGGAGCAGGGATAAGCAACATTCTCCCCCCACCCTCCCCCCCGCGCCCCCACCCCCAAGAGAAAACCACCGTTAAAAGGATTTTACATAACCCTGGAAGGAGCCCTCCACCCATGTGACAGATAGGGGACATGTGACAGATAGAGGACAAAAACCTGATTGGATGACAGGCACAGGGAGCATTAATCAGATTAAAACAGTCTGTCAACGAGCCTTTAAAAACCCTTAGAAACTCTGGGGGCAACCCCTTCAGGTCCCTTCCTTCTTTGGGAGCTTTGTACTATAGCTCAATAAACCTTGCTTTGCTGCCCACCACTCTGTCTGGCCTACGTCTTCATTCTTCCAAGCAGCATGGCCAAGAACCATGGGCACTGGACATAGAAAAAATCCTGCAACACTGTCACTATTTCTTCTTTCAACCCTTCAACAGATGGACCACTGTAGTTTGTGCTACCAACATTTCTTGCCCAAATTACTGGAATAATTGCCTCCTTAGGCAATCCATTTGTCTCCTTATTATCTCCCTGTTTCCACCCTTATCTGCCGAGTATTTTCTCAAACAGGCAACCAGAGTGATCTCTCTAAAACATAAGCCATTCCACTCCTACAATGGATTTCCATTTCCCTGGAAGAAACATCAGTTATAATAGTGATCTATAAGGCCCTACATGACATATCCTTCACCTCTCATATCCTACCTCTCTGACCTCATTTCCTACTGCTACTCCAGCATCCACTCCTCTCACATTTTTCCACCCCCTCTGGCAGTTCTCTCTGCCTGGAAAGTTCTTCTGCCAAATAGTCATATGACTAATTTCCTAATTCCCTTCAGGTCTTGGCTGAAATGTCACTTTACAGTGAAGTCTATCCTCTCTATCCTATTTTAAATTGTAATACACACCCTCCCCTCCCACCACCTATAGCAATTTTAATTCTTCTTATCCAGCTTTACTTTTTCTTTTTTCATAGATACTATTGCCTTCTAATATAGAATTTATTTATTAGGTTTATTATCTTACTCCCTATGCTACAATGAAAGCTCAATGAGAATAGTGTTTGTGGCTGACGGTGGTCACTAAAATATTTATTATGAATGAATATATTTTCCCTTAAAATGTTCAAACTGATCATAAAAACTATTATTTCCAATTTTTGTGCTTCTTGGAACCCCCCATCTCTATCATTTGTTTTCTTGTCTTCCTATATAGGTATCAACTATGAACCTGCCTTCATTATCAATTTGAGTATTGTCTTCACCTTTCTCCTATGACAGATCCACTAGTACCTAGACCCTTTGTCTTTCTTGTTTTTCTCCCTCTTTTCAATAGTGTTTCTTTTTCTTAGTTTATTCTTTCCTTTTGGTGGCAGTCTCCTAAGAAAGAATGCAAAGTTTCTGAGATTTTATATGTCTGAAATTGTCTTTAGTCCAGCTGTATGCTTAATTGATAGTATGATTAGGTATAAAACTCTAGAGTAGAAATAATTTTCCAGGGTGACTGGCTGGCTCAATCAGTGGAGCATGGGAGTCTTAATCTCAAGGTTGTGAATTCAAACTCCATATTTGGTGTAGAGATAACTTAAAAATAAAATCTTTTTTTAAAATTTTTACTTATTTGAGAGAGAGAGGGCATGAGCAGCGGGAGGGGCAGAGGAGGAGGGAAAGAGAGAATTTCAAGCAAACTCCATGCTGAGTGCAGATCCTGATGTGAGGCTCAATCTCACGACCCTGAGATCATGACCTGAGCCAAAATTAAGTTAGACACTCAACTGACTGAGCCACCCAGGCACCCCTGTTTTGGACCTTTTAAAAAATTTAATTTGTTGGCCATTCTGTAGGTCCTTTATCAGAGGACTTTCTGTCCTTTGGTTCTAAGAAAACTTCTTGATTTATTTGTTTGATAATTTCCTCCTATTTTCTCTCTTCTCTCTAGAATTTCTTCAGATATGGTAAAAGCACTCAGCAGATTGGTGTCTAAATTGTTATTTATTAGACATAATTTGCACAATAGTATGGAAAGAGAACTGAAAGAAACAACATATTCCAGGATTTAATAACATAAAATTCTCAATCAAAAAGCAAAATTGGCAGGCTGCCACTACTTTTTTTTTTTTTAAGATTTTATTTATTATTTGACAAAGAGAGAACAAGCAGAGGGAGCTGCAGAGAGAGAGAGAAGCAGGCTCCCCCCCTGAACAGGAAGCCCAATGTGGGATCCCAGGACCTGGGATCATGACCTGAGCCAAAGGCAGACACTTGACCAGCTGAGCCACCCAGGTGCCCCTAGGCTGCCACTTTCTAAGAATAGCTGAACTAAAAGTGTCTCTAAGGCCAAACAGGGAGTTATCTCCCCTTTAAAGGATCTCCAAATATTCTAAAACCTAGAATAGTGCCTGGAACATTATGGGAAATTGGTAAATATTAATGGAATATATAGAGGTCCTTTGCAAGTATTTGCACTTAAGTACATTCATTAGATAATAGAAAACACTGCACACACACCCCAAGCAGCATTATCTCTGGTAAGTCCCTAACTTTTAATCCCTTAAAACATTTAAAATTAATAAGACCTAATATTTATAATTTTGTTACATTTATTTTTCTGTAAACCTGGAATCACAGTTCATAATCACTCTGGAGAAAATGAAGCTATTTTATTGCATACAAAAGTATCATTTTTGATATTTCAACATTTTAGCATCATTTTGGTATTTGACACTGATTGTCAACAACATAACGTTTTTTATTATATGCTGGATAGCTTCTTTTTTTTTTTAAGATTGTATTTATTTATTTGAGAGAGCTCGTGCCTGTGTGTAAGTGGGGGGAGGGGCAGAGGGAGAAGCAGACTTGCTGCTGAGCATGGAGCCTGATGTGGGGCTCAATGTGGGGCTTGATCCCAGGACCCTGAGATCATGACCTGAGCCAGTCAGAAGCTTAACTGACAGAGCCTCCCAGGTGTTCCTTAAGTGCTGGATATCTTCTAAGGTACAAGGCTGAATAAGGTTAAGCCAAAAAAGTATAATGATACTTTTTTTTCCCCCAAATCAAACTTCCTTTTATTGTTCTTGATGGACATCATATAACTATAGCCAAAGCCAAATGACTATAATTTTAGTTTTTCTTTTAGGAAATCAAAACAAAAATACTCAAGGAATCCACAGCTTTTTCAGCATGGTATAGAATGGTATGTGAGACACAGGGTAGGTAAATTTGGTCCAGGATCAGTTGGCTTTGGGGATGCCTAGTTTCATTGTTTCCATTTATTTTAGTTTTGCACTAAAAATAAAGCACAGCAAAGTTATAGCGTTGCTGCTAGTATGAAGAAAAATATTAATATACAATGAACTATAGTTGTTTTAGTTCTTTAGTTCTTTTACTTTCTGTTTCTACTTCTGCCAATATGCTTTACTAAACAGCATACAGAAACACAGGTCTTTAATATCTCACAACCACCATTAAGAGCTAAAAACAAGTGGAAAAGTAGAATTTGAATTATGAGTAGATTTTATCATAAAATTCATAAATAATTTTAGAAGGAAAGTTCTGCTATACATAATCACAGTATCCCCAAATGAGAGAATAGCACTTACATAATGGGTAACTTCTAAGACTAAAAACACAAAGAAATTCCGATTGCTCACTAAGACCTAAAACCATTCAATAGTTTTTATGTAAATGTGCATTCATATTAATTTTCAAATTAAAGTATGCATTCTCATTGTAAGCCACCCTGTTGAGCTATATAGTTTTTTAATAAGTTATTTGTACTTGCTATACACAGTTGTGAGTTTAATCTAATGGGTGAAATTCTTGTATAAGTTTATCAATTTGAATCTATGGAGAAGCAGACACCAAGATTAGATGTTCAAGGGATTTACTGGAGGGAGTGCTTATGAAAGAGAAGGGGCAAGGGAGTAGGAGTAGACAGGGAGAGTGATACAAGTCTAACACCTATGACAGGAAAGAGGAAAGGAAGGATTAAGTAAAAAGGGCCTCAGACTGTAGAGCAGTTCTAAGAAAATCTGACCCAGGCTAATGGGAAGTCCCTGAACTAAAGTTGAAATTATAGGAATCCTGCTTCGTGCAACAACAGACTGGTTCTTCTACCCTGCTGTGCTTTCATAGACTGGATGAAGCTTAGAGGAAGCAAGGCCTGGCACTAATGCATTAGAGCCAAGAGTGTGTCCGCTGTCAATCTACAGTATCTCTAGAAAGGAGATCTGAATGGGGCACCCCCATGACTACCACAGTCCACTTCTTATTCTGTCCTGATCCATCTCTCCACATATGTTCAGGAAGCAGACTTGCCATGGTTCCTGCTGCCATTTTTCCTAAGGGGAAGCTCAGAAGAGGAAGATTAATGGGATGAGCTCTGTTCTCCCATCTCTGCCACAAAGGTAGTCTCTGGCCACAATGGATATTCATCATTTCCCTCCTTCACTATCCATTCTGCGTTTCTCTCACCTTCAGCTGTCAGCTTCCCTGTCATTGACATGAATCAGGTAAGTCTAGCATATTCGATGGAGTACTTATCTAATTTTAGGAACATACATTCTGATAATATGTTTAGGGGTGCACAATGTGCAAAGTTCCTTCAAGAACTAGCCAACAACTCCTTACATGTCTAAAACTTTGGATCATGCCCTCTTAATTTCTAAACAATTGTATTGATATTTGTGAGCAAAATAGTGAATCATGGAGAATACTTTGTTGATTAGAACCCAATAGGCCATGGTGTTTTATTGGAAACAAGTTTTGACTGATTATTAGGTATTTATTATTTTTCTATAGTGCTAATATTATATAATTTTTTTATTATTAGAAAATTAAGTTTAGGGCACCTGAGTGGCTCAGTTGGCTGAGCACCCAACTCTTGATCTCAGCTCAGGTCATGATCTCAGGGTTGGGAGATCAACCTCTGTGCTGGGCATGGAATCTGCTTGAGATTCCTCTCTCCCTTTCCCTCTGCCCCTCCCCCACCTCTCCCTCTCTAAGAAAAAAATAAAATTAGTTTGCTCTATACAAATAGATTTTATTTGGGAGAAGGGAAATAACTAACATGCTGTAACTTTACAGAAGGAGTCACATCCTCTTGTGTTTTCATTGCTAATTCTCTTTAATAGGTCTGTGCATCTAAATTATTTACTCCCTCAGGCCACTTCCTTTAACTCTCTGAGTCTCAGTTCCTCAGCTATAAACTGTCATGTTATTTGTTATTACAACATGCAAATTAATTAGGAATAGTATTTATCATAACAAAGTTTCAAAAAAACTATGAGAACTAATTGTTAATGCCAGTTAAGTACCTGAAATTTTTGGCTCAAAACAAATATGCTATAATAGTTTTATTTTTAAGCATTTTAATTATCCTTTCAACATATTTTTGTGCAGTCTGCATAAATGGCAGAAATTACTTTCAGGAAGATGAAACCCACAGTTTTTATTTAGCAATATAAAATATTTTCTTTGTACTTTTGTGCAAATAATTTAAAAATTAAAAGTAACTGAAATTTCTGACACATCCCATGGTTGTTTTAGAATCATTAATGTTTAAGACCATTAAAATCTATGCAAGATAAATTGTACAGTATTTCAAAAGTAACCAAATGGCTGAAGAGGCAAAGTTCTCCTTGGTAGGAGAATTCTAGGCAATAATTGCAGAAGAAATCATAGAATTTTATTTTTTTTTTTGTTTTGTTTTTTAAGATTTTATTTATTTATTTATTTATTTATTTGAGTGGGAATAAGAACAAGAGAGCATGAGAGGAGGAAGGTCAGAGGGAGAAGCAGACCCCCTGCCGAGTAGTGAGCCCCATGTGGGACCCAATCCCAGGACTCCAGGATCATGACCCAAGCTGAAGGCTGTTGCTTAACCAACTGAGCCACCCAGGCACCCTGTTTTTTAATTTTTTAAAGATTTTATTTATTTATTTGTCAGAGAGAGGGAGGGAGAGCAAGCACAGCAGGGGGATCAGAAGACAGAGGGAGAAGCAGGCTCCCTACTGAGCAAAGACCATCCCCCCCAACAACACAGGATTTGTTCCCAGGACCCTGGGATCATGACCTGAGCCAGAGGCACACATTTAACTGACTGAGTCACCCAGGCATCCCAACAATCGTAGAATTTTAAAAATCACAGTTTTGCTACTCCTAATGAAATAATGTACCTAGGCAATGATTATAAATAGATGGTAAAACCATTAAGAGAAAGAATGGAGACCTTTATAACTGATCTACCTACCTGAAAACTGTTGAACCCACTGGTAAAAATCAGCATTGTTGAAAGTGAGATAGTCTTGATATCTTGTTTAGGGTCATGGAACCGAAAAAGGACATTAGATAAACAAACAAAAAAACCTAAGGAAATCTGAATAAACTATGAACTTCAGTTATTAACAAGGTACCAATATTTGTTCATTAACTACAACAGATATACTAAATTAATGAAAAATGTTAGTAATTGGAGAAGCTGGGAGAATGGAGGTAGGGTAAATACAGGAACTCTGTACATACTATCTGATCAGTTTTTGTGTACATCTAACAATTTCAAAAAGTAAAATCTACTAAAAAAAAAAATTAGATGACCAGAGATTAGTTCCTTGTGATTTAATGAAATAGGAGTTTCATTGGACCAACTACAAAATATTCCTGCAAACCTGAAATCTAATCAAGTATCTAGATTAAATTACTAGTTTATAGGAAATGTGGGGAGTAGGTAACTATGTTAAACAATACCACAGAGATGCAATCAACCAAATCCAGATTTTACAAATGACTCTGTTTCTTAAATAAATAAAGGCCATGGGGGATCCAGGATAGCTCACTCAGTTAAGCATCTAACTCTGGGTTTTGGCTCGGGTCATGATCTCAGGGTTGCAGGATCAAGCCCTGAGTGGGGCTTGCTGGTCATCAGGGAGTCTGCTTGAGATTCTCTCTCTCCCCCTCTCCCTCTCCTTGCTCATGTTCTCTCTGTCTCTCTTTAAAATAAATAAATAGAATCAAAATGAATGAATGAGTGGCTTAAAAAATTGGTAGAGGAGAAACTCTAATAAACTAAAGATTTAAGAGTTGTGTTAACCAAATACAATGTGTTGACCCTGTTTGAATCCTGATTTGAAGAAATTAACTGTGAAAAGATATTTGGGAAAATTTGAACATGGATGAGAGATAGAATAATATTAAGGAATTATTATTAATTTGTTAGGTGTGACAATGGCATTATGGTTACAAGTGTTTCATTTTTTTGTTTTTAGTCTTTATCTTTTAGAGAGATACAGATCTGAAATGCATCAGTTTAATGTGGAAAAAAATGGGAAATTTTCATATTTTCCATATGGAAAAAGATAAAATTAGATCCTACCTCATCTCATGCACAAAAATAAATTCCAACTAGGTTAAAGACATAAAAGGTTGGGGCACATGGATGGCTCTGTTGGTTGAGCATCCAACTCTTGATATCAGCTCAGGTCATGATCTCAGGGTCATGAGATTAAGCCCCACATCAGGCTCCAAGCTCAGTGGGGAGTCTGCTTGAGATTCTCTCTCTCTCTCTCTCCCCCTCCCCTTCCCCCTACTCATGTGAATGTGCATGCACACTTTCTTTCTTTCAAAATAAATAAATTTTTTTGAAGATTTTATTTATTTATTTGACAGATACAGATCACAAGTAGGCAGAGAGGCAGAGAGGAGGAAGCAGGCTCCCCCCTGAGCAGAGAGCCCAATGCGGGGCTTGATCCCAGGACCCTGGGATCATGACCCGAGCCGAAAGCAGAGGCTTAAACCCACTGAGCCACCCAGGAGCCCCCAAAATAAATCTTAAAAATAAATAATATATAAATAAATCTTTATTTAAAAAAAGAAAAAACCTAAAAGGTAAAACTTTTATCCTGCAAAAATTATTATAAGCTGCATGAAAAAACAAGCCATTTCTATGTAGATACCCTAGAGAAAACTGAGCATATATGCACTGAAGCATTTTTCATGATAGCAAAAATTGGAAATAAGATCCATAAGTAGAAGAATATAACCTGTGTAATTTATTCATGCTACAGAAATCTATATGGCACCAAATGTAACAACATAGATACATCTCTAAAATATATGTTAAAAGATTAAATTTCAAAAGGTGATATAAATTATTAAGCCAGTTGTTTAAGTTTAAAAGCACAAAAAATACTAGGCTATTGATAGATCTATGTAAGGTAGAAGTACAAAAACAAACATACATACTGTAACTGAACCAACATGAGTTCACTCCTCCATGAGTCAGAAACTGTACCGGGTTGAGCTGTTGCACAAAGAAAACTTTTATTTGCAGCACATAAGAAGCCAGGACTGCTGGAGAGAGCATGAATGGGTAACTTCTGTTTGGAGTTTGGATAGATATTTAGATAAGGAAGCCTTGTCCTGGCATGTAGAGGCAGGCATACAGTCACACATGCCCCTTAAGGAAACATGCCTGTATGTACATTGTATGTTATGGAAATGAAGCTGATGCTTCTCCTTGGGTGGGGATTTTAGTAATATAATGAGATAAAGGCAATGGCCGTCATTCCAGAGGTCACTCCATCGTCCATCTGCACAGGCATGAGTCAGGGGTTTAGCTCAAACGGCTTGGGTGTTCTGAGCCAACTGGAGGTCAGTTTGGGGCGGTTACCATCACATGATGGGTGGTTTTGGGTTTCATTTGCCTGAGTTAAGAGGTAAGCCTGAAAGACTTTAGGGAAAATATAAGACAAGGGTTAGTGAATACAAGCAGGTGGCTGGTGCAAAGACAGTGCTTCAACTTATCTAGAGCTTTTTATTAAAAAAAAAAAAAAAAAGAAGAAGAAGAAGAAGCAAATGAAGTAAAATCTGCATGGTGAGTATATAGGTGTCTGTTGTATAATTTTCTGTATGTTTGATATATTTCATGATGTAAAAAAATTTAAGAAAAAATGCCTGAAATAAAAATGAAAAAAGAACACATAAGGTGTGTGTTAGCTTGAATTATTAGTGTGAATACTTGAATATTTTGCCATAAATCTGATTGACATACTTAGTAAGATGACCCTGAGATGTGATCCAGAATCATAAAGGGTCTAGAATAATTCTTATGGACTGGGGCTTCCCACGCCTACCCCCATCTTTTCCAGGATAGCTTCTCAATTCTAATGACTTTGGATTCATGGGGTTGGGCCCAGTATTCATATCACCATATATCATTATGCATTCCTCTCTAAATTCAGTAGAAAACTACTAACTGCTCACCACATGCAAAATACTGTGCCAACCTCTGCAAAACTCAATTTCTTTCTAAGCTAAATAATATTAAGAAATATTAACTAGAAGGTGAACTAAATGAGTGTGGATCTCACTCAGCAAACTTGGATGCACAAGAAACAATACACAAGGTTTTTCTTTTGTTAAATAAATTAAAGTCATAGCCCAATTCGGAAAGGTAGTTGGAAATTCCTCTCGTTTTCTGCTGGTGCCCCTCCCATATTACCTCAGTAGCCACCTTGATAATGTACCCTTTATTGACCGCGTCCTTTTCCTATCTTACTTCCCCATTCCCCTGCCCTTCTAAATAAACTACTTGCATTTGAACCTCCTTAGTCATGCTTATAGGGGAACCCCAATGACGACAATGAAGGATTAAGGCATCCTTACCTCAATACAACCTCTTTGTTCGTGAGTATAAAAGTTGTTTAAGCACGATGGACTGAACTACCGTCCTTTGTAGCATGGTAAACTTAGCTTCCTCCTGTATAATTGTTTGCTCTAAAATGAGACTGATTTGACTTCCTTTACCAAGTAATTAATTGTACTGCAATTTTGATGACATGTTTTCAAGAATATACACAGTGTAAATGCTTAGAAGTACACATACCAACAAGATGTTACAGTAATGACTCATGGGTTCAGAGGTAGTCATGAAACTCTGATACGCTTTATAGGTGTGTTATACTTCGCTGGGGTTGAACTTCTACCCAGAGGCTTGGGAAATCTATTTATCAGACTTCAGGATACGAGTCAGATTATATCAGAAGGAAGTTTCATAAAAATAAAAGGAATAACAAACATTAGGTCCTCTGGGCACCTTCTATGTTAGAGGGTTCTCCTTCCAATTCAACAGGTGGTGTGGCTCCTCCTCATCACCCCATTTTGTTTTTCCAGACTGTCTTTTCTATTCAAATGACTTTGAATTCATGGGGATGGGCTCAGTATTAGCATCAGTATCTATCATTACACATTCCTCTCGCAGTTCAATAGAAACTTACTAAGGGCTCACTATGTGTACAATACTGTGCTAGGATCCAAGCCTCTTCAAAACTTAACTTCTTTCTAAGCTAAAGCTTTTAATCGGTTAATGTTAACTATATACAGGTGGGGACTCCCATCTTTGAATGTCCTACGTCTCCATAAGTATGATAAATATTTCTCTTTCAAGGGACTATTACTACTTGACCAAAGACTGGCAGATCCCCTCCTTTTGTGTCCCTGCTTTCCACCTTCATGCTGTAGGTAGGAAGAGTCCACTTCTTTTAGTTTCTCAGTGGGGAGTAATGAACATAACTCCACAGCCCTAGGTAAGGCTTTCTTCTGAGTAGCAGCAAAGTACAGCCACACACCTGGGAAGCCGCTTTCCTGTCTCCTGAATCAGTTAAGGAATGGAGAATTGGAGCTCAAAATACTTGTTCTAGCTAAGTGGTATTTTTAAAATAGTACTATGCCATGTTTTAATTTTTTAATTATGTAAGTAATGTTCGCACATGACTAAACATTTTTAAACAGGACTGCAAGTTATAAAATAAAAATAAAGATACTTACATATCTTGACGTTTCCACTCTCACCATCTATTGGTTGCTAATTATGAAAGATAGAAAATTTAGCACTCTTAAACAACTTCTCACTTTACCTTATCCACTTTTCCCCTCCATTTTTGTTGTTTTCTTCTAGTAATTAACTTCATTTGCTTTTTTTTTTTTTTTTAAGATTTTTAAAATGTATTTGAAAGAGAGGGAGAACCCTCGAGTAGGGGTCAGGGCCAGAGGCAGAGGGAGAAGCAAACTCCCTGAGGAGCCCAACGTGGGGCTTGAGGACTTTGATATCATGACCTGGACTGAAGGCAGACACTTAACCGACTGAGCCACCCAGGTACGCCAGTAATTACCTTTAGAATCTTAAATGATATGCTTATGCCTGTCTTTCTGAATCTATCAATTTTGGTTTGCTAAAGTATCAGTCTAAAGTATTCTAGGATTGTTACCAACTATAGAACAAGACAGGTGCGCTACCTACTATATTTAAAATACAAGCAATAATTCTCAGGGTGCCTGGGTGGCTCAGTTGGTTTAGCATCTGACTCTTTATTTCAGTTCAGGTCATGATCTCCCAGTTGTGGGATCAAACTGAGCCCCATGTAGGCCTCCGTGTTCAGCTCCAAGTCTGCTTGTCCCTCTCCCTCCCCCTCTGCCCCTCCTCCTCTTGCTCACATGCTGGCATACACTCATGCTCTCTCTCTCCCTCTCTCTCTCATAAATAAATAAATAAATAAATAAACAAACAAACCACAGCCAATAACTCTTATAGTTAAAAACTGTTAGCATTCTTTAATTAATAGAGCATTTAGTATCAAACTAATCAAAAATTTTAAAATTAGGTTTATAAATTTCTCGATTTTGAGAAAATTTAATATATTACAAGCCTTGTTATAAACTCAGACTATGGAATATGACATATGAAATCTCATTTATATGAAAATGAATAGAAAAATATTTACTTAAGTCTTTTTTATCTTTTTGTACCTCTTTAACAATTCACTTTTATTAGAATTATTATAATCCAGCTAGGTTGAATCCCTCTTTATAATAAGTAGTTTTTATTGTAGTTTCAAAATAAGAAGTTAGAGTAAAAACATCTACAACTTTAATTACAAAGAGTACACAGTTCAGTTTAGTCCATGTCAGGTGCATTTGCTGAGCTCTTTGTCATATGCTAACCATAAAAAGTACCAATTTAGATCCTATGAGATAACATCTAATTTAAGATCAAGCAATAGAAATACAAAGTGACTGTATAAGAAGCATCCCCAGTTATTTCATGTTCTTTTTATCTAAAGGACAAAAAAAAAAAATCTCTTTTAAGAGAGAGTTAGGGGAGGGCGCCTGGATGGCTCAGTGGGTTAAGCCGCTGCCTTCGGCTCGGGTCATGATCTCAGAGTCCTGGGATCGAGTCCCGCATCGGGCTCTCTGCTCAGCAGGGAGCCTGCTTCCTCCTCTCTCTCTCTCTGCCTGCCTCTCTGTCTACTTGTGATCTCTCTGTCAAATAAATAAATAAAATCTTTAAAAAAAAAAAAAAAGAGAGAGAGTTAGGGGAAACAAGATTAGCCCAAAAGAAAAATGAAAACCTTTAACTCTCTAAATAGATAAAAATGCAAAATGGATATGTTAGGTGCTGCAAATTGTTACATCTTTGCAACAGGTCAAAAAATGGGGTGCCTGGGTGGCTCAGTCAATTGAGCATCTGACTCTTGGTTTTGGCTCACATCATGATCTCCAGGTTGGGTCATGAAATTGAGCCCCAAATAGGGCTCCCGGCTCAGTGTGGAGTCTGCTTGAGATTCTCTCCCCTTCCCAATCCCTCCCCATCTGCCCATCTTCCTTCCCCTCTGCCCTTCTCCCCATGCTCTCTATAAAATAAATAAACAAAATCTTTAAAAAAATGTCCTCAGTAAAATTAGATAAAAGGAGATAAGAAAAATCAGATATGACTAATCCTCAGACAGTGTCTAGCATACTGGTTAAACTAGAAACAATATTCTAGAAAGAAAATACTTTTAACTGGAATGGAGTACATACAGCAACCTTAAATTCTTATTTTGCTCAGAATTGTATTTAGGAAGAAGGAAGTCTTAATACTATATCCTGAAAACTTCAGATCTCGTGTGGTTGCCTATGAAAACATATTGCTGGGTAAGCATCAATATGCCACCAACTGTTAGTTCTCTACAAATAAAGTTCAGTCTTATCCTACAAAGATTTTATATATTAGTATTACTGGAGGCTGAAGAACCCACCTGAATCCTGTCAAGAATGTTGGCAGGCAATATGCCAAGGTGAAGTCACTCTGAGCTGACATTTAAAGAGCTACTTTATTATCTCAGCTAGTTTTCACCTCTCTGAGCCTTAGTTACCTCATCTGATAATGGGGATAATATTATCCTTTATCTCTACTTCCCTGGGAAGTTTTGAGGGTCAGGATGAGATAATGTATCTGAAAATGCATTGTAATTTATAAAACACTGAACAAGTATTTATTATTCCCTCAATAAATATTCATTGAGAATCTGATATAAGAATAATATGTTAAGTAAAATGATAGCCGAAGAAAGGAAATGGATCTTGCCCTCAAGAAGAAAGAGATACCCTGCAGCAATAGTAACAAACAGTTAGGGGGAGGAAGAAGGGGAGGAGTGGTAGGGGAAGATGGACAGGAGGAAGTGGAGGTTGAAGGGGGTAGAAACATTGACCAACATATTTTATCTTTTTGTTCAGAGCCGTGATCCTTGATCATGTCTTTTGGCCCTCAATATAGGAGTCCACAAAGAGGACCTAACTTTTTAATGTTCTTGTCTATACTTACATAGTAATCCAAGTTAATATTTAAACAGAGTTAAATATATAAATTATCTCATTCAGTCCTCACAAAACCATGCAAGGCAAGTATTATCAGTCTTTTACAGATGAGGGAATCAAAGCTCAGCAAGTTTAAAGTTATTGGGCCCAAGTCCCATTGCCTATGGATGACCAACCAAGATCTCCAACTCCAGGTTTAGTGCTTTGAATTTCCATTTATTGAACCAATTGCTTCTAACACTTCTTAGCCTTCCATAAAAATACTATTCCTATTTCCTACCTTAAAATTAACAGCTATATAATAGCCAAAGCTACCTTGAAAAAGAACAAAACTGGAGGGGCGCCTGGGTGGCTCAGTGGGCTAAGCTTCTGCCTTCGGCTCAGGTCATGATCTCATGGTCCTGGGATCGAGCCCCACATTGGGCTCTCTGCTTAGTAGGGAGCCTGCTTCCCCCCCTCTCTGCCTGCCTCTCTGCCTACTTGCAATCTCTTTCTCTCTGTCAAATAAATAAAATCTTTAAAAAGAAAAAAAAAAAAAAGAACAAAACTGGAGGCATTATGCCCCCTGATTTCAAACCATACTACAAAACCACAGTAATCAAAACGGTATGGTATTGGCATAAAAACAAACATATAGCTCAATGGCATAGAATAAGTATATAGAACCCTGAAATAAACCAAAACCAAGTCAATTAATTTATGACAAAGGAACCATGAATACACACTGGGGAAAGGACAGTCTCTTCAGTAAATGGTGTTGGAAAAACTGGACAGCCACATGCAAAAGAATGAACCTGGGCCACTATCTTATTTATACACAAAAAGTAATGCAAAATGGATTAAATATAACACCTGAAACCATAAAACTCCTAGAAGAAAACATTGGTGGTGATCTCCTTGACATCAGTCTTGACAGTGATTTTTTTGGATTTGACACCAAAAAAAAGGCAACAAAAGCAAAAATAAACAAGTGGGATGACGCACTACAAAGTTTCTGTACAGCAAAGGAAACCGTCCACAAAATGAAAAGGCAACCTGCTGAATGTGAGGAAATATTTGCAAATTGTTTATCTAATAAGGAATTACAATCTAAAATATACGAAGAACTCATAAAGCATGATAGCAAAAAAAATCTTATTAAAAAATGTGCAGAAGATTTGAATAGACATTTTTCCAAAGAAGACATAGAGATGGCCATCAGGTACTTGAAAAGGTGCTCAATATCACTCATCATCAGGAAAATTAAAGTCAAAACCACAATGAGCTATCACCTCACACCTATTAGAATGGCCAGTATCAAAAAGACAAGAAGTAACTAGTGTTGGTGAGGATGTGGAGAAAAGGGAGTCCTCATGCACTGTTGGTGGGAATGTAAATTGGTGCATCCAATTATGGAAAACAGTATGGAGATTCTCAGAAAATTAAAAATAGAACTACCAAATGATCCAGCAATATCTACATCTGGGTATTTATCTAAAGAAAACAAAAACACTAACTCAAAAGAATAGATGCGCCTTCACTTTATCATAGCATTATTTCACATAGTCAAGATATAGAAACAACTTAAGTGTCCTTTGATGGGAGAATGGATAAAGATGTAGTATAGATTATTAGTCATAAAAAAGAATGAAATACTGCCTTTTATGACAGTATGGGTATGTCATCAAGCATCTGCCTTTGGTTTAGGTCATGATCTCAGGGTCCTGGGATCGAGCCCCACGTTGGGCTCCCTGCTCAGCAGAAAGCTGGCTTCTCCTTATCCCACTGCTTGTTTTCCTTTTCTCACTGTCTCTCTGTCAAATAAATAAATAAAATCTTTAAAAATAAATAAAATCTATAAAACTAAATAAAATCTTAAAAAAAAAAAAAAGCTGCCTCGTGGCTGCAGGGAGAGGCTCAGGCACAAGCCCTGGGACCTGGGGGATGCCAGAGGGGCCCCTCAAGGGGTGCTGGGCTCCAGAAGCTCCTGGTCATGCTTGAGAGGGAGCCTTTAGAAGAGCTACTCTCCTGGGATGGGCCAGCCTGCGGAGGTTAGTCAGGTGGTCGCTTATTTTTTGGATGAGTTTCACCTCGTCTAGAAATAGTTCTCTGGGAAGTCACAGAGATGGGGGTCTGCACAGGCAGAACCAGAGCAGATCCAAAAGGCCTGATTCAGGCTCTTTTCCAGAACCAGGGCAGCTTCCCTGGTATCCAGGGCTTTACCCCACTCATCTTGGGACTGCTTCGCACTTTCTGAAGAGGATGAGGCATCCGCACAGATTTTGCATTTTTAAGAGACACTTAGCACCCTCAGGCTTCTCTTTAGCCAACTGGTGGAAGAAGTGGCCCACATCTTCCAGAGCCACATCATCAAGGTCTAATGGAAGCCGAGAGAGGTTGGTGTAGGAGGCCTGCAGATGTATGTAGACTAGGCAGTTGATGGCAGCCTCTACCTTGCTGGAATAATTCTGATGGATCTGGTTGCTCATGGTTGACTGGTAATAAGGAGTTAAGCTCAGACTAGGGTGTTGGCCGGTCCAGGAGGCAGAGGATGGCCAAGAAGGTGGCTCTGAAAGTTAACACTGGAAAAAAGTTGGAGGGTGGTCGGAGGCTGGTAGAAGGGACAACCCTGGATCTGTTCTATCCAAACACTGTTGAAACGAGACAGATTCACAGAACCACTGGGCACACTGCCTCACTTATATGTAGGATCTTTAAAAACATAATAATCCCATAGATTATAGGTTGCCAGAGGAAGGGGGTAAAAGATGGGTGAATTGGGTGAAGGGAGTCAAAAGATACAAACTACAAATTATAAAGTAAGTCAGTCATGAGGATGTAATGGACAGCATGGCAACTATAGTTAATAATACTATATTACATATTTAAAAATTGCTAAGAGAGTCAATTTTAAAAGTTATTTTCTCAAGAAAAGGAATTCTGTAACTATATGTGATGACAGATATTAATTAGATTTATTGTGGTGGTTATTTTGAAATATATACAAATATCAAATCATTATGTCATAAACCTGCAACTAAGATAATGTATGTCAGTTATATCTTAATTTTAAAAAAGACATGAATGGGTGCCTGAATGGCTCAGTAGGTTAAAGCGTCTGACTCTTACTTTCAGTGCAGGTCATGGTCTTGGGGTCATGAGATCGAGCCCCACATCAGGCTCAGCACAGAGTCTACCTGAGAGTCTCTCTCTCCCCCCATTGCTCCTCCTCCCACCCATACACACACATGTCCTCTAGCTCTCAAATAAACAGATTAATCTTTTTTAAAAAAAAAAGACATGAATGGAGAAATTGAGGTATATTCATATAAGGACAAACTATTAAGCAATAAAAAAGAATTATTGATCATATAACAAAATAGTTGAATCTCAGAAAAATGCTGCAGAATTAAAAGGCAGGTAAGGAGCCCCTCGATGGTTCAGTTTGTTAAGTGTCTGCCTTGGGCTCAGGTCATGATCCTGGAGCCCTGGGATCAAGCCCCACTTTGGGCTCCCTGCTTAGCAGGGAGTCTGCGCCTCCCTCTCCCTCTGCTCCTCTCCCTGTTTATGCTTGCTCTCTCTCTCAAATAAATAAATAAAATCTTTAAAAAAAAAACCTCTTCTTAAAAAAAAGAAAAAAGACAGGCAAAAGAATATATAGCTTGATCTATTTATTTAAAATTCTAGAAAATGCAGGGGCGCCTGGGTGGCTCAGTGGGTTAAAGCCTCTGCCTTCGGCTCAGGTCATGATCCCAGGGTCCTGGGATCGAGCCCCGCCTCGGGTTCTCTGCTCGGCAGGGAGCCTGCTTCCTCCTCTCCCTCTCCCTGCCTCTTTGCCTACTTGTGATCTCTGTCTGTCAAATAAATAAATAAAATCTTTAAAAAAAAAATCTTAAAAAAAATCTAGAAAATGCAAAGTGGCAGAAAGTAAATTAATAGTTTCCTGGGTGTATAGGTAGAGGAAGAAATTACAAAGAGATACAAGAAACTTTTGGAGTGGATGGAAATGTTATTTTGATGGTGATGAATACATATATCAAAATTGACATATTACATATATCAATTTTTTATTTTAAGAATGAATCATTTAGCATATTGATAAATCAATAAAGCTGGGGGAGAGGTAATTAAAGAAAAATATTGTTGTTTTAATTTCTTATAAATGGTCTGTGATTCTTTCAAAGAGCATCTTGTTTTTCATAATTCAATAGAGTTCACTTAATTAGGTCAGTTTTATAATCTCTCAATTTTGACCATAAGTGGTTTTCACAACACTGACACCTTTATTTTTAAATCTGGACACTTTAAAAAGGCTGAGGAGAGTGTTATGATTCTTTCTCAGTAAGTAGCTCTATGTGTCTCAAATGTCTTTGTTTGCAGGATTTCTTTCTTTCCTTCCTTCCTTCCTTCCTTCCTTCTTTCTTTCTTTCTTTCTCTCTTTCTTTCTTGTAGGCTCCATACCTAGCGTGAAGCCAAAAGCAGGGCTTGAACTTACAATCATGAGATCAGGGCCTGAGCTGAGATCAAGAGTTGGATGCTTAACTGACTGAGCCACACAGGCACCCCTAATTGCAGGCTTTCTAAGAGGAATAAACTACTCTCATTGTACCCAGCATTTTTATTAGGGCTACAAGAGACCATGAATTGCTCATAGACTATTTTAAAAGAAGAGAGTCTATTGTAAAGCTATGCTTAGACTAAAATTGGAACTGGATTTCAAACTGGAAAGTCATCAAGATCTGAAGCAACTCTAGGAACTAGCTACCCTTTCGGTCTTTCTTGCGGGTAATGTCTCTTTTTCTTTCACAGGAACCTTTTCTCTCTACATGTCCATTCTGTTCTCCTCCTTCTACTCATCGTTTTATTTTTCTAAAATATCTTCAGATATTTTAGATCCACTTTTTATCCTTCACCCCTGGGATCTCTTTCTTGGAAGCCTGACCTGCATAGAATGAGGTCGGTCTGTTTAGTCTCCTAGCTCCCTCCTTGCAAGGTCACTTTAGGCACACTGTCCCCTCAACCAAAGATCACTGCTCCTCTCAAAGTGACTTGCTCGATATAACTGTCCCCTGCCAACCTGTTCTTTCCCCTGTCCCTTCAGGTCTAGGGGTGGCAATAGCTCCCTTGCTACCCAGATTAGGTTCCTCTACTCTCCCTATAGCTCCCTTACACCCTGCCCACACATTTCCAATTAGTTCCTTTGTAGATAAACTCAGCTCAACTTATCATTTGCACGTCTTTTGTTTCTTGTTAGAACCCTGAGTTACATATTTGTTTATCTTGTTTTTTGTGCTTTATTTCACAGCTTCTGTTTTGGTTTGCCATGATCCACCAAGGCTCCTTTCTCTACCCTTCCCCAACATTCTCTGTATTTGCAAATTCCAATATCTCTGAGAAAATCTCAGGCAAGTGGTTTACTTTGTTTTTGCAAGCCAGGCTGTGTGGAAGGTCGCAGGCTAGCTGAAGGGCTGACAGCTCTTAGGACAGTTGCCTGTCTCTGGGCCACACATTTGGGCAGGGGACGTATGCAAGAGAAAAAGAGCATAGTACAAACTACACGGCCCTCAGAAACCATGAGTGAGGGGCACCTGGGTGGCTCAGTGGGTTAAGCCTCTGCCTTCGGCTCAGGTCATGATCTCAGTGTCCTGAGATCGAACCCCACATCAGGCTCTCTGCTCTCTGGGGAGCCTGCTTCTACCCACCCTTCTCTCTGCCTGCCTCTCTGCCTACTTGTGATCTCTGTCAAATAAATAAATAAAATCTTAAAAAGAAAAAAAAGAAACCATGAGTGACATGCTCTCTCTTAGAAAGTACTTGGAGTATACACAAGTACAGTATTTAACATAAAAAAAACTTAAAGATGAATAAAATATTCTGGTTAGTCTTAAGCATGCTGATATTTTGTAAGGTGCTTATACCTATCCTCCTATGGCCTTATCACAGTAAGTTTGCTTGTCCTCATCGTTTATAATGACCCAGAGGAATCCAGGATGGGGTTGATTGAAATCATGCGTCTCAACAGGATAGCATAGGCAGCTGAAGTACCAGAAATAAATCAGGCTTTAAAGACAAGTAAGTTTGGATCAAAACCCTAAAGTTACAACTTAATTGTTTTATTACTCTAAACTTCCATTTCCTCATCTATAAAATAAGTATAATTATATCTACCTTATGGAGCTGTTACAGAGATTAATGAGAATATATCTAAAGCATAAAACAGTAAATATTCAGTAAATTGTAGTTATTATGATCTCATATGCTTATTTTAATTAAACATTCACAGCAAAAGTTTTGGCTTAATTTAGAATCATTTTTAAAAGGAGGGGAGAAGAAAAAACTAAAGCAGATTATTACTCCTTTCCCCATCTTTCCCTGATTAGTTGCAGGTACCTAAGATCTGGCTGTTGTGAGTTCAGTCGTACCACATTCTGGAGTCAGTCCATACCATCCTTAACGGTATATTAGAAATATCATTTCCACCGGCAAAGGAGTCTGAAATCAGTCTTGCTCTGAAAAACATATCCTCTATACCTACTGCATGCCTTTTCCTCAACTCTCAGTTGTTTTGACCAGTTTGTAGAATTTTCACTTTGATTCATGATTTGCATCATTTCCTCCCTTTGGAAGAGAATCCTAACTTGACCTCTAGCCTGGCTGTCTAGGGCCCCCAAAATCTGCTTAGTCTAGCAGTTGGCAGTTTCTTCTCCTGGGAGCTGATCCAACCTTTGCATCCCCAGCCGACTGCTAGGGACCTATTTCAAACTGGAAAGACCCAACTCACCCTTCTTGTACTCTTATTTGACCCCAGCCAGTTTGGCAACTAGGTTTCCTATCAGGTCGCTCGCGCCCTGGGGCACTGTGCTGGGAAGTCCTGTGGGGCCTTTTCTGGGTGAAGTAATTGACGGAGAAAGTCTCTTGCCTTCAGGGCAAGGTTGGGAAATGTGGATGGTGGTGGCATGTATGCCATGCGTTTGCCAGCCGTGGCTTAGAGATTGTTGCTGCTTGATCCCCACACAAGATTAGAGTCCTTTTGCATTCATGCCAGCCATCAAGCCGGAGTTTTTCTGACGCTCTTGAACCTTGTGATTTAGATCGATGTTACCCTCACGGAAGTGCCCTTTCCAGCAACCAGGTGGCCATGACTGCCAGTTGTTTTTCTCAAGGGCAGGGTAGCAACTTTACATAACTTCTCCCTTTTAGACCTAGGCTGGTGTAACAGTGTCTCACTGTTAATAAGCCCTGGATTACTTTGCTATCATTTGTGGTTCCCCTACACTCCACCTACACCTTTATAAATGGTCTCCCCTCAAGTTATCCTATTTTGAGCGTGCCATCTGTTTCCTGTCGGTACCCTGACTAATACAAGTCCTTACTATGTACCAGGCACGGAGGATACAACAGTAAACAAAAAGATGAAAATTCCTACTTTCTGGAGATTACATTCTAGCTAGCCTTAAAGTGTCTTACAGACAAGACTGCCTAAGTTATAGCCTTGCTGGTCTGAAATTTATACGCCTGTCTTGTCATTAGTCACAATTAAGCAAATGCACACCTGTGCCTGCATGCGTATTTTTGTGTAAACCCCTAAAATAAGGACCTCGGAAAATCCTAAGGATAAGTGATGAGGGAGCAGAAGGCCTGCTGAGGACAAAGCACAAGCTGATACCAAGCAACCTCCCCCTGCCCCCCTGCTGGGTGGGATATGTGTGACATTCCTCCAGGCAACTTCCAACTATCTTTTTTTTTTTTTTTTTAAGATGTTATTTATTTATTTGACAGAGAGAGAGAGAGAGACAGGCAGAGGGAGAGAGAGAAGCAGGCTTCCCGCTAGAGCCTGATGTGGGACTCAGTTCTGGGATCCTGGGATCATGCCCTTAGCCAAAGGCAGATGCTTAAGGACTGAGCCACCCAAGCACCCCTTCTTCCAACTATCTTAAGGTTAATATTGTGCTAGAGGGAAAAACAACCTCAGCTTGGTAGTAACAAGGCCTCCAGTATCCCAAGGGTCTTCTTTAGTATATGAAAGTCCTCTTGGACACCTCCCTTTTTCTTTATTTCCCCCAACCCCATAGTATATAATCAGCCATTCCTCACAACCTCAGCGCAGCAGGTCTTTCTGCCAATGGGTCCTATCCCTGTGCTTTAATAAAACCACCTATTGGGGGCACCTGGGTGGCTCAGTCGTTAGGCATCTAATGACTAACCCAGGATCCTGGGATTGAGCCCCCCATCAGGCTCCCTGCTCAGCAGGAGGCCTGCTTCTCCCTCTTCTACTCCTTCTGGTTGTGTCCCCTTTCTCTCTGTCAAATAAATAAATAACATCTTAAAAATATATATAAATAGAATCATCTATTTGCACCAAAGAGGTCGGCTGCGGACCTCACCAACCTTTGGAAACTGCATCAGTAGGGACTCTCAGATTTCCTGAAATCTCTCATGTGTTGCCTTCATTTGTTCAACAAATATTTGTTAAGAGACTAAATGCTCAATACATTTTAGTTGCCTTACTGTGTTCTAAGTATCATACTATAAGCTGGGAGGGTAGGAAAAAGAAGGGTACAAAGATGAGTGGGATAGGCTGTGTGAGAAATAGACTTGTCACAATCATCACAAAATGTAAAAAGGCTGTAATAGATTTGCGAGAGGCGGTGGAGAGTATAGAGAAGAGAATGACTTCATTCATTTTGCGGATTGGAAGAGGCTCCTCTGAGCTTGGATGGACGAGTAAATACTTTTCCAGAAAGAGGAAAAGGGAAAGATGTTTAGGAAGAGGAAAGGAGTTATGAAAAGTTCTGAGCGTGTATCAGAAAATAGTTTTCTCTGCAAGGTAAAGTACCATGCTGGGGATGGTGGCAAGGAATGGGCCAGGAAAAGGTATGCATAGGGATTGTATTTGAAGAGGGATTGTATTTGAAGAGTTTGAAGCTTATTCTAGCAAGTAACAGGGAACACTTCAAAGAATTTTAAACAGAAAAGTGAAAAAAAAATAAGATTATGTTTTAGAAAGAAAATGGGGAGAGCAGTAGATATGGAAAAAGATGGAAAACATGGAGAACACATAGATATTTATTGTTAACAGTATAGGAGAGAAATGACGAGGGCCTACATTAAAACCATGACAATGAGAATGGACAGAATGGGAGTAAATGTCATTGATAATTAGGATGTGGAATCAAAAGTTTCAAATGATTTATTACATGTGGATAAAGATGGAAAGGGAAAAGACCAAAATGACACAAAATAGATAGAAGACTAGTCACTAAGTTAGCAAAACAGAAAGGGAAATTGAAATCTGTCTTGCCAAAAAAGAAACCACTAAGAAGCAAGCTGATTGTTGCAGAAACTAAAAAACATCAGTAACTGAAGTTACCGGGTGTGTTAGAAGCTGAGAAGTGAGCTGAAAACAGTAAGTTGATTGTGTAATATACAAAGACTATTGGGCCCACAGGTCCCTTCTGTCCCCTGCCAGGGTCAGCGCAAGTATCCCTTCTCTAGCAACCTCCTGTTGAACTGAACTAGAAAGGCCTTGAGGTCAGAGATACTAGGCAAAGTAGAGAGCAGAATGAGACATAAAACTTGAAAAGGGGATTGAGTTTCCCAAATCCTGAGACTGCCCCTCAACTCCTGGAATGTTTGTACCCAGTCAGGGGAGAGGAGAGAAGGAAGAAGAAAAGAGATCCAGGCAATAGAAATCCAGTACAGAGGAATAGTTAAAAGAATCTCAAGGAAAAATGTGAAGGTAGGGATGCCTGGGTGGCTCAGTGAGTTAAGCATCTGTCTTCAGCTCAGGTCATGATCCAAGGGTGCTGGGATCGAGTCCTACATCGGGCTCCTTGCTAAGTGGGGAGTCTGCTTCTCCCTCTGCCTCTGCTGCTCCCCCTGCTTGTGCTCTCTCTCTCTCTCTCTCTGATAGTAAATAAATAAAATTTAAAAAGGAAAAGAAAAGAAAAATGTGAAGATAAATCTTGGGTGACAATTGGCAGGCAATACCAAATCCAAACTGGAGCAGGGGAGAGGGTTCTAGAAGAAATGCCTCCAGGAGGGAAAAACAAACCAAAGCAGACACAGTGACTATACTGAAAGGATGAAAATGGCACTTTCTCCCTATGACCTTCCGCTCAAAAACATAAACCCCCCTGTAACCATTAGAAGGGTATCAGACAAATCCTGACTAAGTGACATCTACAAAAATACTCAACCAGTACTCCTCAAAACTGTCAAGGTCATCAGAAACATGGATCTTTGAGAAACTGTCAAGCTTAGGTGTAAGGAGATAGAACTGCAGAATAGAATGTGGGCAGGGCACCTGGCTGGCTCAGTCAGTGGAATATATGACTCTTGATCTTGGAGTTGTGAGTTCAAGCCTCATGTTGGGTGTAGGAATTACTTAAAAATAAAATCTTCAGGATGCCTGGGTGACTCAGTCAGCTAGGTATCTTCCTTCAGGTCAGGTCGTGATCCCAGGGTCCTGGAACCAAGTCCAGCATCAGATTTCTTGGTCATTGGGGAGCCTTCTTCTCCCTCTGCCTGCTGCTCCCCCTGCTTGCTCTCGCTCTCTCTCTCTAAAATTTTATTTATAAAATTATTATTTTATATTCTATATGCTATAAAGATTTATAAATAAAATCTTAAAAAAATTAAAATCTTTAAAAAATAGAATGCAGGATTCTAGAACAGGAATAGGAGAGTGGGTAATAACTAAGGAAATCTGAATGTAGTATGAACCCTAGTTCATTGGTTCATTAATTGTAACAAATGCACTGCACTAATATTAAAGTTTACTAGTAGGAGAAACCTGGTGTGGGGTATAGAATAACCCTTTGTTCTATCCTTATAATTTTTCTGTAAATCTAAAACCCTTGTGCATCTGTTTTGGCTTTTAAAGAATTAAGTTCAGGAATGGGAGGCAATCATTAACTTCAGGAAAGCCAGGAAATTATACAAGAAAGGAAACACTCTCATAGTAAACCTCATGGCTCAATAGTGATAATATTTATATAATCCTAATAATGGAAACACAATTACTGACTTAAGAAAACATCAGGATATCATTAAATTTAGAGTTGAGAAAAAAGAGAGGTAAAAAGTATGGGTGTGAAAGATTTCCAAATCCTCATCTTCCATAGGAAGAGGTCAGTCAAAAATGTCTAGAGTACATGAACAGACATTTCTGCAAAGAAGACATCCAGATGGCCAACAGACACATGAAAAAGTGCTCCATATCACTCGGCATCAGGGAAATACAAATCAAAACCACAATGAGATACCACCTCACACCAGTCAGAATGGCTAAAATTAACAAGTCCGGAAATGACAGATGCTGGCGAGGATGCGGAGAGAGGGGAACCCTCCTACATTGTTGGTGGGAATGCAAGCTGGTGCAACCACTCTGGAAAACAGCATGGAGGTTCCTCAAAATGTTGAAAATAGAACTACCCTATGACCCAGCAATTGCACTGCTGGGTATTTACCCTAAAGATACAAACGTAGTGATCCGAAGGGGCACGTGCACCCGAATGTTTATAGCAGCAATGTCTACAATAGCCAAACTATGGAAAGAACCTAGATGTCCATCAACAGACGAATGGATAAAGAAGATGTGGTATATATATACAATGGAATACTATGCAGCCATCAAAAGAAATGAAATCTTGCCATTTGCGACAACATGGATGGAACTAGAGGGTATCATGCTTAGCGAAATAAGTCAATCGGAGAAAGACAACTATCATATGATCTCCCTGATATGAGGGAGAGGAGATGCAACATGGGGGGTTAATGTGGTAGGAGAAGAGTAAATGAAACAAGTTGGGATTGGGAGGGAGACAAACCATAAGTGACTCTTAATCTCACAAAACAAACTGAGGGTTGCTGGGCAGAGGGGGGTTGGGGGGGGGGTTATGGACATTGGGTAGGGTATGTGCTATGGTGAGTGCTGTGAAGTTTGTAAACGTGGAGATTCACAGACCTGTACCCCTGGGGGAAAAATATATATATATATATATGTTTATAAAAAATAAAATTATAAAAAAAAATGGCAAAAAAAAAAAAAAAAAAAAGTATGATTGCCAGGAGGACTAACCCTTGTGTCCCTAGGTGTGTGTCCTTTCTCTTCCTTTCAGAACTTTATACGGGAAGGTAAATTATAATTACAAGGTTGCTGGGAGAACACAGAATCAGAAGGAGATATTCATCAAATATTTCAGATATTTATACATCATTTACAGAACATCACACCTGCTTCAGAGCATCTTTTCACTTGGCCAGGCTTTAGAGGGCTCCTCCATTGCCCCTGGAAGGATCTATTTTCTAGACTTCTGCAACTGACTGGTCCCTATTCTGACGGAATCTTCAACCACATTAGCACATTAAGTCAGTACATCAAGTATTCTGTATCTTTTAGATACATGTCTCTGCTCTAACCCATAATTACATGTTATTTGTGTTCTGTCAGAGAGCAATTTAATTTCCATTTTTTTGATGGACATCTCATTTGGTCCCTTTTATTAACTACCATACGGTTAACTATTAGAGTCAAGGAAATATCATTCTCTGCCTATTTCAGCCTAAATATTTTCCATTCCTTTTTAAACTTTTATTTCTCTTTTTAGCAAATGAAGATAATACATTGCCTAGATTTAAAAGCCAATAATACTAAAATAATTGTAACAAAAAATGGTGAAACACCATCCCTCCCCTCCCATCACTTTCTCTGCAGCTTGGTACCCAGAGGCAGCCATTTTCAACTTTTACCATCTATTTCTACTGGCAGTTCCCACCATCCATGTTTCTAAATAATATCTTTAGGCTGTTATTTCTTGAGTTTTCTACTCTAGACATTTTTTTTTATAATTTTATTTTTTATAAACATATATATATATATATTTTTTCCCCCAGGGGTACAGGTCTGTGAATCTCCACGTTTACAAACTTCACAGCACTCACCATAGCACATACCCTACCCAATGTCCATAACCCCCCTGGCAATCATACTTTTTATTGTAAAATAAACAATCCAGCGCTCGTGTTTTATATATTAGTCTCTTTGAACTAGGTTAATGTCAGGCAGGGACTAGGGCTAGGCAGGCAGGGACAAGGGCCCGCCCTAAGAGGAAACCACCCTTAAAAGGATTTTACACCACCCTGGAAGGAGCCCTCCACCCTTTCCATAGATAGATAGGTGACAAAACCTGATTGGATGACAGGCGCAGCCCGAGTTAGTCAGATTAAAATAGTCGGCCAACGAGCCCATAAAAACCCCTAGACTTCAGAAACTCTGGTAGCAACTCCCTCCTCTTTTGGGAGGTTTGTACTATCATTCAGTGAAACTTGCTTTGCTGCCCCCTCCCCATTCTGGTCTACCTCTCATTTTTCAAGGCGGTGTGACCAAGAACTATGGGCACGGACAGAGAAACAAATCCTGCAACACTTTACCTTTTTATGATCTAGGCCTTGCCACTGGAAGAGTAACATACAGATGGTGGCATTTGTAACACTTTGAAGCCTGTTATAAATGCAGAATTTCAGGCTCCATCCCAGTCTTAGTGAATTTGAGTTTACATTATAGCAAAGTCTCCAGGTGAATCACACATATTGTAACATTTGTGAAGCACCAATCTGAAGTGTGTTTGTCAGGCTGTAGGTGCAGCCCATTAACAGCTCATGAAATCAGTTTAGTAGTTCTGCCATAACTGGGGCCCAAGAGTACAAGAGCTCCTGGCTTCAGAAGTCCCAGACAGGGCACCTGGTTGGCTCAGTTGGTTGGGCCACTGCCTTCAGCTCAGGTCAGAGTTCCCGGATCGAGTCCCGAGTCAGGCTCCCGGCTCTGCGGGGAGTCTGCTTCTCCCTCTGACCTTTTCCCCTCTTATGCTCTCTCTCAAATAAATAAATCAAATGTCAAAAAAAAAAAAAAAAAAAGAAGTCCCAGACAAAACAGGTTAGACCACTTGCCCCTGACAAAATCCAAAGGCAGAGAAATGAGTAGTGGTGAAACAAAAACAATTTATTTCAGTGAGGCCACTGCTGGGAAGACAGTGGCTGACATCTCAAAGGCTGCCTCTAAAGGGCTGAAAATACCTCTAGTTTATATAAGGAAAATGTGGGACAAAGGGCAGTGGGTACATGCATGTGGGCAGTGAAGGTCACTTCGCAATGAAGGTCACGTCAGATTGTTATCTTGGGGTCAATCACTTGGGGTCTTGCTGGCTCAGGGCAGCTGTTCCTGCTTGAGGGAGTAGTATCGGTTTCCATTACTGAGTGAAAAGATAAACTGAGAAGAAGAACTTAATTAGAAAGTACAGACTGAGGTCAAGATGGAGGTGGTTGGAGGCACCTGGGTGGCTCAGTGGGTTAAAGCCTCTGCCTTCAGCTCGGGTCATGATCTCAGGGTCCTGGGATTGAGCCCCATATTGGGCTCTCTGCTCAGCAGGGAGCCTGCTTCTCCCACCCCCCCCCCCCAACCCCTGCCTGCCTCTTTGCCTACTTGTGATCTCTGTCTGTCAATAAATAAATAAAATCTTTAAAAAATATATATATGGAGGTGGTTGGGAGTCTTTTCGTCTCCAGCATTTTTTAAATGAAATAGAACAGAAAATATTAGAGGGTATTATATGTGTAAGAGTATGGTTCTATGAAACTCTTGTTTCAGTTACAAATAGGTTTGTATTTATTGAGTCCTCATGTAAATAGTGGTCCTGGTCAACAAAGTTTGAAAGCCTCTGGGTTAGGGTGCCGTTTCTGTAAATGTTGTCTACATTCAAATCCCCCAAGATATACAAAATTTAGGCCCCCACTGAGGAAGGAACAGGAATTTATGTCTTAAACAAGTCCTCCCAGGTAATTCTGATTCGAATTCGAAGTGAATTTGAGAACCACTAGTCAGGCAGCATTTCTCAGTCTTTAGTATGCAGTAGAATCACCTGGAAGGTTTGATAAACCACAGGATGGTAGGCCCCACCCCAGAGTTTCTAATTCAATAAGTCTGGGGTGTGGCCCAAAGAATTCAGTTCTAACAAATTCCAAGGTGATGTTGATGCTGCTAGTTCAGCAACGACTCACCCAGGATCATGAAATTATAACTGTGAAGGGCTTAGAATCAGGATATTTGCTTCAAGCTGAATTATTTCTCTAATTTAGGACTAAACCCATCAACTCAACAGTCTCATTAGTTTCTGTATACACCATTCCAACACCATCAGATAGAAAAAAGGCCTTTCTTGATTGTTTCCCGGAGGACCTCTATTGAAGACTTACAACTTTTTACTGTTCCAAGAATCATGGTTCCAACCAGCCAAAGGATATTTCTACTTTCTCTGGAGCTTACCTTGTACAGCATTCAGATTCGCACTCAAACAGGAATGTGATTAAAGTTCGGAATTTGTGAACTTTTCTATTCACAGAGACTTTTAGTACTACTCAAGCCATAGTCCTTCCTTGGGCAACTTCCCTCTCACCTAAATGCTCATCAGAAATGCAAATTTTCCCACAGGACCCCAGACCTACAGAATCAGAATCTCTGGGCTTAAGACCAGTAATCTTTAAAATACCTTTAACATGCTCTCCAGGTGGTTCTCATGTACTGTCAAGTGTGAGATGCACTAACACTAGATCACCTGCAGCCGCTAGAAGCCACTGTTAAACAGTCATATCTGTCTATCACCTCACTTAGATTCAACTGTATTCCTGGGGGACCCAGCAGCAATATCAACTTTGGGGACATGACCTTGGTTTTTCTAACATGACGGCCAACACAGGGTAGGTAGCCTATAAATATTAGCCCAACCTTCCTATATTTATTGAAAATATTTATGTAGATACACTTCAAGGGGTTCCCAAGACAAGTTACACATCTGCCTATTTATATTTCCTGAAGCTTATCACCAGAATCCCCCCCACCTTTTCTTGAGTCAGTGATTTTTTTTTTTTAAACCTTCTGCTATATGCATGGAAATTAAGTATCATTGTTAAACTGAAGGTTATGGGTGGTGAATTTTAAAACTTGTTTTAAAATCCAGAAGTAAAATAGAGACCTACATTGAATGTATGTAGGCTGTTCAAAACATATGGAAGTGTATGTCGTGGGCCGGAAACCTGTCCTTAGTGACTCACAATCGACTCACAATGAAGTCAGCTCCATTTGGTGCAAGATACTGAAAGAGTTGGTTGTGTGTGTGTATTTACTACTTTTCAATACAAAGAGAGAACAAATATTTTTTTTAAACCCCTAACCCTTTTAACTTTTTTTTTAATTTTAAAGAGGAAGAATTAGTAATGTTCTTCCTTGTAATTAGTTACCACAATATATATTGATGGGTTTTGCTTTCTTTTCACATTTGCACCCAACTGGAGGGTGCAACTAACTTTGTACAGTACACAGTCAGCAGTTACAAATTGCTTTCTGTTTGCAACTCCCTGCCAGCGTACTGTATCACCCTTAGAGAGTTGTCTATTACTGGTGACAGATAGAATGCGAAAGGCCCAGAGGAGCTGCAAAGATACAGAAGGCTTAAGAAGTCCCAGGTGGCTGTAGCTATATAATCTCTAGTGATAAATTAGGATAGTGGGTTACCTTCCTCAATTTACATAAACTCTTAGCTTCATTGTTCTCATCCGGAAAAATGGGAACATTGGTAAATAAGATTGTTGTAAGGATTAAATGAGATAATGTATGTAAAGCACTGATACTGCCTGACATAATGTAAGTAAATGCTCAGTAATTGTTAGCTAGTCTTGATATTATTAGTAATAATATTATTTCCTAGGCCACAATGGTTTATTCATGGAGAGTACTGAATGGTTATATATCTCAGAAATGTAAATTTGCCCCTAGATATAGAATTACTTTAGTCCCTTCCTGTTAATTCTCCTTTTTTGATTTTATCTCTCTTCTTATGAGCAAACTCATGCTTCATAATAATTACAATTATGTGGCAATACCAATGTCAAATTCCTGGTTATAGGGAACTTTATGCTATGGGTAAGGCATGTTCTTGTTCTTTTGGAAACTATTAGCTTTGAATTTGTTCTTGGCAGGAAGATTGTTCTCCCTTTATTCCTTGCTGTTGTTTTCCTACTGATGTTAATTTTAATTCAAAATATTTTTCTTTTGTCTTTTGGAGTTAGGTGGGTGCACTAGTGCATCAGAAATGATTATTATGATGCTTCTGTGGGAACCTGTGAACTGTGAACTGTGAACCTGTGAACTGTGAACTGTGAACCTGCATTTGTTCTTAGCTTTAAATATGTGTCAGTAACTATTTCAGCAGTATGATGATGTCCAGCTTCCCATGAGGGATCTAGCAGTCCGAGTCTCAGAGTTGGCCACTGGGCCAGAAACCTGTCCTTAGTGACTCACAGTCGACTCACAATGAAGTCAGCTCCATTTGGTGCAAGATACTGTTATACTGCAACCTGGAGTTGCAACCTGGAGCTTATAAATGGGGAAAACAGCATGAACAGTTCAAGCGAAAAAGCATCTGTTTGTCTTTTAATATGTAGAGTTCTGCCTTCATCTATAAAGTAACCAGATTTGGGAATTGGATAGAAGGCAAAGATCAACATGTAGCTAGAGTCTACATGGGATTTGGTATATCAGAAGTAATAGAACCTCACAAAATATTCCAAAGATGTGTGCACAGTGAGAATAATTTCTAAGTAAAGTTGATAGTATCTCAATCTTTTCTTATGTAGAACCTAATGAATTATAGGCATTTACATTCTTTCATTCGTTATGTGAAAGATTGAAAATCACACTGTGGCAGATGGACAGCTCACTCTATGACTTACTGAAAGCACAGAAGGTCAGGAATGTTGATGTTTGTCAAACACAGCAACTCAAGCTTCAGCACAATTTTTTACAAAGTAAATTAAGCAGGAGAAAGATTGGTGTGTATTTTTTTGCAACTATTTTTTTTAAAAGATTTTATTTATTTATTTGACAGACAGAGATCACAAGTAGGCAGAGAGGCAGGCAGAGAGAGAGGAAGGGAAGCAGACTCCCCACTGAGCAGAGAGCCCGATGTGGGGCTTGATCCCAGGACCCTGGGATCATGACCTGAGCTGAAAGCAGAGGATTCACCCACTGAGTCACCCAGGTGCCCCTTCAACTATTTTTTTTTTAAATTGAACTTTACTTGAGAATCTCAAGATGATTGATTTACATGTGCTACCTTATTGAAATTATAAAACTGGAATGGGAGTGAATTATCTTTCTGTATCCTTAGTACCTAGCACAGAATTTATCTCTAATAAATATTTGTTTAATGAATGAGGGATTGAATGAATACATGAGTGAGAAAGAGAAAAGGAGAGAGAAAAAGAAGGAAAGGAAGGTGGATGGATGAATGGATGCAGGATCATTTATCCTTCTTTTAAAGGTGGATAAGTGGTAAACAGTTAAAGTGGTTCATGGATGACAATCAGACTGGCAATAAAATGAAGATACCCAAGTGTTCTAGATTAATAATATTCACCACTGTCCCAAGTGGATATGTCTTATTGTTTAGGTAGTTCTCAACCCTATCTGCATATTAAAATCACCTAAAGTACTTTTCAATAGGATTATCAGTGCCCCATCCTCACCTTCCACCCCCACCTCCCACTGCCCCTGCCTGGTTATTTTTTAAAAGGCGATTCTAATGTGTAGTCAGAGTTGAGAATCACTGTGTTAGGGAGTTATACTCGTTATGTTCTTCAAGGTTTAAAAAAAAGAAGAAGCATAAAGATACATTTGCCAAAACTTGCTTTTGTTCTCCTTCCAAAGCTTTTTAAATTCAGTGTTAGGTATTGGCTATACCAGGAATAATGTCTTAGTCTGTTCAGTCTGCTATAACAAAATATCATCGACTGGGTGGCTTAAACAACAGAAATTTATTTTTCACAGTTCTGAAGGCTGTGAAGTCCAAGATCAGAGTATTGGCAAATTTAGTGTCTGGTGAAGACCACTTCCTGGTTCGTCATTTGCTCCTGGTCTTTGGCTGCGTCCTTACATGACAGAAAGAGCAAGGGAGTCTCTTTTATATAAAGGACACTGGTCCCATTCATGAGGTCTTCACCCTCATGACCTAACCACCTTCTGAAGGTCCCATCTTCAAATACTATCATGTTGGAAATTACATTTCAATATATGAATTTGGGGGAAATGGGGACAGACTTGCAGTCCATAGCAGAGAAGCACTAACAAGATACAACACAGAACAAGAATATCTTGCTCTGATCCATGTACTCTAACCCATTGACCTGCAAAAAGGAGTTTGCTCATTGCTACCAGTCAACTGTAACAGGACTTTTTGCTTGAAATTAAATATGTACCATGAGATTGGTTTGCCTGGCATCACTGTGAAGGCAGGTAAGGTAACACAGAAATTAAAGCTCGAGGATGCTACAGGGTGCCTGAGTGGCTCAGTCGTTAAGTGTCTTCCTTCAGCTCAGGTCATGATCCCAGGGTCCTGGGATTAAATCCCACATTAGGCTCCCCGCTGAGCAGGGAACCTGCTTCTCTCACTCCTACTCCCCCAGCTTGTGTTCTCTCTATCTCTCTGTTAAACAAATAAATAAAATCTCTTTAAAAAAAAGGGGGGGGAAAGGATGCTACAGAAGACCTTGGGGTGTGTCTAGATAATGTAATTTTCCATCACTATCAAAAGCGAATACTCTTCTCATTTGCTTGTAAATCTCATGACTCAGCTTGATTTCTTTCAAGAGTAAGGATCTTAACCTAGACAAATGAAAAAAAAATTATATGAAAGCCAAATTGAGTTTTCTTTTATCTTAACTACTGCAGTAAAAATTCCAGCCAGAGACCAATTGCAGACTCATTTCTTAGAGTTGTTACCATTGTCTGAAAATGTAAGATGGATGAGGGCAGGTGTATTTTGTCTTTATTTGTTCACTGCTCATCCCAGTAGGATATAGAGTACGACATTCATAGTAGATACTTGATGAATGTTTATTGAATGAACAAGTACTGTGGTTTAGGTACTGACAGGTGGTTTCTGATTCTCAAACACTGAAAAACTCTTTGGTAACTCCTATGTATATATATATATGTATGTATGTATGTATGTAATCTCTATGCCCAATGTGGGGCTTGAACTCACCACCCGGAGATCAAGAGTTGCATACTCTGTGGACTGAGCCAGCCAGGCATCTCTGTGGTAACTTTTTTTTTTTAATTTATTTTTTATTTTTATTTTTTATAAACATATAATATATTTTTATCCCCAGGGGTACAAGAGTGAATCACCAGGTTTACACACTTCACAGCACTCACCCCAGCACATATCCTCCCCAATGTCCATAACCCCACCCCCCTCTCCCAACCCCCCTCCCCCCTAGCAACTCTCAGTTTGTTTTGTGAGACTACGAGTCACTTATGGTTTGTCTCCCTCCCAATCCCATCTTGTTTCACTTATTCTTCTCCTACCCCCTTAACACCCCATGTTGCATCTCCACTCCCTCATATCAGGGAGATCATATGATAGTTGTCTTTCTCCGATTGACTTACTTCGCTAAGCATGATACCCTCTAGTTCCATCCCGTGGTAACTTTTTAAGAACTTTATTATCATTATTATGATAATGTCTAGAATGACATTATCTAGAATGTCTAGATAGTGTCTAGAATGAGTATTGAAATGGATAGTTTTTATTTTAGTCTCCTCAACATCATTTCTTTCTCTCTTCTTCAGGGGGTAAAACCTCTTTTCCCTATTGGGAACCAACTCAATGTAGACTCTCTCTCCTCCCTGGCCATAGAGGGTATAATGTGGCCAAGATCTGTCCCATCAGAAAAATTACATCTATTCACTCCCACCCACTCCCCTCCACGGTTTGGTTCCTAATCCATGTCAAGACAATCAGTCTGCCCTACGATTTTTCTGCAGAAGCTCATAATGGAGATTGTCTCTATCTGCTGGACTTAATTATGGATACCATTTTGCAGTCTGGAGCCAGTGACAGTCATCTTCCCTACTTTGGGACTAGACACTGTATGTACCAGAACACCATTCAGAGGCAAGCAGAATTGAAAGATGGAAAAGGTGAGAGAGAACCTGTTTTCTCATCAGCAAGTAATTCATATATATCATTTTGAAAAATAGAAATATCCTTCTTATCTTTTCTGATTATGAAAGTAATGAACTAGTCATTATAAAAAATTCAGAAAATACAAAAAAACCTGAAGAAAATTTAAATTATATTTAGTTCATCACCATCACCTACAAGCTATATTTTTGATATGTGTCTTTTCATGCATATATACAAGTACTATTTTTATGTTAAACAAAAGTGAGATCATGTTTTTATATGCTCCTTTTATCAATTTTTGTGTTATAAATATCTCTCCATAATCAAATATCTCCCTCAATAAAAACAAATTTACACATTATTTTTAATGACTATATAACATTCCCTTGCATAAATTAATTATAGTTTACTTAACCACCCCTATTGTTGCAGATAACTCTTAAAAGGTTTTGACTGTTTTCTGGAAAAGCACTGAAGCTGACATTTACTGATTTCTTGTCACTTTCCCTCCAGAATCCCCTTATTCTAAGTTTTCCCAGCATAATTCGAACAGTTGCTGGTTATTAGTTAATGTGGGGAAGGAGGAAGCTTTCTCTGAGCTGTGGAAAACATAAAAAGTCATACTTTTGTAACTGTGAGATCATTCTTACTAAATTTTTCGCTTATTAATTGCATAGAGATGAAGAATAAGCCGTACATTTTTGGTGTTTAGTGACTTTCTTGGCTGGTTTCCAGATTCATTCAAAAATAGTGTTTACATAAATGCCTGTGGCATAATATTTTAGTGCTGACTGTACCACTCTGTGAAGACTACCAGATCTGTAATTATAAGGGTGTGGTTATTCAATGGCCTGAATAAACCCAGTTCCACAGCAGACACCATTTATGCTTTATTAAGATAGCAGAGCAAGGTTCAGCAACTGGAAATCAAGTAATACAGAGATCTAGAAAATGTATAAATATTCAGTGTAAAGAAACATGACAAATCAGAGGTAGAATATATGTGTTTTATGAGCAAGAGTTTAGAAAAGCAAGATGAGAAAATTAAATCATATCTCAAAGACTTTATAAATGACAAAAGGGAACATATAAATCTTGGATACTCTTGACATTTTTTCCAACACGGCCAGCTTCTTTTGAAATGGGAGCCAATTATAACAGAAACCAAGATTATAATAAAATATCTTTGATAGAATCATTTTGAAAAAGAAATGTAGGACATATGAAGCTGTTTTTTTGTGAGTTCCCACTCATGCCTTCTGCTTCCCATTTACAAAGAATGGCTCTGTTGCTATCGGGCAAGTCCAGTTTCCTGGTTATTTTTGGAGGGCTAACGCCTTTGTCAAATAATAAAGAAACTTAAACATTGCTAGGAACAACTGTAGATAAGACTCTAAAGAATTATCATAGACTCCTAGGAAAATACTCCAAATTGAATATTTCGGCTACCTTTCATCTGACTTACATTCATATATTAAGGAGAAGACTGTATAGTGGAGCCCTGTAGAGAATCATCTAAAAGTGTGAAAGCTTAGTAGTTCTTGTGAGGACAATGGCATTTAATTTTTACTCCTCCACCCCCAGCTTTATTGAGATATAGTTGAAAATTTTAAAATTGTATGGGGGCACCTGGGTGGCTCAGTTATTGTGTCTGACTCTGGATTTTGGCTCATGTCATCCTCTCTGGGTCGTGAGATCGAGCCCTGCATTGGGCTCTGCCCTGGGCATGGAGCTCCTTAAGATTCTCTCTCTCCCTTTCTGTTTGCCCCTCTCCCTGCCCCACCCCCTCTCTCTCTGTCTCAGAAAAAATTGTATATATTTAAGGTGTACAGCTTGAGTTGAAGTACATATACATTGTGAAATAATCACCATAATCAAGATAATTAACATAATTGATCATGTCACCTAATTATGTTTTGTGTGTATATGTGGTGACAACACTTCAGATCTATACTCTTTTTTTTTTTTAATATTTTATTTATTTATTTATTTGACAGAGAGGGAGAGATCACAAGTAGGCAGAGCAGCAGGCAGAGAAAGGGAAAAAAAAGCAGGCTCCCTGCTGATCAGAGAGCTTGATGCGGGGCTCGAGCCCAGGACCCTGAGATCATGACCTAAGCCGAAGGCAGAGGCTTAACCCACTGAACCACCCAGGTGCCCCCAGATCTATACTCTTAATAAATTTCCAATGTATGATAATGTTAACTATAGTTAAACGTTGTTGTTCATAAGTGCTTCAGAACTTATTCATCTTGTATAAGTGAAACATTATATCCCTTGACCAATATCTCCCCATTTCTCTCTTCCTGCCCCAAACAACCACCATTTTCCTTCTGTTTCTGAGTATAATTATTTTAGATTCCACATATAAGTGAGATTATGCAGGATTTATCTTCATGCATCTGGCTTATTTCACTTAGCATGATGTCCTTCAGATTCATCCACGTTGTCCCAAATAACAAGATTTTCTTCTTTTTTAAAGGCTGAACAATATTTCATTGTCTGTATATACACCGTCTTTATCCATTCATCCATGGATGAACATTTAGGTTATTTCCATATCTTGGTTATTGTGAATAATGCTGAAATGAACATAGGAATGCAAATTCTACTTTTTTAAGTACCAAAAAATATTTACCATAATTAGACTATGGTGGTTACAGTGGTTCTCAACTTCTCTCAATTTTTTTTTTTTTTTTTAAATAGGCTCCATGCCCAGCATGGAGCCAAGCATGGGGCTTGAACTCATGATGGTGAGATCAAGACCTGAGCTGAGATCAAGAGTCAGACATTTAACCAACTGAGCCTCCCAAGCATCCCAGCTTCTTTCAGTTTTTATACCGGTTCTTAGAATTATACTATTTTTTTAGAATTATATTATTTTTGAAGAACAAATAAATTTGAGAAAGAAAATCTTAACTTTTGGGGGTCTCTGAGTAATGTTTAGGAAAATTAATGTATGTGGAAAATAACTTGAATTAGAACAATGAGTACAAGTAATTCTGTTGTTAAATTGTTCACAATGCTTAGGCTTCAGTCTTAGAAGCATTGTGAAAGGTTTATTGTAAGATATAAAATATACTCAAAAGCATGTAAATTTATATTTTCAATCACTTTGAGTTTTATATTCTTTGTATTTATTTGCTTCAAAGAGAAATATTTCTTCTTCCAAATCATAAAATAGCCTCCCAGGGAGAACTTTGCATAGTTGTTTTTTGTCATTCTTAAGTCTTCTTCTTTTTTTTTTTTTTTTGAAGATTTTATTTATTTGACAGACAGAGATCACAAGTAGGCAGAGAGGCAGGCAGAGAGAGACGGGTCGGCGGGGAGCAGGCTTCCTACTGAGCAGAGAGCCCGACTCGGGTTCGATTCCAGGACCCTGAGACCATGCCCTGAGCCCAAGGCAGAGGCTTTAGCCCACTGAGCCACCCAGGTGCCCCTTCTTTTTTTTTTTAAAGTAGGCTCCATGTCCAGCATGGTACCAATGCAGGTCTTGAACTCATTCCCTTGAGACAGAGACCTGAGCTGAGATAAAGAGTTGGATGCTTAACCAACTGAGCCACCCAGGTGCCCCTGTCACTCTTAAGTCTTTTTTTTTTTTTTAAGATTTTATTTATTCATTTGACAGACATAGATCGCAAGTAGGCAGAGAGGCCGGCAGAGATAGAGGGGGAAGCAAGCTCCCTGCTGAGCAGAGAGCCCGATTCGGGGCTTGATCCCAGGACCCTGAGATCACGACCTGAGCCAAAGGCAGAGGCTTAACCCACTGAGCCACCCAGGTGCCCCCACTCTTAAGTCTTAAAAAATCTTTTTTCATCCAAATTCTAAGACTTAGAAGTACTTCAGACAATCCTATAGAATTCAATAAGCATGAGTTAACTTTATAAACTTCTTTCTTTATGGTTAACCTAATTAATAATTGCTAATACAATCAGTAATATTAGGGAAGTAACTATTGTTCTATCAAAGACAAAATGACTGTCGTTACTACCAAAGTCTTTGTAACAGGTACAATGATTCAGAACTTGATCTGGGAGAATGAGAATGCAAGTAATAGATGAGACATTTTTTAATTATAAAAAAGGACAAAACTGGGTGCCTGGGTGGCTCAGTGGGTTAAGCCTTTGCCTTTGGCTCAGGTCCTCATCTCAGGGTCCGGGGATTGAGTCCCACATTGGGCTCTCTGCTCAGCAGGGAGCCTGCTTCCCTCTCTCTCTCTCTCTGTCTGCCTCTCTGCCTACTTGTGATCTCTGTCAAATAAACAAAATCTTTAAAAAAAAAAAAAGGACAAAACCAATTGAATATAATAATATACCAAAGCTACTATATTAAAATAGGGAAGTACATGTGAAAAAAAATAGCCTGGGGCAGAAATAGTCCATTATACACTGGAATTTATAGTGTAATATGGGGTCAGTGTGCCTGGGTGGTGCAGTTGGTTACACATCCCATTTAGTTTTGGCTCAAGGTTTTGGTTCCTGTTGTGATCTCAGGGTTGTATGATCAAGCCCCGTGTTGGGCTCTACATTCAGTGTGGAGTCTGCTTGGGTTTCTCTCTCCCTCTACTCCTCCTGCTCGTTCTCTCTCTTAAATAAATAAATCTTAAAAAAAAAATAAGTGTAATACAGGGGATTTCACAAGTCAGTCAAGAAAGGAAGAACCATTCCAAAATAGTTATCTATCTATCCATCTTTTTAAGATCTTATTTTTAAATAATCTCTACACCCAGCATGGGCTCGAACTTACAACCCTGAGATCAAGAGTGGCATGCTCTACCAACTGACTCAGACTGATGCTCCCGGGGTTCAGCGCCCTGTCAGGCTCTGCATTCAGCAGGGAGTCTGCTTCCCCCACTTTCCCTCTCTGTCCCCCTCCCCCTGCTTGGACTCTCTCTCAAATAAATAAATAAAATCTTTAAAAATTAAAAAAAAGAAAAAAGTAGTTTAGAGCATCTTCTCATAATATACATCAAAATAAATTCCAGATGAACTAAAGAGTAGGTATAAAATATTAAACAATGGAAAAATCTGAAGAAAATAGAACAGAATATGTAATAAGCCTCTCAAAGGTAATTATTTTTATATACCTGGCAGCAATTTTTTTGAAACTCAAAGGAAAATATGAATTTTTTTAAGTTAACCAAAGTGAATATGCAGCAACAGAATGGGAAAATATTTGTGAAAACTACCAAATTCAAGGGGCTGTTGTCTTTCTTATATAAAGAAATTGATACAAATTGATAAAAGCACACTAAGCCTCAAAGGAGTGGATAGTAAAAGATACCATATTAGTGAGAAAAATGAAAAAAAAATATTGTGTCACTAATAATCAAAGAAATGAAAACTAAAACATTAATAAAATATCCATTTTTCTCTTAGGAACTTAGTAAATATTTTAAACAATCATATCAAATAAGTCAGGGTACAAGGAATAGGTACTCTCATACATCACTAAAGTTTTGATAAACCCATAAGCCTTCAAAATGTTCCTATTCTTTTACCCAGTAATTCTACATCCTCACATCCGTAAATTTGTCTGGGGGAAAAAAAGGCTAATGCTCAAACCAAGAGATTCTGCTAAATATGATTTCTTACTGTGTTATGCAAAACAACTTCGTGAAAACATCATAAATGAAAAAGATTGAGCTTTGAACAAAAAGCCAGTGAGAGAGAATGGGAGATGAAGAATGAATATTTTTAAGGAATAGGAAAAAAAAGAACAGTTTTGGAACCATTTAGAATCAGTGAAGTAGAAAGATTTGAGAAAAACTGGGGATCGAAGATATATTTTTCATAGTCTCCTTTCTCATTTCCACGTTTTTGTTGTTTTAATTGTCACCTTTTAATTAATAATATATTTTTACTCTTGCTTCCCTTGCAAAATTAATCACTAAATGCTGTGGGCTTTTTGACTGTTGTCTGTTGTCTGTTTATATATATATAATATATATAATATATATATATTATATATATACACACACCTACATAAATATATGAACACACTTTCCCCCCTAAATTTTCTCACTCACTCTGTTATCCTCAATAACCCATTTATATTCTATTCCTTGGATTCCAGCTTTCTTCTTTGTAAAATAAAAATGACAAAACTAAACTATGCTGTTTTTCTAGCTGTCTCACAGGAATAATTAGAGAGTGTCTTTGGTATGCTTGATGTTTCTTTTTTACAAGGCCTAACAAAATATGAGTCTTAATACAGGAAAGTTTTGCAAATATGCAGTCACTACTCATGGCATTGACTAGTCCCCATTTTCTCCTTATCCCTTATAATATCAGATAAACAAATAAGCTGTCCAAAGCTGTTAATGTCCTCTGTTAACAGTTTGTAATTTGCTCCAGGTTTATTCTACCAAGCCCTTGATTGACCATAGATGCTAGTCTTTTTCAGCAATTCCTAGTTGGGTCAATCAGTAAGGCCTTTCTTTCCCTATGTGGAAATCCCTGTCTTTCTCCTACTACAATTTCCTCAGTCCCCAACCCTCGCTCACCAGAACAGGGAAAACCTGTTGCATAACCATATGCTATAATAAATACTCTGAGTGCCGTTCCTATACCTGGTGTGTATTCACAAGATACTTAACGGTTTGCTCATCCCCTGTCATTGTCTTCAAAGGCGACACGACTAAATTTCCACTTATAGATTTAAGCAGCCCTGAGTCAGGAAAGGGAGGGGGGAGAGCCCTCATTTGTAGCATTTGCCAATTTCTGTATTGTAAATACTCACACCACGGCCATTTTAAAGCTACTGACATAGCAACACTGAACATAGAGTTGGGAAGAGATGCACCGTGGCACACCATTCTACAGGATTTCTATCGTATGGCTACAACAAACACTAATAACCTTAAGGGCACAGATAATAGTAAAATGTAGTAAAATAATGAGGAAATGATGAATTTTAGGTACTTTTACCTTTGTTTTTAATTACCAACTGTAAGTGTATGTAACAAGTTTAAAAAACAACTGTGTTTCAGACCTGTACCCCTGGGGCTAATAATACACTATATGTCAGTTTAAACAACAACAACAACAACACTGTGTTCACCACCTGGCTTGCAGTATCTCAAAAACTTAGCAGTTGGTTCTTGCTAGCTAGTACAAGTTAGCTTTAGCACATCAATGATTTTAATCTCCTCCCAGAGTCTGGAACCAAGCCCTCACTAAGTAACCCCAAGGAGTCAGTCCTGTATCTAGAACAATTCTGATCTCAAATACACAGAAACTAGATTCAGGTTAGATTATGGGTATTCAGCAAACATTCCCAAGTGTTTGGCATTGTGCTAGGGCCATGAGGACACAAAGATACTTAAGACTCCTCCCACATTCTTCCCTATATCAATAAAGAGCATCTCCATTTTCCAGTTTTTCGGGACAAAAATCTTGGTGTCATCTTTGACTCTTCTCTTTCTCTCCCTGCTAATTTCAAGGCCATTAGCATATCCTGAAGGTTCTACCTTCAGAATCACTTCTGATTACTTCTCACTTCAGCATAACAGCCTGTCTGAGCACCTTTTCTTTCTTCCCTGGATTATTGGAATAGTGTCCAGAATGGTCTTGCTTCCATATTTGCTTCCTTTTGGTTTAGTTTCAAAACAATAGTAAGATCCCCCCTTTCAAGCCAGAAGTCATGTTGTGCTTTTTCTCTGCTCACTATTCTCTGATAGTTTGTCATCTTACTCAAAGTAAAGCCAGATGCCTCACAATGATCTTCAGGGCCCGACATAATTGATGTCTCTCTCTTACTTCTCTGACATCATCTACTACTCTTCCCCTTGCCTCTCTCTGCCCCAAGATGACTTCCTGACTTTTCCTCAAATATGCTGGGTGGGATCCTACCTCAAGGTCTTTGCATTTGCTCTATTCACTGCCTAGAACACTCTTCCATAGATATCTGCATGACTGTCTCCTTCACTCTTGTCTAGTCCAAGTCTTTGCTTATATGCCATCTTCTCAGGAAGGCCTTCTCTATCACTCTGTTTAAAATTGCTACCTTGGGTGCCTGGGTGGCTCAATGGGTTAAAGCCTCTGCCTTCCGCTCAGGTCATGATCCTGGGGTCCTGGGATCAAGCCCCACGTGGGACTCTCTGCTCAGCAGGGAGCCTGCTTCCCAGCCCCCCACCCCTCTGCCTGCCTCTCTGCCTACTTGTGATCTCTGTCTGTCAAATAAATAAATAAATAAAATCTTTAAAAAAAAAAAAATTGCAACCTGACTGGGGTGCCTGGGTGGCTCAGTCGTTAAGTGTCTGCCTTCAGCTCTATTTCCCAAGCCCAGAAATTCCCCACTTAAATTTTCTCTGTGAACTTACTTCTATGGACAAACTATGTATTTTACTTATTTGTTTATTGTTTGCCTTCCCCCCACATCCCAACTAGCTACACAAGTTCAGTGAACTCTGTTCTGTTCACTGCTTATTTCCCAATGTCTAAAATAGTGTCCAGCATATATAGGTGCTTAATATATGTTTACTGAATGAACGAGTGATCTCTCCTTGAAGAGTTTGATAGGTTATGTGTATCTTTTGTAACCAAAGTAACTGGATTTCCTGCCTTTGGATTCCAGTTACCTAGTGACTAATCCCCAATACTTGTTGCTAGGCTCATGCAGTTCTGACTTGCCCATAGGAATCTCTGTCAGTTACCAGCTCAGTTCGACACCTTAGGTCTTCCTTGGCTGCAAATTTTGGTACATATGTTCTTCTATTTCTTTTGCCCTATAAATTGATCTTTTCAGTTTCAGACCTGTCTTTGAATTAATACAATTTTATGTCTCAGTCTAAGAATTTTTTCTTTCATTGCCTGAGCTTTGGATCTGTTCATATGCTGTGACAAAGAGATTGTACAACAGCCTTTTCAGCAGTGATGACCTCCCAATGAGAACATGCTCCTTGAGAAGGATCTCCTCCATCCTTTTTCAGAAGAGAAGAGGAAACATAAGAAGAAACACCTGGTGCAGAGCCTGATTCCTACTTCATGGCCATGAAATGCCCAGAATATTATAAAATCACCACCATCTTTAGCCATGCAGAAACAATAGTTTGTGTGTTGGCTTTTCCACTGTCCTCTGCCAGCCCACAGGAGGAAAAGCAAAGTGCCAGCCCACAGGAGGAAAAGCAAAGTGCTTCCACCTTCAGATGGAAGCAGCACTAAAAGCACCCTGAATCAAGATGAGTGGGAAATCATCCCAATTAACATATTTTGAATACAAAAAAAAGTGGGGGGAAAGATTATAAAACAAGATACATTACCATCACAATCCTCAAAAATTAAAATGGGCATTGTAAGGATAATCATTCTTCTAGCAATTAGACAGGATAGACTTATTATCTATCAATGCTCCTATTATCTACATGAGATAGGTGACTATTCCTATAACATTCTTAGGTTTGACACACACAAAACCAAGATTAGAAGCTCTCTGTCAGCTACTGTTAGATTTTAAGATCACTCAGTACCTACATACTTTTCTTAGCTATTTTACAAAAATCCTGGAATAACTAGGATCAACTGAGTGGAATCCTCATTTTTTAGCTGGTATTTGCTGTCTAGACAGCATGGCAATAGACAGCTCTGAATGAACAAGCTGTCTCTTTCAAGTTAAGATGATTAGGGTGATCATTTGAATCAAGAATTTTTAACAGCCAACAATCACAAATTTTTTGAAAAAATTTTGTTTTCTTGGAGAAAAAAAATTTTTTTTTAAGATTTTTATTCATTTCTTTGACAGACAGAGATCACAAGTAGGCAGAGAGAGAGAGGAGGAAACAGGCTCCCTGGCGAGCAAAGAGCCCAGTGTGGGGCTCAATCCCAGGACCCCGGGATCATGACCTGAGCCGAAGGCAGGGGCTTTAACCCACTGAGTCACCCAGGCGCCCCTCTTGGAGCATGTTCTTAATGACCCGTTTTATTTCTGCAAATATTCTGCAAAGAATAACCATATATAAAGTAATCTTTTCCAAATAGAACTGATATGGGGCAACCTCAGGCAGCACTAAGTACCTGAAAATGCAAATTGAGATATGAAAAAGACTTTCTCTTTACTTAGCAACAGCCTAGAGAGGTCAAAATCTTTTATGGCGTCAATACCATCTCCATTACTGCATTTCTGTGAGGGAACTGGTGGGAAAAGAGGAACAAATAATTTATCATGTCTTCATGGATAAAGAAACTGAGGCACCAAGTTAGCCAATTTCTTGCCAGAGACCACAACGGTCCACCAATTGCAGAACTAAGACAGCAACATCTTACTGGTTAGCTTACAGGGTGGTTTTTCTAAATCTTTCTGCATTGCTGATATAATTGAGATTCCAAGTAATAATAGAAGATGGTCAGGGCAAAGAAATGGTAATGAGCCAGAGCTAGAACAGAAAATAGAGTCCAAATCTTCTAACTCTTTGTCCATTGATCCTGCCATTATGCTGCAGGACTAATTTGCCGAACTTCATCAAAAAGTGGCAACCGAATGCTATTAGAGACAAACTAGCGTGAGTTCAGTTAACTTTTCATTATAGTTGGACAGAAGAATTTGTATTTTGGCTTACCTATGGGAAAAAAACATCTCAAGTTGGAATTCTTTTTGCACATCATCATTTCTTCTGTTGCTTATATAAAAAGGGTCTTGGTTGACTGAAGCTCATTAGGTGTCAGAAAAAATACATTATAAGTTAGAAACAATCATCTTTGCTTAAAGAAGGTATGAATCAGCAAGCTGGAAACCTCAGTTTTTCAAAGTGTTGGCTAGTCCACTGTCTCAGTCTAAGGGGTAATGTGGGCCATTCTAAGCTCTGAGAATAGGCCAGGGAAGGAGAGAAAAAAATAGAAATGGGGGGAGGGGTGTCATCTTTTGTCCCACATTTTAAGGGATCTGCTGTTTAACCTTGTAAAACGGAGTGAATGAGAAGTCATAATTCAGAAGTCAAAAAACTTTTCACTAAATAAAAAAGATTCTAAGAGATGCAATACAGTGAGATGAATTCTCATTATATAAGCTGACACATGATCCTTTTCTCATATAACTTACATGAGGACATGGGCATTTTGCCCTGCTGGAAGGGATATAAAGCTCATATAGACTTCCTCAATGGTGAAACTCTTTATATAAATTAGAATGCCAGGAAGGTAGGGGCCAAAGAAAGAAACAAAGATCTTATTGCTTCATAATTCTTATTTTTTTTTTTTTCAGCAAATTAGCAGATAAAGAGACTTCTTTGGAGTTACTTAGTTTTTCTGGCTATCTCCCATGTATACAGGAGGTATACATGTTATTAAATATGTTTGGTCTTTTTCCTGTTAAAAACAAAGAAAAAAAGAAACATATTTAACGTAATATTTCTGGTTTTAAATAAGCTGACTTTTTTTAGAGTGCCACTTAGCTTCATGTGCATTATTATTTTTTTAACCTTTGTAAAAACCCAGAGAGGAGAATATTGTGTTACAGATGAGGAAGCAGAAGTTGAGTATCTTACCACACAGATTGTATTGTAGTTAGATCTGGGTTTAAAATCTAGTTCTTGGGTTGCCTGGGTGGCTCAGTTGGTTAAGCGTCTGCCTACAGCTCGGGTCATGATCCTGGGGCCCTGGGATCGAGCCCCACTTTGTGTTCCCTGTTCAGCAGGGAGTCTGCTTCTTCCTTTTCTGCTTGTGTTCTTTCTCTCTCTGTGTCAAATAAATATATAAATAAAATCTTTTTAAAAAACTAACAAAATATAGTTCTCCAAAACCACTTCCAATACCCTTTCCACTATGTTACAGAAGTCTATGCCAATATTTTTATTTTTACCTTTGAGGCAATTTCTAGATAAACCTTAGGTTACTTGATGACTTTTTGAGAACTGGATGTGGGAATATTTGTTTAGCATACCTATTTTTCTTTTATATCTCTTCACCAAAGTATAGACATTAGACATCAGATTGTAGCTCTTTTTGTTGCAAGAAAGTAGAAACGCACTTCCTCAAAAGTCTGGGCACCATATGCCTGTTCGTTTTGGGTCCACTAAGAGTACTACAAATGAACTTACTGGTTGTAGGCCGAGTCCTGAAGTGAGAACTATGAGTTGACTTGCTGTAAATAAAGGGTTTCCTCTACTTTGTAAAACAAGGTAGAGGACATTAATGAATAATCTGGGTTACAAACTTTTGATATTAGCATAGCCAAATGTTAGGTATTAGAGAGTCTTTAAAATGTTAGAGACAAACTGAGAGTTGCTGGAGGAAAGAGGAGTGGAGGGATAGGGTAGCTGGGTGATGGACACTGGGGAGGGTACATATGTAATGAGCACTGGGTATTATATAAGACTGATGAGGGGCGCCTGGGTGGCTCAGTGGGTTCAGCATCTGTCTTCAGCTCGGGTCATGATCTCAGGGTCCTGGGATGGAGCCCCGCATTAGGCTCCCTGCTCAGCAGGGAGTCTGCTTCCCCCTCTCTCTCTGCCTGCCTCTCTGCCTGCTTGTGATCTCCTTCTGTCTGTCTCAAATAAATAAATAAAATATTTTTTTAAAAAAGACTGATGAATCACAAACCTGTACCCCTGAAATAAAACATTATATGTTAATTCAATTAATTAACATACAATGTATAAATTTAAAAAATAAAATACATTTTTTAAAGAAATAAAATGTTAGAGAAAAAGCAAACAAGTACTATTTTCAATTTACTTACTCCCTAAAAGTTATAATTACTAGCATTTGCTACTACCACCAGTTCAAGCTGTTACACTAGACATAGACTCTGACTCAATCCCTACCTGTGGAATACTGTCTTAGTAAGTTGGTGATGAAATTATCAAAATCATTGATGATTAATTCCTATGGAATTACATTTAGAGAACTTCAGGTAAAGCCTCTTTCTTCTGTAACTAATCATTCAATGAAAATCTGAGTTTATTATACAGCAAGCTCAGTTTTAGGCACTATAGTGCCTTTTCCACAGTGAAAGATTGATACTGTTCAGTAGTGATTCAATAATGATTGAGTGAGTGAAAGAAACAGAAAAAGTAAAAAACATGGAATTTACCCAAAAGGTGCTAATCATCTAGTATACTGAAACATATCAAAGAAATTAACATATCAATGGAATTATTAAAAAAACACAAACTCTCCTTTATATTGCTATTTTTATCATGACACTAACCCTAAGGCCTCAGGGTGATTACTTTGGAGTTAATGGTATAAGATACTACAGGAATTTCTTTGAGATCTTTATCATGCACTAAACTGTTCCATTTATCAGGGGAGATAATATAGAGGAAAAAGTATGTGTTAGAAGATATCCTGTATTCATATCTTGGTTCCACTAACTTCAGCCAGGAGATCTTTAGTAAGTAAACTCTTAATGTCATGTTTTACTTATCTGAAAAAAAAAGGGCTTGTTTAGTATTTTCCTCAAAGGGCTATGGTGAGGATTAAGCAAGATGTTATGGGCGCCTGGGTGGCTCAGTGGGTTAAGCCTCTGCCTTTGGCTCAGGTCATGATCCCAGGGTCCTGGGATCGAGCCCTGCATCGGGCTCTCTGCTCAGCAGGGAGCCTGCTTCCTCCTCTCTCTCTGCCTGCCTCTCTGCCTACTTGTGATCTCTGTCTGTCACATAAATAAGCAAGATTTATAATGTTTATTATAGCACCCAGGATAACACTTTGCTGTTAGCTAGTACTCATTGCTTTTTTAAAGATTTTATTTATTTATTTGAGAGAGAGAGATAGCCAGAGAAAGCACGAGCAGACGTGAGGGACTGATGAACGGGGGCTTGATCCCATGTCCCTGGACCACAGCTTGAGCTGAAGGCAAGTGCTTAACTGACTGAGCCACCCAGGCACCCCACTAGTACTCAGTATTATCATTAACTGTATTTTTTTCTTTCTTTCAGATTTTAGAAAAATACTTTACAATCTAGACTTAATTAACCTTCCTATGACCTTGTTAAAGGGTCTGCTTCCATATGCTGCCTGCCAGATGGTCCACTTACAAATGAGAAACCTGTGTGCTTACCTGTGTTAAATTAGACCCTTGAAGGTCAACGCGGTGTAGTAAAGAATAGGGTTGGCATGACTGAAAATGTGCAAGTATGGAAACTCTAGGAAGCAGCTTTCTGTGAAGAGGTGTGGTGTAGGGAGACAAAGATAAGCCTGAATCAGACAGACCCAGCTTGACTCAGCTCCTCACACTGTACTTGGCCTCTTTGGATAATGTCTTCATTGTGTGCCTGAGGGAAATTACTTAAATTCTTTGGGCTGTTATATTCCTCATCTGTAAAGCTGGGAAAATAATATCTAGCTCACTGAGGTTTTTTTTTTTTTTTTTGTGATGACTGACTGCACAGAGTAAGAGCTCAGTAAATTCGCTGAGGGCTGTGAGTTAGGAAAGTTAGTTCTCTTTTTTTCTGTGGCTATCTTGGGGAAATGAGCAACAGCAGAGGTGGCAGGCAGGACAGCCCCCCAGCAATATGATGATGCACGTGATTTACACAAGTCTATCACAAATGGTTGTTCAGTGTGCAAGCTGGGCCAATAAAAGTAGAAATCTAGTCTGTGCCCTGTTCTCCAAGATGCTCAGAAAAGGTCTCTTTCTCGAATTTATACAAACGTGCTCCACTTTCTACTCACCTCCCCAGGGGCTCAGTGACTTCATATGGCCATGACCTGTCCCCAAAAGTTCCAGTGGAACCTGTCTCACCTGTCTCAGGTTGTCCTATACCATTCAGTTCTGCTGCAAAACTCTTTTTTTTTTTTAAGATTTTATTTATTTATTTGACATATAGAGATCACAAGTAGACAGAGAGGCAGGCAGAGAGAGAGGAGGAAGCAGGCTCCCTGCTGAGCAGAGAGCCCGATGCGGGGCTTGATCCCCTGGGATCATGACCTGAGCCAAAGGCAGAGGCTTTAACCCACTGAGCCACCCAGGCGCCCCTCTGCTGCAAAACTCTTAATCTCTCCAGAGTCCCGCTCCTTCAGGACTCTTCCTCAAGATGAGTGACAATTGCATAAACTAATTCTAGTTAAGGAATCCACAAGACCTTCCTTTAGTTATACTGGCCATTGGCATTTTAGCAGAGGTTTCCGGTGTTTCCACCCAAGGGAGCAAACACTGTGAGAGTTTGAAGTATCAAGGCGAAGGTCATGGAGAACAGTTTGAAACAGGGTCTTTTCAGCACAGCACATAGTAGCTGCCCTGACTGCCAGTGTACCAAAGGAGAGGTGGCATTGAATACAGACCAGGAAGGGGAAGCTGAGTACATTTAATGAACAAGCCTGCCTGTCTCACATCAGCCAGTCTATTTAAAGGGTCAATAAGAACTTTGGACCCTATACCAATACCTACCTCTGAAGGAAGAGAATGTGGGAGGGGCAGATTTTGCGGTATAGTGAAAAAAAAATTTGCCTTGAGTGTCATGAAACTTGGATTATAGTTCTGCCTCTGCCACTAGATAGCTTTGTGAGAGGCACCTGGCTGGCAGTGTCAGAAGAGCATGGGACTATCAATCTTAGGGTCATGAGTTTGAACCCAACATTGGGTGTAAAGATTATTTAAAAAAACACAAACACCCCACCCTTCAAAAAAACCCTTTAAAATAAATAAATAAATGTCCTCTCCTTTGGGGGAAAAATAGCTTTGTGGCTTTGGACAAGTATGGTGTGTGCTTAGACTTCAATGACGTCACCATGGACTGAGACTGCATTAGAGAACCTGTGAAATTTTTCTCAGGTTTAACCTTCTGTGTGGCTTTCCCCCCGACATTGTATCCTTATTCAGCCTGGGAGGAAAAGCAATGATGAGTTGTAGCTTCAACAGTATGACATTGAGGGGCACCTGGGTGGCTCAGTCGGTTAGGCGTCTGCCTTTGGCCTCAGGTCACGGTCCCAGGGTCCTGGGATCAAGCCCCAGGTCAGGCTGTCTGCTTGGTGGGAGTCTGCTTCTTCCTCTCCCTCTGGCTGTCCCCCAACTTGTGCTCTCTCACTTGCTCGCTTTCTCAAGTAAATAAAAATAAAGTTTAAAAAAAAAAAAAGAACTGTATATTGATAAGTCTGGTTTCTAGAGATTACATTAATGGTTAAGAGTGTGGATGCTGGGGCTCCTGGGTGGCTCAGTGGGTTAAGCCGCTGCCTTCGGCTCAGGTCATGATCTCAGGGTCCTGGGATCGAGTCCCGCATCGGGCTCTCTGCTCAGCAGGGAGCCTGCTTCCCTCTCTCTCTCTCTCTCTCTGCCTGCCTCTCTGTCTACTTGTGATCTCTGTGTGTCAAATAAATAAATAAAATCTTAAAAAAAAAAAAAGAGTGTGGATGCTGGAGTCCTTCATTCCTGAGTTTGGGTACTGAGTTAGCATGAATTACTTAAGCTCAATTTCCTCATCTGCAAAAGGGGAATGCTAATTCTTAGTCATAATGTTAGTGAGAGGATTAAGTGAGCTAATACATATTAAAGCACTTAGTGCTAGTAGGTCCTCAGTACTTACCTCTCTGGTTCTCTGTAATTTTTTTTTTTTTTTTTGGTCCAATCAGAGACTAGGACTAAATTATTTCCAAGGTGCTTTATTTCTGCCTTTAAGTCTCTATCTTTTTATTTGTAATAGAAATGTGTGTTTTAGTAATTTGGCCAGTTTTGAATTTAATAGCTCAGTTATTCCTCCCATGTGCACAGAGTAGTTTCCCAGAAAGATCTCTAAGTCTGAATTACTCCCATAGTGTGTAGGAGGATCACTGCTGGTGACTAGGATGTAAGAGGTGTACAGTTTCAATCAGAAACCCTCGCTCCTATACTTCTACTCTCGATAACATGAAAAACCACATCTCTAGGTATCTAGGTCCCAGGCCCCATGACAGTCCTCAAAGTCATCATTATTCCCATATTGATAAAGTGCAGCAGCCACTTGGATCCCAAGATACTTGTCTTACTTAGAAGGCCATTAATCACATTCACCTACAGGTGATAATTTGATTAAATGTGAATATACTGCATGCCACGGATTTCTAGCATCATGTTTCTTTTTTTTTTAAATTTAATTTATTTATTTGACAGAGATAGAAAGCACACAAGCAGGGGAGTGGCACAGAGAAAGGGAGAAGGAGAAGCAGACTTCCCACTGAGTAGGGAGCCTGATGTAGGGCTCCATCCCAGCACCCTGGGATTGTGACCTGAGCTGAAGGCAGACGCTTAACAACTGAACCACCGAGGTGCCCCTCTAGCATCGTGTTTTTTATTGATGAAGAGTTCAACACTGCTTTCAAGCCCACAGACTTGATCACAACAATTCTCCAATTCTGTAGTTGACAGTCTGCTTCTTGGATCACTCCTGGGATTAATTCCGTATCACTCAGCAGACGGAAAACCATACCAGTTACTTGAGAGGAGATAATTTAATATAAATAATTGTTAACTAGGTGGAAAGATGTTAACTAACTAACAGCAAGGGTAAAAAGAGAAGTTGAAAGACTCATGGTGTAGCAACTGCAGGAAGCAGCTAAAATCCCTCTGGCTAAGAGAACAAAAGAAAATGATTGGAATTATTAAAACTAGAGAATGGGACTTTATTAGCAATTCTTTATATTAAATTGCCTCTTCAAGTAATTGGTGTGGTTTCTGTCTCCTGACTGCTTTATGATTGATACAGTGGTTGTGCCAATATATACTCCCACCAGCAACATATGAAAGTTGAGATTGCTACATGTCCTTGAAAAAACTTGGTATTTTTCATCTTTTTCATTTTGAGTATTTTGCTGGGCTTCAAATGCTATATTGCATTGTGTGTTTTTTTCTTTCTTAAAATATTTTATTTATTTATTTGACAGAGATAGAGCACAAGTATGCAGAGTGGCAGGCAGAGGGAGTGGGAGAAGTGGGCTCACTGCTCAGCCAGGAGCCCCATGTAGAACTGGATCTCAGGACCCTGAGATCATGATCTGAGCTGAAGGCAGACGCTTAGCCGACCCAGCTACCCAGGCACCCTTGCATTATGGTTTCTAATTTGCATTTCTGTTTGGTAACGAAGTGAAGCACATCTCCATTTGTTTATTAGTTATTTTGATCTCCTCTTTTTGTAAATTATCTGTTCAAGTCTTTTGTCCATTTTTTTCTATTGGGTTGCTGCCTTTTTCTTATTGATGAGAGCTCTTTGTATATTTTGGACACGGGTTTGTGTCAGTATCATCCCAGCTCTCTGTCAATATGCCTAGGCAAAATAAATAAATAAATAAAATATGCCTAGGCAGCATTACTAGTACACGTGTTCTTCCTTTGATTAAATGTCCCTAGGGACTGAATTACCTCAACAAACATTAAGAGCAGTGGAGTGGAGGTACTATAACATTCTCTATCGTGATAAGATAGGAATATGTATTTCACTTATGTATTTATTTATTGATCCACAAATCTCTTTGAACATATGATTTTAAACCATTAATTATGTGCAAGGAACTATCCCAAGTATGTTAATTTGCTTCTTTCTGAAGTGTTAGAACTCTGCTTGGGAACTTTACACATATTGTCATTGTAACAAAATAAGAATCTTGCAGTAAGTTAAAAAAAAATCTTCAAGGACCCAGAACATTTTTGAAAACTGAACGACTCATAAGCACTAACTGTCTGAGGTCAGTGAATATCAATACTGAATACTGAAAAAGTCCTGTGCAGTTGTTAAAAATGTCTTCTAGATTTTATTGACTCCTGTTTTTATTCATTGATTCATTTACTCAAATCAAATATTTGTTAAGCATGTATTATGGAAGAACATTAAATGGAAACTAATTTCTTCATCTTTTCTTCCCCATACTCATTCTGGATGGTTTCAACCACTCCTATGGCTTCCCTTACCAACTATCTGTATGCTGATGACCCCTACATCTATTTCCACAATCTATTCATCAGGCTCAAATAACCAACTATCTGATAAGTATTGTTGCTTGGATGTCTCAAGTCACTTGTCATACAACATTTTCTTTTCTTTCTTTTTAAAGATGTATTTATTTACTTTAGAGGGAGAGAGCATGTGTAGGTGCATGTGTGAGTCGCGGGAGGGGCTGAGAGAGGGAATCCCCCAAACAAACTCCCTGCAGAGCACTGAGCCTGATGTGGGACTGGATCCCATGACACATGAGATCATGACCCAAGCCAAAGCCAGAGGTGGGCACTCAACTGACTGAGCCACCCAGGCACCCCTGTCATACATACTTAACTCATCATCTTCCCCAATAAATGCTTTCTCTGTTTTCTCTGTCAGTGTATGGCACCAGCATTTACCCAAGTTGTCCGAGTAAGACAGAGCTCTCCTTCATTTTTCCCACCCCTAAATATCCTATCAATGACCAATACCTTTTATTTTTTTTTTTGGGGGGGGGGTTAAAAATTATTTATTTATTTATTTGACAGACAGAGATCACAAGTAGGCAGAGAGGCAGGCAGAGAGAGGGGGGGAGCAGGCTCCCCGCTGAGCAGAAAGCCCCATGTAGGGCTTGATCCCAGAACCCCGAGATCATGACCTGAGGCAAAGGCAGAGACTTTAACCCACTGAGCCACCCAGGCGCCCTACCAATACCTTTTAATTCAACTTCTTATATACAATCTCTCTCAAAGTAGTCTGTTTTTCCCATGACCAATACTATAAACCGTATTGTTGGCATTTCTTGCCTAGATCTCCTAATTTATTTTCTTGCCTCTAGTCTCTCTGGTCTCCAATCTATTCTCTAATCTCTCCCATTTCTAAAATTCTTCAAGACTTAACTTATATTCTTTGGATAAAGTCCAAATTCCCTAATATGGTTTATAAGATGCTATGCAACTGGTTCCTGATGCCTCTCTGGTATCATATCTTACTAGTCTCCATCTGGCATGTACTCCCACTAATCTGTCAGATCTCACCAAAGGAATCCCCTGAGATCCCTTCCCACATTCTCAAAAAATAAGTAAAATGCCCTTCTACAATACTCTCCTATTTCCCTTACCTCTTATTATGGTAAGTTTTTGAGGCCAGATTCTTTTGTCTGTTTGCTTCTTTGTTAGCTGTGGTAACCAAACCAACAAATCACCTTATTTATTGAAATAATGAATAAATTTCTTGGAACTCAGGGATAGCCATTATTGTAGTTAGAATACTGTACTACAATAAGCTCTCTTATTAAATTCAAGAAATGTTTCAGATTCTTTAATGTAAGGAGATATTTGGGCACAAGTATTACAACTAACACACTTGGCATTTTGTATAAGCTGAAGTCCATCTTATTTATTGAGATACTTTTAGTGAGCTATTGTTTGTGATGACCGTGCGTTAAAATTTATTTGCCAGGGTGGAACAAAGATTGCCAATTACAATCCTAAAGAATGCACTCCGGAAATGATTAACTAGGGTTTTACTTTGCAAAGTTAGCTTGCTTACTATTAACCTATATGTAAAATTTGATTTAACAAGATTCTTTTCATTTCCCAGGCCTGTTTTTGGGAAAAGGACCCATGTTTGCAAAAAGGAAATTGTCTATATCTATATTTTTTCATCTTCCAAAACACAAAATTGATAAGAAAGCAGCAAAGGCCTATTTTTAGAAGAACCATCAGAGCTTTACAATCTTTTTCAAATCATCGTAAATGAGTTCTATATTATGGGAATTTAATAATAATTATAAAATATCATGGATAATAACCCAAATAGCTCAGGATTCTGAATTAGCACCCATTTACATGCTATCGTAGGTTTATAATCTAGTGGTATTATGTGAAAATTTCCTCTTCTTAATAAGGATCATATTTTGATTGAATAGCCAATAGAACCAATTGCTTCAGGGCCTTAAAGTAGTAACATCTATAGGTGCTATAAATCTTGCTTAAATTTTAACAAGTCTATTAAATGAGTTATTCTCTCTGATGCTGGAAAAGCCAAGGAACCCTGTTTCAACCTAATCTGTACATCTTAGCAGAGCAAGGCATGAAGGGAGGCCTGCAATGTCTTCTTATAATTTTCTGAGATTAAAATTTTCTTCATACTCTGGCAATGAACTAGTTAAAAACTATTTAAATAGAATTGTAACCTACTACATAATGATAGCACAAAAAAACTACCATTTCTTCATATGTCTTCTTACTAATTTTGTTGGGTGATTAATTATGTTGGCAGTGTTTTAAATTTATGTTATATTGAGACTCCAAGATAACTCAAGGGATCTTTCTGCAATTCTTTTGAATGATCTATAAATGTTGGACTGCAAAGTTATGGGAAGAATTGATCCTATTTCAAGGTTAGGATGAACATTTTAGAAAAAGTAATACATGATGCAAAAAATGTGAATTTTGGGAAGTTTCTCCTAACACATATTGCCCAACATATAAGAGGGATTCAGTATATTTTTCTTGACTGACTGATCAAATGAGTGAATTATCCTCCTGTGGGTCTTGTCCCCTCCTCTTATCCCAACTCACAATTAATTGTAATTATTTTCTGAGTCTCTACCCACATTTTAGATAATTTTGCTCCCAAGTTTTGGCAGCTGGAATGGCTTAAGTGCCTAATTAAGAATGATTTGTTAATAATTATTATCTCTTTGAATAATTTTCTTCCCCCTTTTACTCTTTTAAGCTGTTTTTACATTTTCCAAGTCTCATGCTGCTTTTTATTTCTTAAGCTAGCTTTTAATAAATAAAAGAGAACAAAGCCCTTTTTCTCTCCGCCTTTTCATAAATGTGACCCTTTCTGTCATTCTTTCCTTGATCCTTTCCAAATCAGCAGTGGTTGCCATAAGTGACGGCTGAGAGACAAGATGCCAAGTGCAATGGCTAAATTTAAAGAGCAGTATTCGCACCTGTTGTTAACTGGCAATGACCAGCCTCACGCCCACAGCTTCTTCCACCTTCTGCCTCCTACCAAGTGCAACCCACAGCCCAGAGTCTTTATGCGTTCACGTATAAGTAAGTACTGATAAAGACTATTTCCATGTATCAAAAGGACAATGAATATAGCAGTTGACACTAAATTTATTTAGTTTCAGAGGAGCTGAAATTTGGGCAACACTCAGCATAATATAAAGACAAATCTGACCTTGAAGTAGGTAGACTAATGTGGCTAGGTTTTAACAAATTTTTTGAAGACTTTAAATGGACTATCTCACCCCAGAATTTTTTTTTAAAGATTTTATTTATTTATTTGACAGAGATTACAAGTAGGCAGAGAGGCAGGCAGAGAGAGAGGGGGAAGCAGGCTTCCTGTGGAGCAGAGCCTGATGTGAGGCACGATCCCAGGACCCTGGGACCATGACCTGAGCTGAAGGCAGAGGCTTTAACCCACTGAGCCACTCAAGCACCCCATCGCCCCAGGATTATCTTGTTAGACCTGTCATACTTTGTGTAAGTATTTTGGTATTAAGTATTAGCATTGGTAGAAAGTATTAGCATTGGTAGGGTCCTATAAATTTAAATGTTGTATGAAAGAGGCAATCCTAGGAGTCCTTATCATAATCTAAAGAGTTAGCTTAAATTAGTTTGCCAGATTGGCAACACTAACTTGGAAGAGTTCTGTAAGAGAAATATAGTAACATAAATAATTTTGATACAGATTATACTTAGAAGATGAGAGAGGGGACTGTGGCCCAGCCAACAAGATTAGTCTATTCAAATAGGTATGATAACCAAGGGAGTGTGGCCAACCTCATTGTCAGATCAGCTCACATCAAGTGCCAAAGTACTTTGATGCAAAGTCAAACAATAAATTATGAGAATTTAGTTTTACTTGGACATTTACTCTCACAGGAGGCAAAGCTGGTCTTCCAAAGAGTAGAACAGGTAAGTGGCAGTGGGAGCAGACAGAGTTGAAGGTTGAAAGGTTGGGGCATATTCAGGGTATAGGGAGTAAATACCTGGAGATTGCTGAGAGAGGAGAGCACTTTAGCAATTTGGCATTTTGTTCTGATTCAGTCTTGTCAGAGAATGTTCTTATGATTTTTTGGCACCTTTGGGTACTCTGGAATGGTGTTCAGTTCCTTCAGAATATGGGCTGAATTCCTATGGTCGTGCGATTTATTTGAGTGCAAAATTAGTGTTCCGTACCTTTGAATTACTTCAGATAGAGGCAAACGGCATCCTGACTCCAAAGGTCTAGTAAATAGCAAAGGCTCTAGAAAGCCACAACCAATGCAACACAAAAACGACAGCATTAATGTTTACTGCCAACCTCTCAGATCTTAAGAAATGTGAACAAAGACGGTCTTATTTGAACAAGGCCTGCCCTCCTCAACTGAGTGTTTTCCTGGTGTTCTGCTCTTGATAGAAGAAAACTTGCAGATAAGAAAGAATGTTTGATTAGAGGGTCTCTGAGTTTCAAAATGTGTATAGAGCCAGTCATTCTTTGGAGGTTGGGGCATGAGACTCCTGGCACACAAAAATCTCAAGAGGTCATATGTAAGTACATTTATGTAAATGATGTATGTAAAGTATGTACACAATCCAGTGTAAGGTTGCAAGTCTACATTAGAGTAAGTGGGGTGGGAGTATTAGGGGAAGAAAAGGAGAGAAATAAAAATGAGGAAGGAAAAAAATGTGTGTTTAATGAAGTGAGACTAGATGTGGATATAGACAGGAAGGGATATGTGACGGGGTTTATGAGGAGTTTGGCTACACTTACTAGAAATATTTCTGGTCTAGAGAAGTTGAGAAAAAACATAAAATATTACAGAAACAGAGAAGTCATGGGTAAGTGAGTGGTAGTGATGGCGAGATGCCTGCAAATAGGTAGGGGCAGAGAAATGGGAAATGATACCTGGGAAGATAGTGAATCCCAAATAGCCAGAAAACAGAGGCTGTGATTTATGAGATGATAAATATTTGAGGGTAAACCCTTTCCTCTTGCTCTCTTTCTTCATATACTTTTTTCCTGTTCTTTAAGAATTGCTGATTTCACTTGCATAGTAATTCACACCATCTATGAACCATGAAACACAGCCCCCAGATGTCTAAGCAGATCCCTGTTATGGTTTTTTTTCCCATGTCAATGAACTGTGTGCATCACCTATCCTGGCTATTCTGGAATGCTTTTAGGCAAATACTCCATTGAGTTGAGTCATAATTGGGAGCTGACTTCTGTGTACATTTTAGTAGGAAGCCTAGTTAGGGTTTCATGCTCCAGGAAATCTGTTCTGATTAGTTTTAGCTAAAAAAAGATCAACCTGTTTTAAGTATTGGCACAGAAAACAACTCTGTGGCCATGTAGATTTTAGTGACCATGTTTTTATAATGATAAAAATAACATGCAGATGGGAATATGTTAAACCATTCTAAAGGGTAGCTACTTCTCAAAAGTCTCCAGAGCTAACATGTTTCTTGTTTATTTTTCCAAGTCACTATGTAACTGAAATAACATATATAACATATAAAAGTATACATAAGTAACTTATATATATATAAGTTAAAAAGGCTCATCTGCACTAGATTATTAGTTTTTTTAAAATTATGTACTTATTTACTTATTTATCAGAGAGAGAGAGCTCACAAGGAGAGGGAGTGGCAGGCAGAGGTAGAGCAAGGGATCATATTCGGGACTTAATCCCAGGACCCTGGGATCACAACCGGAGCTGACGGCAGATGGTTACCTGACTGAGCCATCCGGCTGTCCCATATTATTACTTTTTTAAAGTATAGATGGAATAATTCATTTTGTTAATGGTTGAATAATATTCTGTTATAGGGTTACTCTCTCTCTCTCTTTTTTTAAAGATTTTATTTATTTATTTGACAGAGATCATAAGTAGGTAGAGAGACAGGCAGAGAGAGAGGAAGAGAAGCATGTTCCCTGCTGAGTAGAGAGCTCGATGTGGGGCTCCATCCCAGGACCCTGGGATCATGACCTGAGCCGAAGGCAGAGGCTTTAACCCACTGAGCCACCCAGGGTCCCCTAGGGTTAGTCTCTTATTAACGAATTCCTATTGGAAAACATTTAGGTTTTCTTTAATTTTTTATTCTCAAAAGTTAATGCCGTTTTTAATTTTTTTGTGGTCACTTTGCCATCTTTTAAAAAAGTATTGTCTCTAGAGTGATCAGCACAGTGCCTGGCATAAGTTACTCAATAAATATTAATTCCCTTTCCCTTCATATGTAATTTATTATTTTTTAGGAATGAGGATACTTTCTGTTAAACTATCCACACTTTCTTATTATGGGGCCTGGCCAACCAACTGATGTGAGATACCTCCTTAGCTGCTATGGAAAAGATTTTCTAGTTAAGGAGGTAATTGACATTTGTATAGTTTCTAGCCCTGGATTATTAGAACTCAATTTGGTCAGTGGAACCTCAGATTACACAGCTTACCTGTGGTGCATCAGTGGTTTTATCTTGGTAGACAAAAGATGACACTCTTAGTAACTAAGAAGGAAGCTTTTGGTAATCCTCTAGTTTCAGGTTTATGCCGTTAAAAAAAATCTTTTTATTGTGGTTCTTTTGCAAATATATAGGACTAAATCTCAGAACTTCAGGATGCATGTCTAATTTCTGTATTTGGAAAAATAGGAGAAAGACAATTCCTGTAGAACTTCTTGAAGAATAAGTTGGAGATGGATAGACAATCCTGATTCCTAGGCAGGTATGGCAAAAGAAACAGAAAATAAAACAAAAGTAAAATTCCTGGCAATCCTAGTAAGAAGGAGGAAATGGCACAGCATTGGTAGATACATAACATGCAGATGTGATAAATATAGATGGGCAGAAAATGATTGTAAGTGAAGTTGTTCCAGGAATGTCACAGATTTCAGCTAAGGGGGGATTAGTGTGTGCAGCTGTTGAATGTGGGGGAGCTCATCTCATTCTTGAGCTCTCAGGTTCCACTTGTTGGGCAATAAATGCCATTTGGGTGAGTGGTGTGATAGTCTCACCTGGAGAAGCCAATCATTTTAATGTTCTGGGGTGGGGTGGAAGGATTAAACAAACCAAAAGCCCCACTTCATTATTTAGCAATTCTTGGCCAAGCAAATACCATTTCAGCTAAACTTTAAAAAATATTATTAGAATAAGTGATAAAATAAAATTGTATGTGGTGTATTTTGGTTTCAACTTGATTGCCTAAGGCTACACTACTAAAGATGTTTTCCAGAATTTACAGTAATACTTTTTTAAAAAAGATTTTTATTTATTTGACAGAGAGAGAGAGAGAGAGAGAGAGATATCACAAGTAGGCAGAGAGGCAAGCAGAGAGAGAGAAGGGGAAGCAGCCTCCCTGCCCAGCAGAGAGCCTGATGCATGGCTCGATCCCAGGCAGAGAGCCTGATGCGGGGCTCCATCCCAGGACCCTGAGATCGTGACCTGAGCAAAGGCAGAGGCTTAACCCACTGAACCACCCAGGCGCCCCGAGTAACACTTAAAAAAAAAAAAAAAGATTTTATTTATCTGAGAGAGAGCACGAGCAGGGGTGGGGAGGGGCAGAGGGTGAGGGAGAAGCAGATCCCCATGCAGGCTCTCTGGGCTCAAGATCATGACCTGAGCAGAAGGCAGATGCTTAACGTACTGAGCCACCTGGGCGCCCCTAGAGTAATACTTTCAGCTGCTTACCAAACTGTTTTCCTGCTTCACATTTTAAAAGAAGGTGTGAGGACTAACCAGCCTACAATAACAGACAGCAAGGAAATCCTCTTCTAAGAAAATACTTCTTTCACAGTCTTTAATAAGCTTTCTTTATGATCTTGTTTCTTGGGGAAAGAAGTATTTTTCAAGAGAAAGCAATCAAGAATTATTCCAAAGTGTATCCTATTGGGTAGTTTATTTAAATTATGAAAATTCATTAAAATAACCTTTACATGACTTTTATTGCATTACCAACATGTTCTGTTTTCATAGTTTAATAAGTGCACACAGGGTCAAAGATAGTAAGAAAATGATTATTCCTTCTGGAGAATGTAAGAGTATCAGTCTAAAAGGCGCTGTAAAAATGAATTGACTATTTTTTTTTAATATTTTATTTATTTATTTGACACAGAGAGAGAGAGAGATCACAAGTAGGCAGAGCAGCAGGCAGAGAGAGAGGGGGAAGCAGGCTCCCCGCGGAGCAGAGAGCCCGATGCGGGGCTCGATCCCAGGACCCCAAGACCATGACCTGAGCCGAAGGCAGCGGCTTAACCCACTGAGCCACTCAGGCACCCCATGAATTGACTATTTGAAATGTATATAGGTCTGTTAATTCACCCTGAAGGCTTGTACTCATTCTGGGACTTTGATATCATAAGCATTCTACCCCTCCTATATTATGCTACATAGCACGGTCATTAGATCACCCTTTGACGTAAGGTTAATTTCAGCATGTCCAAATACCATCAGTTATGAATGATAACTCTGGGCGTGTCACTGAGAGTTCTAGCATCCCTCGTTTAATGATTACTAATTTGGTACATATTTTGCCAACTTAGAACACTCACAAAGTACAAAGCTTAGCACAAATATCTGTTTCCCCAGTTACCCTTATCATCGCTTTATCCTTGGTGAAGATTAGCCAAATCGAATATGCCATCTCTAGTGCTGCTATTCTGAGGGGCTCGGGTGCCAATTACCGGTTCCTTAGAATTTGCCCGTAATTGACTATGTCCCACAATAGGTAACTCTGGAAGTGACAGGCAGCCTCAAGTGTGGTTCTCCCGCCTGTCGATTGGGCCTTGCAGGAAGCTCCGCCTCACCAACTCAGCCAAGGGCGGCAGTTGGTCCGGCGACGGTGAGTGGCGGGCCTTAGCTCCGCCCCGGCCGTCCGCTGCGCTGCCTGGGTCGGCGCCGTTTCCAGTTGAGAGATGGCGGCCGCCGCAGGTAGATCGCTCCTGCTGCTCCTCTCCTCCCGGGGCGGCGGCGGGGGCGCCGGCGGCTGCGGAGCGCTGACTGCCGGCTGTTTCCCCGGGCTGGGCGTCAGCCGCCACCGGCAGCAGCAGCACCACCGGACGGTGAGCGAGCGCGCCCGGCGGCTCCGGGGAGGGCGGGGCGGCGCTGGCGTGTGGGAGCCGCCGGCGGGCAGGCCGCCGGGGCAGCGGCGAGTTACCTCAACTCGCGGCCGCTCCCGAGCTTGCCGGGCACCGAGGAGCCGCCGTGCCCTTCAGGCGCCTGCGGCGGCGACCAGGAAGGGAGGGAGGGCGGAGGAAGCCGAGTGGAGGAGGAGGAGGGGCGATGGCGGGGATGTTCCCGCAGGACCCGGGGCACCAGGGCGGGGAAGGGACGGGACTTGAACCTCTCACTGGCGACTTCGCCCCCGATCTCGGTCCCTCCCTCCGTTTTTTTTTAAAGAGCTCTGCCCCATCGCTCGCGTACCGAGCCCCGTGCAAGTTGTCCCCTTTCCCTCCTCCTCCGGGCGGGTTGGGGTGTCCTGAGTTGCCGCGGCTGCCTGGTGTATGTGTCAGGAGAGTGGCAGTGCCATGCTTCTGGGAACTGCCTCCGGAGAGCAGCCCAGGACCCCAGCGGGGCCGCTCCCTCGTCCTCTCTGGGCCCTTTGGGAACGGCCAAGAAGGATAATCAAACTTTATCCCCCTCCGTGACTTCCTGCGTGTGTGGGCATGGGGAACAGCCCCTTCGCGATGGATGCTGCATTGCTTCAGGAGGCAAGCTCCATCCCTTCAGGTCCTTAAAGGTCTTCGGTGGTCCTTTCAGAGGGCTGGTTTTACCAGCTCGTTCACGCGTGCCTGAAGAAGGAAGGGTGGGCAGCAGGCAGAGGGGAAGTGGATATGGCAAGTTGTTCGCAGAGGCAGGGATCTGGTAGTTGAATTAACCAGTTATTGCTGGATTTCATTGGCTGGCAAGGAAGGAGAGTTTCTGTTTGAACAGCCTCGAGATGTATTGGTGAGTGATTGTGAATTCTTTTTTCATTTGCAAGAGATCAACTTGGCATGGAGTTCTTGACCTAACAAGTCAGCGGGTTCTCTTTCCTTGGACTTTCTAGACCCATTTGTGGGTTGGTCTCTGGCCAACTGTGAGTGAACGAGTGTAGATTTTATTTCCTAGGGCTAACTTGTATAGTGTGGGAATGAGAGAATCCCTGCAGACGGCCTGATAGAAGGAACTAGTACCTTCAGATCTCAACAAATACATCCACCTGTCCTATTCTGATCACATAGCTCTTGAGAGGAAGCTGAACTGGAGGTTTTCAGAGAGGACACCCCAAGACTGATGACAGCATGAAACCGGGTGTCTGCAAGAGCTATGAAAAGAACTAATGGTCTGTAAATGCAAGATGATACTGTTATTATTAGTCACACGTATGGATCCTATCCTCATTCTTGTGAAGAAAATTTGTACTTCATATTTGGCATACTGACATATTGCTTTGCTGAAGCTTTTGGGTGAGAGCCGAGCTTTTCCACAGTTCAGTTTAGATTTGCATGTTTCATAGCCTCCATTTATGTGTTTTGTTTTCCTGAAAACATAAAGCCATCCAGAAATCTGATGGCATTCCCCTCTCCCTCAAACTATTTAAAGGCTTCCCAAGTTGTCTTTATCCCTGTATTTTGCTAATACGTCTTTTGACTTTGCACAGTTTGTTTTTAAGGCTATTTGGGTGTGGTATTCATTTAACATTTTTAAATTTATGCCTTGTATATTTTCCACTATGCGAATCTGTCAGGCTATGAGTGTCTTCCTTGTGTGGGTACTTTATGAAAGTGTTCTTCTGTGCTATTCTGGGGTGGGGAAAAGTGATGTGCTGAATTTGTAACTGAAAGCACAGTTGAAGTGAAGTGTTATTTCTGAAGGGCTGAAGTGTTAACATGGGAATGTTGACTTGTAAATGAACTTAGAATTGTACGATTTTGAAAAAAGTTGTACCTGATTAATTAAAATATGTAAACAGGTTTTTTTTTTCTTTCTTTTTCTACGATTGCTCTGAAGCCTTCCTGTATATAGCTGTCTCCATCTGTTATTCTATGATTCCTCACAAGACTCAATTTGAAAGGTATCTCTTAGGGATTTAACTCTTGACATTTTATGAAATTGAGGCCCAGAAAGGGGAAGGACTTGGCCAGGATTCCACAGCTAATACGCACCAGTTTTAGGATTCCCACCTACCCCAGATAGTCTGACCCCCTTACTGTGTTCTTTTCGTTATAAGACGCAATTGCTCCTTCATAATCTCCTCCTTTTCAGGGAAAAGGAGAGTATTGGGAAAGTATTGGTATGAATGGGTACCATGAATGGGAATTCTCCTGTGAGTAGATGTTGGAGGCAGAGCTGTGGAATGACGCAAATATAGGAACAAACATCTTGCTCTTACAAAGGTCCCTGTGAGACACTAAGGTTGAATCTTGCATAGGACACATTCTGTGCATGTGCAGCAGATGGCACTCTGCATTGGACTAGATCACAAGCCCAGCTTGTGCCACTTTTGTTCTGCTGTAGTAGGTATAGTAAATTAGAGCCAGGGGGACATAACCAATTATGGTGCTGGTTAATTTTTTGCTTGAGAGGCATGCGTTTTGAAATCTTTTCCAAGTTTACAGAGTGAGTCCAAAGCAGTACAGTTCAGCCTATTGGTAAATGTGGTTTCAAAGTTATAAAACATAACTTGTTCCTTTCCTACCTTCCTCATTAAAAGATCAAACAACTGAGTAAATAGAAATAAAGGTGCAGGGGCTTATTTGGTATTTTTAGCACCATCTAGCATAATTTTTCCCTTCCTGTGTGAAGAGCCTGTTACTGCTCCTCAGTTTGTGACTGTAATGAAGACATGTAAAATGTTTGTTGCATGCCTTACTGTGTGGTTAGTGAAGGTGACTGCTATTTTCAAGGATGATTCTTTGAGGGGCAATTGCCCTTCATCGTGAGCTGGGTAATTGTTTTGCTAAATCAAACTGTCTCTCCTCTGATTATGAAAGCCTGACTGTTAACATTTCCTAATGGTCAACAGCTAAATCTCTTGCTTAAGTGTGTCATTGGACTGTTATAGTTTGTGGCTGTGTTTCTCTACTTTACACATTATAGTTCTTTGGCAGTGAAAGCATTTCAGTTTAACCTGACAGTTTTAACTGAGATATTACCTGACACAGAGGCAAGTCCCAGTTCTTTAATTGGGTTTCTCATGGTCTGGCCGGTCTTATTTAGTCAGATCCATTCCAGCACAAATACTCCACTGTACTTATGCCAATGTTCCACATATCTATACTAAATGTTTATGTAGTCCTGCAACTGAATTTCAGTCTTAATCATTCCTCTAACCTCTAAGGTCCATTTCCAGGTTAGAGACTGTGACCTACGACTCCTCTTTGAAGCTAACCTACTCACTTTACAGATGAGGAAACAGATCTAATGGCAACTGAGAGAAATGACTTATTAGGTTATATGTGGTTTATGACATCTGAGATTAAAATTCTTTAAGTGGTGGTGGATTCAAGATGTTCTAGTCAGAATCTTAATTTGTGTGATTCCTGGCTCTTAATCCCTCTCTTTTGTCCTATTCTGTCCTGTCCAAATTCTGATAGACTTTATTATTAGCAGGACACAGACTGGCACTGACTTGTTATCTAAAGATTTCGTTTGTGGGTGCCTTAAATTACAGGAGAGGTAGGGCAGTATTGCATTTTTGTCTCTCATAGACTCCAACGCAGCGCTAAGTATATAGGTGATGCTCAGACGTGCGTTAATTGAATATGCACCTTTGTGTCTGCTTGCCAGTTCTGAAAAGATATGCTCATCCACTCCCCCAGCCCCCTGTCCCCAATTTGACTTGTTTAATGGCCTATTACTTAAGTAACCACATTTGGATAATTGCTTTAACTTTAGTATTGCCAGTGCTGTCTTTGATTGTATATTATACTTCTTTATGGTAGTATAGCCAAAGAGTGGGTACCTTTGGATTAGCTCTATGGTGGTACTTGCTTTCTGCCCAGAGCCCAGCAAAAGAATGATTAATACCCAGATTATTATAAATACATGATTGAATCAGGTTCTAGAGTTTTTGTTGTTTTAGTCAACCACCATGCTAAGATTTTGATGGTCCTGGATAAATGTTTAGAGCAGACTTTTAAAATTTACTATTATTACCACTATTTTCTATTGAAATATAGTTGACACACAATGTTACATTAGTTCCAAAAGCTGACTTGTTTTTAAGGAAGCAACCATACTTTTTTTTTTTTTTTTTTTTTAAGATTTTGTTATTTATTAAGGAGAGAGAGTAGGAGAGAGGAAGTAAAAGAGCATGGGTGGGGAGGGAGGGTCAGAGAGAGGGGGAACGTATACTTGCTGCTGAGTGGGGAGCCCCATTTGGGGCTTAATCCCAGGACCTGGAGATCATGACCTGAACAAAAGGCATACAGTTAATCAACTGAACCACCCAGATGCCCCACAACCATCCTTTTATTTATCTTAAAATCATGCTTATTTTGTACGATGTGCACAAAATATTTGCACAAAATATTTGAATGAATAAATTTGGATTTATTCAACAGATTATGATTATTTGAACTTTTCTAAGTCCCAAGGGGCTCTGTTTCATGCTTTACGAACTCTACTCCAAGAGGAAATCTAAGTAGAGAATGCAACATCAAAAATGGTGTATATCAAAGATAACAACAAAGATCATTTTTGGTTTTGGGGCTGCCTCATGTTTGAAATCCAGAGTGGTCATTATCTTCTGCAATTGCACTTCATTGACACCATTATCTGAATAACTGCGGAGATGTTGCTTTGATTTTTAAAAAAAGATTTATTTACTTATTTGAGTAACAGTGTGAGAGAGGGGAGGGGGCAGAGGAAGAGGAAGAGGGAATCCTCAAGCAGACTCCCAGCTGAGCATGAAACCTGACCTGGGGCTCCATCCCAGGACCCTGAGATCATGACCTGAGCCTAAATCAAGAGTTGGATGCTTAACCGACTGAGCCACCCAGGCACCCCCTCATTGCTTTTTTATATTCTAGCTTTGTGCCTCTGTGGGTTTTCTTAAAAATTACTGTTTTTTGTTTTGTTTTGTTTTGTTTTGCTTTTTGTGGTTAAGGACAACACTACCTTTTAAGATCTGGAGATAATCACTCAACATAAGGGAATCCTCTATTTATTTGACTGATTAATGTCATATCATGGCTCATGGATATTTTACAATTACTGGAATTGATTAATGTCATATCATGGCTCATGATATTTTACAATTACTGGAATAACATGTTTTTTTGAAAACTAAGATGTCACCATGGAAGACATGTACTTAAAAGAACTGCAGACTTGAGATCTCAAAAAGACCATAGGTTAAGGAACTAATAATCAAGAGTGTTGAAATGGCTTTTTCCTTGGTAGCCCATCAGGTTACTACAGAGCTGAAAATGGCTGCCCCATCTGCTGACCTTTGCATTCAGTTCTTTTCCTGAGAAATTACACAAATGTGTGTTTTGTTTTAAAAACAGTTAAGCGGAGGTAGGTTTTGTTTTTTTTTTTTTTTTTTTTTTTTTCTCGGAGGTAGGTTTTAAAAAGTGAATTGGGGCCATATTCTTTCAGTAAGTGCCTAAACTCAAACCCAATCTTAAATAATTACTCCCTGATTTAGGTCAAGCTTGATGACACATGTTAAAAAAAAAACTTGTCCCCTGCATGTTGAACATGCGAGAAACCCTCCATTTAATTATTTCACTGTACTTTGTTAAATGCAGTGAGAGAGCCTGTGTAACTTGAAAGTTGACTTCAAGCAGAGTAATTTTAATAAGTTATGTGAATTGTTGACTTGTAAACTGTGTATGGGTGAATATTTATGTATTTTTTTATTTTTAAAAATTTTATTTATCAGAGAGAGAGAGAGAGTACAAGTGGGGGAGAAGGGGAAAAGGAGAGGAAGAAGGAGAAGCAGACTCCTTAATGAGCAGGGAGCCTGATGTGGTGCTCCATCCCAGGACCCTGGGACCATGACCTGAGCCGAGGGCAGCTGCTTAACCGACAGAGCTACCCAGGTGACCCGAGTCTTTTATTTTGATAAAAAATGTAACTTGGTAAATTACATCACCAGCTGGGTCTAATAGCATGCTAAAATGGAACTTTTTCTAATGTAGTTCTGGAAAAAATGGAAAATATGACTTGCATTTTGACATCTCTCTTGAAAATAAGAGCCCTTCCAAAGGTTCTTTAAGGACATTGATAGTATTTATTAATCGAAAGAGTGGGGCATTTATCTCTTATACTTTGTTTCTGAAATTTTCAGTTTTTACTTTTTATTGTCTACTTTATTGTTTGGGGAGCATTTGTAATGATCACCAGAGAATTGCTGAGGACTCCATTACGTGTGTGAGGCTGTCCAGAGGATAGTCTCTAGTACAGTCTTAAACTGTACTTAATGCCTTACAGAATACAAGATCCTTTAGATTCTTTTTTGCATTCTAAGATAGGCTACATTGTACTTCTTATCTATAGTAAGTGGTGTTATAGGATGTTTAAGAGTACTAATATCTCCTGTAAACTTTAGAGAAAGTTAATGTGACTGATTTTTTTGGTCAAATAACAGGAGAGTAAATAGGTTAGCTTGAACTACCCGACCCTATGTGGAGGGATAGATATATAGAGGAGTAGATACAGAAGGAAGCATCTCAGATCTGAGGGCGTTGTGTTACCTCATTGAATTCTCACCAAAATCCTATGAGAGGCATTGTTATCCCAGTTTTATAGATGAGAACATTGAGGATGAGGTAGGTTCATTTCTTCTTAAGTGTCATAAACTGTTTTAATGTTAGAGATACAATGATGGGCAAGACACAGGTTTTGGCCGTGAGATTTAAGTCTAGGTCTGGTGGGTTGTCAGTGTGGGGGGCCTCCTTCCCTTTTGTCTTCTCCTCAGTCATGTTTCTTTTTCAAGCATCTACTGCAGTTTTCTTCCAAGAGATCTCACTGTCTTTCTGACTAGGTTTCTTAACTCTCTTTCTCTACCCTCTCCTCCAGGTATTAGGTAATAAGGGTCTAAGGTATAGCTTCCTTAGGATCTTTGTAATTTAGATAAGGATTCTAGAAAATCCCATGCATTATTGCTTCTATAGAACTTTTATAACATTGTCTGGTGTATTCCACAACAGCTCTTCAGGCAAAATACTACCCCCATGTTACAGATGAGAAAATGAAAACCTGGTAAGGGTAAGTAACTGGAATCATTCAGAAAATACCTGTTGAACTACTGTTTGTAATATGCTGTGCTGGGAAAGAGAGATGCCCCTGAGGTGGTCCAAAGAGGTCACAGTTTGGCTAGGAGACACCAATAAGCAAGACTGTAAGTGGTTATGCTCCACCCCCCACCCGCCATGGGAGCATTTAGACCTACTGAAGAGAACTGGGGAATGGGGAAGGCTTTACAAGGGAGGCCTCACTTAAGCTGAAATATGAGGAAATATAATGTGTGGGGGACTGGAAAGGTGTAGTTCCCATTCTAGACAGCACCAGCATCTGACATGATAGTCTGAGGCAGGAAGATGTCTTTGAGAAATGGCCAGTAGTTTGTCATAATGGAGTATGGGCAAGAATAGCCAGAGATTAAGCTGCACACTAGTAGTGATACCAGTAATAATTAATATTAAGTACACCACGTGTTATGCACTTTGCATAGGTAATCTCACTTAATTCATGCGACACCCTGTGGGTAATTACTCTGACTCTCCTCCTTTTATAGATAGTGAAACTGAGTTATCTCAGATTGGTTGATTTGCCCAGGATCACAGCTGATAAGTGACAGTTAGTAAATGACTTACTCAGGATCACACAGCTGCTACTGGCATACTTGGCAAGTAAACCCAAGGGATCTGGCTCCAGCGACTGTCTCTTTAGCTGCTGTGCTGTGGTGAGGGAATCACACTGTGAAGGGACTTGTGAAGGAGTTGGGATTTTATTATGTAGGTCAGTGTTTTGTTTTGTTTTGTTTTTTTAAACTCAACCCACAGTAGAAATACATTTTATTTCATGACCCAGAATGTGCATGTGTGCGTTAAAGTAGGAAAAGTTTCATGAGACGGTATTTTTACTATGTATGATTTACATCATTCCTGTGCTGGTTTGTTCAAGAAATACTGGTTGGGACCCATTTCAATTGATTTCACAATTTAAGCTACAGTTTAGAAAAATACTGCTGGTCAATAGGTGAGTGTCTGAAGAATTTCAATCAAGTGAAGCACATGATCAGTTTGTGGTTTTTGGTAGGTTACAATAGCAGCTGTGTGAAGGCTGGGTTAGAGAAGATGGGACCAGAAAAGCCAGGAGGCCAGTAAACGACATCTTAATGGACCAGGCAAAAGATGCCTGACTGAGGACAGTAGCACTGGGGATAGAGAAAAGGAAGGGAGATTTAGGAAGTAGAATTGATAGAACTTGATGATTGGACGTGGACTATCACTCAGCTGGTACCAGGTAGAAAGGTAATTCATTTCAAGGGCTGTCTGATTTTGTTAATACTCGGGTGCTGAAACTTTGTTTCTGGACGGTCTCGGTGTGTTTTTTTTTTACAGTCATGTTAAGTATATTTCATTGTTGTGATTGTTGTACCTCTACTCTTGTATATAAAAATGTGTTGACCTGGTTTAATGATTTTCTAATTTGTATATCAGATTCCCACCATATCCCCATTTTCCTGCTCCCTTCCCCTACCTCATACCATCAGAATCTAAAAGATTTGCAGACCGGTATGGAAAAAGTTTATAGAACATGATGAGCACTCAACAAAACTTAGTTGAAAGTATGGGTCCTGTGTATTGTACTCTTCCAAGGAAGAAACTCTTCACATTACGTTAATTAGAGGACTATTTTTAAGTAATTTCCTTTGACTTTGTTCTCTTCAATGTTCCACTTTTGTAGTGTTTGTTTACCTTTAGAGAATATTGAGCATTGTATATATGATAGTCTTTTATATTTAAAACAAACAAAAACCTAGCTATTCTTAAGCATGAAGCCTTTTCTTAGTAAAATTTTAGCTATCTCCTTGATCACGTTAGAAATGAAGGTACAAGATTCCTACTGCTTCTGCCACCCCAGTTTCTTGAGAAGTATAAAAAATAAAACCACATAATCATTGAGAACGAGTTATATGGAGTGATTTTCTAGTATTTTAATTACTTTACTGGGTTGCTTTATTTAGAAAACACATATTCTTTGGTATTTTTCTAGGTATTGTAATGCAAAGGTGAGTATTTGATAACTATGACATTTTTAATTTGTTTTTAAAAAAATATTTTTAAGAGAGAGACAGAATGTGTGTGCAGGGTCACACAAGTGAGCAGGAGGTGAAGCAGAGGCAGAGGCAGAGGCAGAGGGAGAGAATCTCAAGCAGACTCTATGCTGAGCTTGATCCCACAACCCTGAGATCATGACCTGAACTGAAATCGAGAGTCAGCCGATTAACTGACTGAGCCACCCAGGCATTCCGGCTGTCAAAAGTTTTAGAGCCATTACAGTATCTGCTTTGCCAGAAGAGATTGTATTTGTCATATAGTGAGCCTTTTGAAATCTCTGGGAGCAAAGGATTGTTTTATCATCACAGAATTATTAGTTTTCTGAGGTAGATAAAAAGAAGAGATGGAAGTGGTGTATGTGTGTTGAAATCAAAATAAAAGTAAATAATTGAAGAGGATGAGGTACCATGTGATATAATAGGAGTGTGGGTTCTGTTCATTTCTCGTTTGTTAACTTGCTATTTGACATTGGGCAAGTGACTTACCTCTTTGGTCTTAAATCTTTTGGTCAGTTAAATAAGAGGGCTTGATCAGGTGAGCCTAAAGGGCTTTCTAATTCTAAGACGTCTATCATTTTCATATAAGTGATTTTTATGTTATTTCATGGTGGGAGGCGTGTATAAAATCATAAACCCAAGCATAATGTATTTGTTTATTCTCACAAGGGTCAACGGCTTGACTGAAGAAAAATAGCTCCCATTACCTTTTTAGGACAGTTTGCATAATTACTTCTGACATCTTGATAGACAATTTACCCTGCATTCCTCTTAAACAATTCTTTATGCCTTAGTCCAGTCTTTCTCTTTTGGCTTCTTTTTCCCATTGGAACTACTGAGGGTGTGGGGGGAGAGGTGAAGATATGGTGGGGGGAATCCGGAGATTTAGAGAGACAGGGGAGGGCAGGAAAAAAGCAGCTAATGTTAAAGTGCTGAGATAAGATGGATTGTTCTTCCCCACTGCCCTGAAATCTTTTATTTATTTATTTGTGTGTGTGTGTGTGTGAGAGAGAGAGAGAGAGAGAGAGAGAGAGCAAGCACACAAGCAGGGGAATGGCAGGCAGAGGGAGAAGCAGGCTCCTTGCTGAGCAAGGAGCCGGACTGGGACTTGATCCCAGGAGGTTGGCATCATGACCTGAGCCAATGGCACATGTTTAACTGACTGAGCCATCCAGGCGCCCCAAGATGGACCATTCTAATAACTTGTTAATTCTGAGCTATGGCTTGCAAGTCTGAAACAGAAAATGTTTCTATTTTCCTTTGTAATTATGCTAGAGGAATTCTGAGTGTGAAAACGTCAGGTGATTAGTTGCTCTTAGTAGTCTGTTCTTCCCAACCCTGTAAACTGAGCCTAATCAGTGTCAAGAACACTCAGTGTTGGATAAATGAGAGTCAGTGAGTTAAAAATTCCTAGAGACCATCCTCTAAATCCTTCAGCCCTGTGGAAAATGCATCTGTAGATCATCCTGTTGTCTGTACCTAGATAATACAGTGATGGGAATCATGGAGATATGAAGAAGGAGTTACTTTTCTTTGATTCGAGCAGCACCAAATCATTTTAAAAGTGTTCACAGATTATGCTGAAACAAGCAGGAATTTAGGAAATACTAAGTAAAAATAGTGATGGAAAAATATTGTAGTGCTTTTGTGTTATAAATGATTTAAGAAATTGACACATGCATCTGCCTGGCAAGTATTTGGAGCAGGTGGAGGAGAAGAGGGAAGGGTGAAGGGCTGGGCACTGCAGAAGAGAGCTTTAAAGGAACTCTTTGAAAGAGGTGCTGCCAACTCTAGATTCCCTACATGTATATATTTCCAAAGATGACAGATTTTTGGAGGTGTTTATTTTGGAACTAATCTTCTGTATTTCCATTCTGCCCCCACTGTATCCTGAATCTTGCACTGCCAGAATTCTGCTAGCTGCCATGAAGCAAGGCTGTGGCAAGTGGCCAAGTGTGATAAAACCTATTTTTCGTTTTAAAACAGAGTATGGATGTCAGAATACTTCAACGAAGTATTTACGGATAGATTGAATAGAGTAGGAGAAATAGTAAAAACCTAATGAGAAGATTGAAAGTTTCTCATTTGCTTTTGATGGAATTACATTTATTTTGTAAACAGAATACCAGCTTATGTCTGTCTCTGTCAGTTTCTCTCTCTCTTGTCCCTCTGTCTCTGATCTTTGCATGCTGGTGCTTGAAACTGCTGAATACCCAGGAAAAATGAGTTTTCTGATCCCCTAGAGGTGGTAGTGATTTTTTGTTGTTGTTGTTGTTTTTTTATCTTTTGAGGGGAATTCCAAGGGTATGCTCTGTGTAAATGTCTCATTACACATATGCATGTTAGTAATTCAGTTTTGTTTATTTCATTCTTGCTTTCACCACCCCATCCAAAAATGAAATCATTTCTTTTTTTCATTTCCGGCTCTGACTTAAGCTTCAAAACAAAATGTTGTCTAAACATCGTTGAGATGGTAAAACAGTTGTAATATATAACACTACAGAATTTCAAAATATTCATTTATTAAATGGAAAATTGAACTGCAATCAGTACTTTCTTTAATTGTAATATCTCATTCTGCATTGACATTTGATTCATAATGAAATCAAGTTCCTCTTTTGGCCAAGTGCCACAAAGTCGGGTGAGCTTTAAATATGCAATGACTTTGTTTTTAGTAATTGCTAGAGCTTTTAGCCGTAAAAAGGGGAAATTGAAAGGAAACTCTAGCAGATTTTTTTCCCTAAAAAGAGTATTCTTGGTAAGATTAAAAGTAGAGACAAGCTGAGGCCTGAGTTATAGATCTGAGTCCCATCACAGCCAGCATCAGAAAGTAGCAGCATTAGTGGAAGAAAACCCAGGTCAGTACTGTTGAGTCCTTTGTCAAAACTCACCTGGAAAGGGCATTCTGTCACCAGAGGGTTTTTTGCGGGGGCAGGGGAGAGGTGCTGGATTGGTGGTGGGGTGGGTGAAGTGTGTTTCTTCATAAGAAAATTACATTGTATTCATTTAAATAATATAATATCATTTTAAAAGTTAGACTAGGAATGCTGTCCCCCCACCTTTTTTTTGGTGTGGAATGTCCTCATTCTCTTATTCCTGGGAAAATCCTTTGTACTTCTGGAGAGAAGGAGGATGATGAACATGTCTTGTGCAAAATGCCCAATAGCATCTGCTGTGATACAGCAAGCTCATATGGGATTGAGCTGCTGCAGCAAAATCTTGGTTTGCTCTATAAAAATGCTCAGATTTTTGAAGTGCAGACAAGCTGAGGAAGGAAACTTGTTGGCCTTTATTCATTGTTTCTTTTCTGTGTGTTTGGAATAATTTGCAGTTTGGGAATGCTTTCTTTTGTAAAAAGGATATGTGCCTTAAATGGTAAAAAGGCTGTTCTTGAATGGTGTCATGGTTTTATGGAGCAAAGGAAAAACGAGGTCTACGAATGGGGGGTGAGTACTTTTTGAGGTAGATAGTTGATGTGAAATAAATATTTGTTTTAATAATATACCTTATATATGTATTTGCCATTGAGTATTCTTCACTTTGTAGTCATTATTTTAGAAAGGCAGTCTCTGATTAATTTTTGTTCCTTCCCATTTTCACGCAGTTGTCTTTCATTTGCAACATTTTTGATAATGGTTTGGATCATGTTGCGGAATACATAGTGCAGAACTCTGTTCAGGTTGTCCCTCCAAATGATTTGCTATTGTGCTTTAACCAGAAATGCTGATGCAGGAAGGGAAACACTAATACATGGGATGCTTTCCAGGGACTGTAGCTAAGGCAAGGCAAACATAAGCCAAAATTAAGAAGAATATGTGAGCTAGGCGCACAAGATGTGGTCTGGCCAAATATGCTATTAACTGGGAATATCCCATTCTAATTAAATTAATTGAGGCTTGGGCATTTTTGAATCATCAGACTGTCTGTTAAAAAGGTGATCCAACTTTAAGCATTTTAGAATTAGGGAAAAATGCAAGAATAGTCTTTTGCCTAAAACTTACTCACAATGAAAAATTTTCTTTGTGCTTTCTTATTGGAGAGATTCTAGTGCCTCCAGAATCCTATTTATTTCTTCCATTCTGGTTCTGAGGCAAAGGATGCTGAAGGGACCTGCAAGAAGGAAGAGATAATGAAAAAGATTTTTTTTTTTTTTTTTTTTGAGGAGGGTTGCCATGATTAGATGGAAGAGAGAGTATTGAGAATTAAAAATTGAGAATTAGCTGATTATTAAGAATGATTTTTGTTTTTTCACTATTGCTGCTCTTCTTGCAAGTTTCAATTTGTTGTTAACATTATTTTACCCACAAATAATGTGGGCTTTATGAGAGGATGTGGTGGTATGTGAAAACAGGCTCTTTAAAATTGTCGTTGTTCTGGAACAAATATTGTTATTGGTCTGGGTTTTGAGAGATCTTTGTTTAAATTTGCCAAGAGTCAAGCATTTTGAAAGAGAACTCCTAAATCAGAGGGCTGTGGGGCTAGGTAAATGAATTAGATTTTTTTTTTTAGCGCACGAAACCTTCTAAGTTTTGTAAATTTGTTTCTGAAACTAGTGAAAGTTCTGAATGAATCTGGATAAGCTGAGACTTCTATTGCCAGGGTCCCCTTCAGTTTTAAAAAAATTTTCTTGTTTAAAAAAAAAGGGAGGGGTACCTGGCTGGTTCAGTTGGTAGAGCATTCAACTCTTGATTCTGGGGTTGTAAGTTCATATATTGGGTGAAGAGATTACTTTTAAAATCTTAAAAAAAAATTCTTCTTCCCTTATTGTTTTATAGGATTCCATTTTTTTAAATGCTAGAAGCATAGAGAAGAGTGAAAAAATTTTGCTCCTTTAAAACTATTTCTAAGAAGATTATTGGTCTATGAATTTTTCCTTCAGATTCTCTATTTTTACATCTGTATGAGCTTACCATGTGGTAATCAAAGATTCAGTACTTTCTCTGGGGAAAAAAATGTATATTTGAGAGTTTCTCATAATGTTCTGGATTTATTCTAGGTTATAGCTAAAATCCATTCAAAAGTGCCCTCTTGTCCTAAAGATCACTTGTAATAACTAGGAGCTAAGAGTGACCTAAACAACATCTTTTCACACTTTCTTTTCTTTGTTGTCATATGCTGAGTTGTCCATGTCAGCAGGCTCAAGAGAGCCTTTACCTTTGACATTGACTTTACTTTTCTCTATTCTTTTAGGTCTTTCACTACCATTCCTACAGTGGTTGACAAGATACCGTTTCTACCTCACTCACCATGTACCATGCCAGTGACATCTTAGCTGCTAGAGTGTGGAGCTGGCCTGTGGGAGTCAAGTAAGTGCCTTTTTTACTATTTGGCATGGTTTTTGCTTACTTTGCAAAGCCATGTAGAGGAACTTCTTAAGATTAGTTTTTAAAAAGGCACTTGCTTGATCCTTGTGGGCTGGCTCTTTGCTCCAGCTTGCTATTGAACATCTGGTAGTTAACAGGGGGCTGAATTTAGCAAGGTGACTATCACAGAATGGAACATTTTTATTAGGACAGACCCTGAGAGATGATAGATCTGATCTTGCCTTAATTAGCCCATATATGTTGATGAGCAACTCCTGTCCTATCCCAGAGTGAATCAGAACTTCTGTGTTAGCTCAAACAGTCTAGCCTTCTGAAATTTAACAGGTTATGGATGACCAAGGGTCTGCTAGTCTAAAACAGCTGGGTTGCATGGAAACAGAACAGCTCTCTCAGGAAAGTTGATGACCTTGACATTTACCTGAATTAACTTAGCTTAACATATAGAAGTGATGGTTGGCATTAATCAGGTTTGGGTTTCTGTTATTGCTAAAGTTGCTAAAACCTGGTATTTTACTTTTGCAGGTCACCTTATAAATTTTGCCTATATAAATTAACACATCCTCTGTTATATCATAACAACCATGTAAGGGAGAGTGTTTTCCTGCTCTGTCTTAGGTATTGGTGATGTGACCTGTTCACGCAGGGGAATCTTGAACATTCTCAGGTATGTGAAGATCATGATTCATAAATATTTTGTCCCTGCAAACAAAACAGAGTTTAATGTCAGTGTGAAGTCATGATGTAGTTTTATAAAATCTATCTTGAGAGTTGATTTTTCTCCCCTTGATATTAGAATAGGGATTGGCAAATTACAGCTAAGACCATCACTTGTTTTTTTGAATAAAGTTTTATTGGAACACACACCCGTTCTTTTACACATTGTCTATGATGCTTTTGCATTACAGTAGCAGAGTTGAGTTGTTGAAACAGGCTATGTTTCACAAAGCCTAAACTATCTGTTGGTTTTTTTTTTTTTTTTAAGATTTATTTATTTATTAGAGAGAGAGTGTATGCAAGTTGGGGGAGGGGCCGAGGGAGCGAGAACCCTCAAGCAGACTCCCTGCTGCATGTGGAACCAGACTCTGAGATCATGACCTGAGCTGAAACCAAGAGTTGGCTATTCAGCCAGCCGAGCCACCCGAGTGCCCCAGCCTATCTGGCTTTTTAAGAAAAAGTGTGCCAACTCCTTCTATAGAAGAACCAAATTTAAGGTTGTATTTAGATGTGAATTTGCTGGAACCACAGGTGAATTCAAATAGTCTTCTAAAGAGAAAGTCAAGACATGAGTCATAATGCTGACTGCAAGCAAATATTTGCCGTGTATTTGGTGATGGGATTACTAATACAAGGTTAATGGAATGGAAGCTGTGATGACTGTTCAACTTCTTTTCTTTCACTCATTATATTCCCCCACCCTCCATCCCCTGGTAGAAATAAACATTCATTCCATGACAGGATATTACTTTATTTTTCTTTCTAGATGCTTTAAAAATTTTATAGAACAGATAAGGATAAAAGAGTTAACTAGGCTATCTGGCATAACCAAGAAGTGATAACTAAAGGGACCTCTTGATTCCTGGAACAAATATTAGAGCTAAAATGGACTTGAGATCATGGAAATGGAAGATCAGAGATGTTCAAGGAAATGTTTGAGGATCACAGAGGTGATAAGTGGTGGAACTGAAACCAGAAGCTAGGTCTCTTGCCTCCTTGCCCAGGGTTCCTTCCACTAGGTCTCATACTATATTAGGGTTACTTGTTTTCCCTACTAGCTATAAGGCACAGTCTTTTTCCTTTATTCCCTCTGAAGTAAAAGCAAAGACTCGATGATTTAAACCACAGAGATGTGATTTATTGGAAAATTGATGTTACTTGGACTTTGGATACTTTTATTGTTTGAAGATTAACGAGGGGGGGTGCTTCTTAATGAATCATTAAGTGCTTACAGCATATACTCAAAAAGGTTAGGTTAGTTGGATTAAAAAAGGAAGTCTCAAAAAAAAAAAAAAAAAGGAAGTCTCAACCTTGTTCATAATTTTATAGCTAGGAGCAAAACCAAAATCAGGATAGACAGAATGCTTCCCTCATATATCTATGTGTCTAAGCCTATAGATGGAAAGTGTGTGTGTGCGTGTGTGTGTGTGTGTATGTGTGTGTGCATGTATGATGTGTGGGTGTCTACAGCTCTTAAAATGCATTTGGATTGCATTCTGAGAGGCGTTTAGCAGGTGTATTATAATCTGCAGATTATGTTGCAGAGTTTTAAATGGATTTTTAAAAATAAATTCTATTTTTAAACAGTTTTGGATTTATAGGAAAATGGCTAAGATGTGACAAGCATTCCCATATATACCCCAACCCTAATTCCCCTATTGTTACCATGTTATATTAGATTGGTACATTCATTATAATTAATAAACCAGTATTAACACATACCAAAGTGTGTATTATTCAGATTTCCTTAGTTTTTCCCTAATATCCTTCTTCTGTTCCAGAATTAAATGAGTTTTTGTTTGCATGCTCACTGATTTAGACGGCATTGATGATGACCGTCTGAAGGTTAGACTAGTTTTGAAGTCCCTTTCATTTTCCAGGAGTGTGATTAACTGAGTACAGGCTTAACTGCTGCAGAGTTCTGATGTGTAACATTTATATTCCTTAACATGTTGAGAAAGTGACTGCTTTAGCTTATTGGTTGTAACGGCTCTTCAACTGTTTCTAAATTTTCAGCATCAGCAGTTCTAGAAAAGACAAGACAAACTTGATTACTTCTAAGAGTTATTGTCACATTCCAAATTGCTAGTAAAAATATTCTAAAGTAAATTGCTGTCCTTGGAAGCCATGTGGTTCAACAATCCTACCTCAGTGTGTTTACTCTCCTGAAAGTAGTTGTTGTTTTTTTTTTTTTAAAGATTTATTTTATTTTGTTTATTCGAGAGTGAGAGAGAACATGAGAGGGGAGAGGTCAGAGGGAGTCGACTCCCCGCTGAGGAGGGCGCCTGATGTGGGACTCGATCCCGGGACTCCAGGATCATGACCTGAGGTGAAGGCAGTAGCTTGACTAACTGAGCCACCCAGGAGCCCCCTGAAAGTAGTTTTTGATGGAGTTTTCATCAAGCACCTTCTGATACATCATTAATCATTCAATCTGCCTTATAAAGACCTTAAAGTATTAAAAGTATATAAAAGACCTTAAAGTATATAAAGTATTCCTTCCTTTGGGTGTGCTTGGGTGGCTTAGTTGGTTGAGCTGTCCACTCTCAGGTCATGATCTTGGGGTCCTGAGATGGAGCCCCGCCTTAGGCTCTGTGCTTGATGGGGAGTCTGCTCAAGGATTCTCTCTCCCTCGGCCCCTCTCCTGCCCATGCCCTCACTCTGCCTCTCTCTCAAATAAATAAATAAATCTTTTAAGAAATATTCCTTCCTTTAAAGTTAATTAGTTATTTTATTAAAGTTGAACACTTGCATGTTCTGTGACTCAGCATTTTCACTCCTAGCGTGTGTATATTCACCAGAAGACTTGGACAAAAATGTCAATAGCAGGACTAATTGTAATAGTGCAAACCGGAATTTTCCAAATCTCTATCAACAGTAGAATGGATAAATAAGTTTCTGACATAATCACAAGATGAATTAAACATTGATCAGAATGAACAGACTATAGCTATACATAACTATGAAACTCACAGATAAAATGTTGAGCAGAAGAAGCCAGATGCTATAGAGTGCATACTCTGTGATTTACATTTACATAAATTTCAAAAACAGGTTAAATTATCTGTGATGTCACAAGTCAGGAGATTGATTACCCTTGTTGGGGATTGGGGAAAGTGTTTGGGGTATGAAGGGGCATTCTGGGGTGCAAGTAATGTTCTGGCTTTTGTTTTGGATATTGGTTATATGGATGTGTTCACTTTGTGAAAGTTCAAGTTTATTTATTTTTTTCTGTATTCATGTTATTCAAAGAAAATATTCGCTGCTAACATTTAAAGGATATATAGAGAATACACTGAACATATTAACCTTATATCTTAGAATACATGATGTCTGAATTATAGGATTATCAAAGTGCCATTGTGTTCCTGGATCTGTTACAGTCCTATTTGTATTATAAGATGAATAAAGTAGATTGTGTTAATGGCTGCTTTTTATTGTAATTAGGTTTTGGGGATATCTTAGAAAAGCCATCTTTTCAGTCTATATTAAGTGCAGTTGCCAAGTCATAGATCCATCCCCTACCCCCTTTTTTCTTGAGAGAGAGAGAGAGTGCGTGTAGGAAGGGGTGGGGCAGAGGCTGAGGGGGAGAAAGAGAATCTCCAGCAGACTCTGTGCCAAGCATGGATCTGGATGTGGGGCTCAGTCTCACAACCCTGAAACCATGACCTGAGCCGAAATCAAGAATCAGATACTTAACCAACTGAGCCACCCACATACCCCTCCTTCCGTTCTTACATTAAAGACTGATAAGCCAAGTGGTTGTGACTTGGGTATATTAGTATGTTTATACATGGTGAAATTTCTTCTTCCCACTGAATGTCTTCGTTAGATCCGCAAATGAGCTTTAGTCTTATATTTTTGTATATCGTACATACCCTTTTCATTTTCAAGGCATCACTTCAAACCTAACCAGTATAGTGTAGTCATTTTCCCAAATGGAGCCCCCTTTCCTGACTTTATTGTTATTGTTTTTCCTTATTGGTACCTTTGGTTTTTCCAGGTACTTGAGTTATCTTTCCCTTTCTGATCCTTTTACAAAAATTGTGGTGAAAATACATAAAAATTTACCATCTTAACCATTTCTTACCTGTATAGTTCAGTATCCCACCCTTTGCACTTTGTGTTCCATTATCACTATCCTTAGCCTTATTGAAATTTTTTTTTTAAAGATTTTATTTATTTATTTGACAGAGAGAGATCACAAGTAGGCTGAGAGGCAGGCAGAGAGAGGGAAGCAGGCTCCCTGCTGAGCAGAGAGCCCGATGCGGGTCTCGATCCCAGGACCCTGGGATCATGACCTGAGCTGAAGGCAGAGGCCCAACCCACTGAGCCACCCAGGTGCCCCCTTATCGAAACTCTTATTGTAGGTCTAGCCTTTTGTCTAAATAGCATCTCAACTTCCAATGTTTACTGTGCAGTCAACCCATTCTATATCTTCCTGCCAGATTTATTGTTCTAAAATCCCATCACATCATTTCCCCACATAAAACTTTTGTTTGCCACTACCTATAGGATTTAATGTAAGTTCCTTAGTCTGATATTTGAGACCTTCCATAATTGGATTCCAGTCTGTTGACATCTTTAATGAGAATGTTGTTTTTGATAACCCATGACTACTTACTGACTTCTAAGTTGTGTGAAACGCCATACATACAAGATTTTACTTAATTTAGTCCTATAAAGTAGGTACTGTAATTGCCACTTTCAAGGAAATAGAGACCAGAGGGTTCTGAAAAACAGGGCCAAGTAAGTGATGCAATTGAGTTCAGATATGGGTCTCCACACTACATAGTTGTAGTCCCTATCTCCCAGTGCTCCTGAATGCCTTGAGTAGGCCAGTCTAGAACCATCAAGTGCATCTTTACCTAGCTCTTTAACTTTGTAGATCCATTGCCTGGAACTCCTTTACTTGTTCCTTTCTTCCCTCTCTCACAGTTTCATTCTGTCCATCCTGAAAGGCCAATCTCAAGTCCAGTGATTTTTTTTTTTTTCTTTCCTCTCTTTACCCCCAGTTTATAGAAAGTTCCTAAGGGCTACTACACACTTTGTACTTTCACCGCCTTGAATCTGTTTCTTTTTATATACAGATGATTTAGCTTAAACCTTAGATTGTAACTTCCTTAGCTTGAGGGCTTGGATTATAGTTCTTTTTGTATCCCCTGCAGTTCCTTATATGTAACAGGTCTATGTTGATCATTTGGAATGATAATGGAACTGTTGATAGCTGAAGAAATGTGATGTGTTTCTGAGACTCTGTATTGGTTCTTTGTACTTCTTGAAGCTCTATAAATCCAAGTAGCAATCTTTTTTTTTTTTTTAATATTTTATTTATTTATTTGACAGACAGAGATCACAAGTAGGCAGAGAGGCAGGCCGGTGGGGGCGGCGGGAAGCAGACTCCCTGCCGAGCAGAGAGACCGATGCGGGGCTCCATCCCAGGACCCTGGGATCATGACCCGAGCTGCAGGCAGAGTCTTAACCCACTGAGCCACAGAGGCGCCCCCCAAGTAGCAGTCTTAATTCAGAACCAGAAACGACATAGTTAGGTATCATTGATTTGTAGGTAGGAAGATTGGTAACTGTTGCCACACACTGATGCAAATGAGAGCAGCTCTTCTTATTCAGAATTTGACCTCTCATGTTCTCACCATTGACACTTTGATTTAGACTACCAGCATATCTCATCTACATTATGTCACCTATATTGTGTCAACAACCTCCAAGTTAGTCTTCCTGCTTTTGCCCTTTGTCTCTCTGATCAGAACTCAAGCAGTGGTATTGGACAGAAGATGATCCTTCCAGTCGCTTCTGATCTCATACAGAACAAAAGATGAAGTATTTAAAGTGAACTACAGGCTGTAGTGTGCTGATAAACTGGATCTTCAGAGGGGGAAGGCCACTGATTTGTACCATTTGACTATTTCTGTGGTATAAATATTCCCACTGCAGCTGATTCAATGTTCTGGAATGTATAACAATCTGTTCTTCAGCTGGTACCAGTCAGCTCCAGCTTACCATTGCTGAACATTCCTCATCCGACCCCACCTGCTGCTGCTTTCCGCTTACCCACTCCATTTTTATGATACTGACCTCCTTCGTGTTCCTCAAACATGCTAGATATGCATCCATCTCACAGAATCTTTGCATTTGCAGTGTTATGATTAGAAAGCTCTTTTCCGAAATACATGCATGTTTGCTTATTTCTTATCTCTCTCTAGTCTGCTTACATATCTTCCATGATCTCCCTTTATAGACATACCATGGAGATACTGCACACTTGGTTCCAGACCACTGCAATAAAATGAATGTGGCAATAAAATGACTTGAATGTATTGTTTCCCAGTGCATATAAAAGTTAATGTTTACACTATATTGAGGACATTCAGTGTGCAATAGCATTATATTAAAAAAATAGACATACCCTAATTAAAAAACTTTATTGCTAAAAATTGCTAACCATTGTCTGAGCCTTCATTGAGCTGTAATTTTTCTGCTGGTACAGGGTTTTGTCTTTGTGTTGATGGCTGCTGACTGATCAGGGTGGTGGTTGCTGACAGTTGGGGTGGCTTTCAGTTTCTTAAAATAAGAGAGTAGTGTGAATTTGGCTGCATTTATTGATTCTTCCCTTCATGAGTGATTTCTCTGTAGCATTAATGCTGTTTGGTAGCATCTTACCCACAGTAGAACTTCTTTCAAAATTGGACTCCATCCTCTCAAACCCTACTGCTTCTTTATTAACTAAGCTTACACGATATTCTAAATCTCTTTTGGTCATTTCAATAATCTTCACAGTATCTTCACCAGGAGTAGATTCCATCTCAAGAAACCACTTTCTTTGCTTATCCATTAAAAGCAATTGTTAATCCATTCGAGTTTTGTCATGGGCTTGCAGCAATTCTGTCACATCTTCAGGTTCCTCTTTTAATTCTAGTACTCTTGCTGTTTCCACCGCACCTGTAGGAGATCTTGAACCTCTCAAAGTAAATCCATGAAAGCTGGAATCAACTTTTCCAAACTCCCATTCAGGCTGATATATATATATATATATATATATATATATATATATATTTTTTTTTTAGATTTTATTTATTTATTTGACAGACAGAGATCACAGGTAGGCAGAGAAGCAGGCAGAGAGAGGAAGGGAAGCAGGCTCCCTGCTGAGCAGAGAGCCTGATGCGGGGCTCAATCCCAGGACCCTGGGATCATGACCTGAGCCGAAGGCAGAGGCTTTAACCCACTGAGCCACCCAGGCGCCCCCAGGCTGTTATTTTCAATCACAAATGTTCTTAATAGCATCTAGAATGGTGAATCCTTTCCCGAAGGTTTTCAATTCACTTAGCCTAGATCAATTGGAGGAATCCCTATCTGTGTCAGCTATATCTTTATGAAACACATTTCTTAAATAATAAGACTTGGAAATTGAAATGACTCCTTGATGCACAGGCTGCAGAATGGACCTTGTGTCAGCAGGCACGGAAACAGTCTTGCTGTACATCTTTATAAGAGCTCTTGGGTGATCAGTTGTCAGCGAGCAGTAATGTTTTGAAAGGAATCTTTTTTTTTTTTTTCTCCTGAGCAGTAGGTGTCAACAGTGGGCTTAAAATGGTCAGTAAACTGTGTTGTAAACAGATGTGCTGTCTCCAGGCTTTGTTGTTCCATTTATAGAAATCGGGCATGGTAGATGTAGGATAATTTTGAAGGGCCCTAGGATTTTCAGAATAGTAAATGAGCATTGGCTTCAATTTAAAGTCACCAGCTGCATTAACCCCTAAAAAGAAAGTCAGTCTGTTCTTTGAAGCTTTGAAGCCAGGCATTGACTATCCTTGAAAGTTCCAGATGCTTTATTTTTTTCTTAGCACTTCCAATATTACATATTTTTATATTAATATGTACTCCTTTAAAGTGCACATGTGAATGTGTTTCCCCATCTCAGAATATCCTCTGTATAGAAGAATTTTTAATTTTCATTTTATTGGTCATCCTGAGGTGATTTCTAAAGTACACTGCAGTTTTTATATCTCACTGATTCCTTACTGTAGTGATGCATTACTGCTATTTTCTAGATACTGTTGTCTATAGGTGGGTAATGGTTATATTTGCTTTTGAGATTGAAAATGAAGCATTTCATTTTAGTTGAAATAAAAATATCTGTGAAACATATAAACAAATTAGTTTAAACCTTGTCATTGGTAATTGCAACTTGAAATCCTTGTTCACTTATGCTCCCTATGAGGAACTCAACAATATTTATGGTTGTGTGTTTGGTAGTGTGAATTCGAGGATCTGTGATAACTAATGAGAAAGCAATTTGTACATTTACTTGAAGATGAGATGGGCTTATGAGGACATTTCTTGTACAAATACTAAAATTATAGACCAGTTTAGCATGCTGGTTTATTATAATTAAAACATGTTTGACTTCTTGTGAATTGGGTCTCAGTAACTGCGTCCCACCCCCTTTCTCTACTTTACTCAGCCTTCTGCTTCACTTAATTTAGGCATAGGCAACAATTACAATGAGGTAGCAAGACCGAGTTGTAGCGACTGCCAGAGTTTTCTTTCTCTCTTTTTTGTACTTAAGTATTTTTACAAGCAAAATTCTAATAACAGTTGAAAACATGGTAGACAGCATTACTTTTTCCAAGTTAACTTTTGGGTAATCACAATAACCCATTTTTGTTTTGGGATTTGATTCACAGAGGTCAGAGAAGAGAGTAGCTTGAGCTGAAAGCTGTCACTTGTTCCCTGCAGATAGTTAAGAAACGGAGAAGAAGTTGGTTGCTCTTTTCTGTGTGTTACTTTCTTGGGTGCTGTTTTAACTAAAATTTTTGATATTTCCTTCCTTAAGACTTTTGGACAAGGGCGAGAAAGCTCCTTTCTCTTAAGAAAGCTTAAGTTGGGTATCACAATGCTTCCGTGTTGTCTACACCTGTGAGCAACCTGTGAGAAATTAAGTTGAGGCTTAGTAAACTGATGGATCTTTTGGCCTGTTCTCCATTTTGCAAGGAGTAATTATGACACTCTCCTCCTGTTAGACTGTCTTTTTAGGTGAGGGTGTGTGTTCCTTCCCTCTCTGGCTCCAGTGTCACTGGGATGGTTTCTGTTCATGGCTATTCTATGTTTTTTGTTAAGAGTTAGTTCAAGACCTTTGCCCATTTTTTATTTGTGTTTGTCTTATTTTGAATGCAAGAGTTCTGGGTACAAATGTTTTATTAAATAGAAAATTTAATTTCCCTTATTCTATCACTTTTGTCTTTAGGAAATGTTTATCTTCTAGAATTTCTAAAATGAAGACCTATTTTTTAAAAAGACTTATTTATTTGTTATTTGAAAGGTGGTGGGAGGGGCAGAGAAAGAGAGAGAGAGACTCTAAACCATACTTCCCGCTGAGCGTGGAGCTGGACGCCGGAGTTGATCCCAGAACCCTGAGATCATGACCTGAGACGAAATCAAGAGTTGTACACTTAACCAACTGAGCCACCCAGGTGCCCCTGAAGACTTAATTTTTTAAGAGTAGTCTAAGATACACAACAAACGTGAAGAAAAGATGAAAGATTTAGATTTTTTTTATAACTACAGTTTTAATAATTGCTCAACCAATCTCTCAGAACAAAGATAAACTTAATTCTCTATTGCTGTGTACGATGCTATTATTATTCATTTTTAAAAGCTTTTACCTACTATGAAAGTACTAAATCAGAGAAGAGTAAAGTATACAGAAAATTGGAAGGAAGAAGAAAATGCTACTCAGAAACAACCATTGTTAACATGTTTATGCATTTCTTTCCAGACATTTTTTATGGAGTTCATCTCATTTTTGGTAAAATAGTAGTACTTTATTTATTTATTTATTTATTTTGGTCACAGACAGCACAAGCAGGGGGAATGGCAGGCAGAGGGAGAAGCAGGTTCCCCACTTCCCCACTGAACAAGGAGCCCAGTGTGGGACTCAATCCCAGGACTCTAGGATCATGACCTGAGCTGAAGGCACACTTAACCGACTGAGTCACCCAGGAGTCCTAATTGTTGTTCGTTTTTATATGCTATATGAAACTAAATTTTGCTTTCTCTGCTTAGCATTATACTAAGTGTTTAATGAACTTGTCACTAACATTTATTTTATTTTATTTTTTAAAAAGATTTATGTATTAATTTGAGAGAGAGAGGAGGAGCAGAGGGAGAAGGTGAGGGAGAGAAAGAATCCCAGACTCCTGCTAGAGTGTGGAGCCTGACCCAGGGCATGATCTCATGACCCCGAGATCATGACCAGGAGTTGGATGTTTAACTGTCTGTGCCACCCAGGTGGCCCTGTGATAAACATTTAATGGCAGCTTAATTTTCCCAAGAGTGTCTGTATCTACTGTTTGTGTTTGCAGTACAATTTTCAAAATCGATTTTATTGGTGGCACATTCAAGAGTTTTAAAGAATAAACATTCTTTTCTCTTGAAACAAGTTTCAGGAAAATTGGAAAAGCATAAAAAAACCTATATTCACCGGATGATCCTTCGGTACTGTCTTACAGTGTGAACAGAATTGGATACCACCCTCACCATGTTCTTATACACTCACAAGTAACAGCCTCAAATTACAATAAAGTTATTTAAAACATCTCTTAAAGTCCATCTGTTTGACATGCTGTTCTCAAGAACCCTTTTACTATTTTAATGAAAACTGATAAGATTCTTCTAAGGGTGTTGGAAAGCCCATCCTTCCATCTCTAGATTTGGTAACCAGGATATTAGGAAATAATTGTCTTCTAAACTCTTCTTTCAGAATTGCTAAATGGTGTTTTCATACCTTGTGAATCTTTCACACAGCTATGTTGATGTACTATACTTTTGAAAAAATCAATTCCCTTCTCTCTCTCTCTCTCTTTTTAAAAAAGATTTTATTTATTTATTTGACAGACAGAGATCACAAGTAGGCAGAGAGGCAGGCGGGGGTTGGGGAGTGAGCAGGCTCCCTGCTGAGCAGAGAGCCTCATGCAGGGCTCTATCCCAGGACCCTGAGATCATGACCTGAGCTGAAGGCAGAGGCTTTAACCCACTGAGCCACCCAGGTGCCCCCATTTCCCTTCTCTTAAACACTTAATTTGCTCCCAGTCTTTTGCTATTATTTGTATTGCCACAGTGAATAACCTTGTGCATTCATTATCCTGTATGAGTTTATGGGATGTGTTCATAAAAGCAGAAAGTATGGAAACTACTATCTGCTTACATCTTTGCCAACACGTTGTGTTACCAAACTTTTGGATCTATGTCTGACTGGTGAAAAAATATCATAATATAGGTTTAATTTGCATTTTGTGAGTGAATTTGGACATCTTTTTAAATAATTTTATTTCTTTTTACTGTGCACTAAATTCCTATTCCGTGACTCTTGTAAGTGGTCTCTTTGTGATTTTTAGGAGTTGTTTGCATATTAAGGAAACTCTTTGTGATCTGATTGCAATTTTTTTCAGTTTGTCATTTTTTAACATTTTAATCTCTTAAATCTGAGTCTACACTTTCAACCAGACACATTTTACGGGCTATAATATGTATAAAAGCAGGAAACTACCTGTGAATGTGTTGCTAAGTAAACAAGATATTAGTCCTGTGAAGAAAATTACGTAAATAGAGGTTAGGTTAGATTTATTCCTACTCCGTATGGACAAGCAAATTTCAGTTAATCACATGGAAGAAGCTGATCTAATGGAAGAATTTCTCTCATTAGATCAGCTTTAAAATGGAATGGGCATCCTTGGGGCTAGATGGATTCTTTCTTACTAGATCCATTACTGGAGAGGAGATACCAATCCCTGTTGCTGTTTATTGCACGAAATCGGCATTTAGTGTTGAATAAATGAGGGATCATCGGGAGGTTAGATTAAGTGGTTTCTAATAACCCTTCTTTTTATTTTCATGTTGTTTTTATTTTAAAAATACCAATTTCTTTATGCATATGATTTTTATGTAATTGTGAATTTATATGAATTTTTTCATTTCTTGCCTAATTCCCTTTCCCCCTTTACTTCTCATTTTGCTCCAAAGTAACTGTCTAGTATCTATCTTTCCATATTCTTCCCCATACTTGAATCACCATCCTCTCTGTTTTTTGTCTGCCTATCAGGACACATACACTACTCTAGGCTCACATGTGTATGTATAATTTTTTTTAAATAAAACTGGATCATATTATGCATTCTGTTCTGCATCTTTTTTTTCTCACTCATAGTAACTAGTAAACATTCTCCATATCAACTAATATAGCACTAAAGCATTCATTTATTGACTGTATAAAAAATATACTCTTATGAATGAGATTATTTTTGGTGCAGCTGTACCTTTGTTCATTTAGTCAATCCCTTGTTGATGGACACTTACTTTGTTTCCCTTTTTCTTTTTTTTTTTGGTCACTGTGAACATTGAAGTAAGCATCTTGTGCATACCTTCACATACTGGTACATTTATGCTATGAGATAAAGAATCAAGAGTGGGATTTCAGGTTCAAAGAATATATACATATGCTATATGTATATTTAGTAATATTTATAATTACTACAGATTGTTTTCCAAAACCAACAACATAACAGTCTTTTTCAAGTCCCTTCTGATTCATCTGAGACCATAAAATATAATTACGTAGCTTTTTATAGTTTTTAGCTATAGGATTTGCTGGATTCTTAGAAGACTTTATCTAAAGAGGTCTCTTTGTAAAATTGTCTTTTTTTTTTTTTAAAGATTATTTATTTATTTATTTGACAGACAGAGATCACAAGTAGGCAGAGAGGTGGGCAGAGAGAGAGGGGGAAGCAGGCTCCCTGCTGAGCAGAGAGCCCGATGCAGGGCTCGATCCCAGGACCCTGAGATCATGACCTGAGCTGAAGGCAGAGGCTTCAACCCACTGAGCCACCCAGGCGCCCCTAAAATTGTCTTTCTGTGTTCTCAGTGACTGTGTTACTTTAATACAAAATAAAACAAAATTCTTTTCCCAAAGCTCTAGTTCATTTACCTGGTACCAACATAATAATCTCATAAACTAGAGGGTAAATAAAGTTGAGACAAATGTTAAAACATGACTTTGGGGATGGAGCTGGGAAATAAAGGCCATTTTGGTCATAGATTTTTTATCTTTAAATTGAGTATTCAGTTGGTTATAAGAGGATTAATTATAAGAATCTCTTTCTCTAGTAGTCTTAGCTTGAACAGATAAATATAGAGCACCAGTGTTCAGAGAGGCAATGCTGTAGAAAATGTGTGGGTAGCTGTTGTAGTTTTACATAGCAGATAACATCTAGGATAAAGAATAGATGAAAATGCTCATTGAGGATTAGTGTTCTTGAAACATCATCAAATACAACATTCCTAGGCCTAGCATTTAAAGCCATTCATAATCTTGCCCATCCTGCATATCTAAGATATTTCCCACTGAGCTCCACACACTTTCCTTTCATCTTTTATTTCTGTGTTTGCCACACTTATTCCCAGTGCCATTCATTTGTTCTCATCCTTTAGAAGGCATGTATTTCCCCGCCTGCACCCCTGCAGAAAGAAGGATTACAGTTTATCTTTTCATTACTCAAGCACTGTCTCATGAAGTCTCTCTGACCTCTCCAGTCCATATTGATCCTTTTTTAGTTCTTAACTCCTATAGCACTGATATTTTGAATTTCTCCCAACTGGTTCCTAAGTATACATTTATGTACCAGTGAAGAACTTTTTTAATTTTTTTTTGTTTTGTTTTATTGAGTACCTCTTGTATTTGCAACACTATTCTAAATACTGGGTATAAAGGATGAAGATAGACAATGTCTCTGTCCTCATGGGGTTTAATTCTTGTGGAGAGAGACAGCTAATAAATAAAATAATCAACAAGAAAATATCAGACAGCAAGAATCTTATGAAAACAATTATGAAGAATGAATCATAACTTAGTAGCAAGTTTTGGGAAGCCCATTCTAGTTAGTTAAAGTGGAGAAAAAAAAATAAGGGGATTATATAAGCTCCTAGAATCTTTGGGGGAAAAGTGGAGAATCAGTCTTAGAGACTACTTAGCTAGGAACAATGTCTAAATTATAACATTGAGCTACATCATTGGAGACATTACTACTTTGTCAGTGGGAACAGGTATGGAGCTTACACTGTCATGCCCAGTAGGAGATGGAACTGCTAGGACCTCTGCCATTTCTGCTTCTGAAAGGAAGGTGTATCTCTCTGAAATGTACTGCAGAATGGGTTATACATGGTGTTTCCATTATATCGCTTGCTTCCTAATTGAAATATCATGTGGATGTGTTTGGTTGGGAGAATCTAGGTCAGATACCTGCTTCTTGCTTGCAGAAGAGGCTGGGGAAGTGAATTTCTGACTTCTGTTTTGGGGAGACACAACTTAGAAGATGAAAAATTTCCCAAACAGGGAAGGCTGTTTAAAGGTGCTGAATAGTTAAAAACCATGGAAAAATTGATATGGTAGAGAGTGATTGCAGGGTTAACTTAGATTTGAGCTATCAGAGAAAGCCTCTCTGAGGTTAAAATGCTTAAGCTCAGACCTAAATGACAAGGAGAAATCCATGTAATGTTAAGGGTGAGGAATATTTTAGTTGGGGGAAAAGTCAAAACACCCTGGTTTAGGATTGGGGTGGGGGTTTGAGGCAAAGGGTGGTGAATGAGTTTGGTCTGTTGGAGGAAGACCAGGATGGCTGATGTTGCTGGAGTGTGGTGAGTGACGAGGGAGATTATAAAGGAGAGGATGTTTTTGTGTTGTTTTGTTTTAATAGAAGTTTGAGGACACACATCTTACTTTTCCCCCCTGAGATGTCCTGTTGAGAGCAGGCATGTAATTATGGGTGTGGAGAAAAGACTATATTCCTGTGTTATTAAACCTGTGAGCTGTTGGATATCATGGAGTGACTAAAATTATTTGGTTGCTGTTTAGGAGGAGAACAGCATGAGGATTCTAGCAAAGATAGGAAATACTAGAAAGACTGCATGTCCAGTGAGTAGGGGGATGAAGCCTTCTATTTTCATTCTGGTGTCTCAACCTAGGGGGCCTTGAAAGAAATCCCTTCTTGATTTCTCCTCTTACCTTGATGTATGAGAACAGTGTTTTGTATGGTTGCGATGATAGCTCACGTGACTGCTTCAGAATAATGAAAAGACTTCAACCTCAAATCTGCACTGATCTTTCCTGTTAAAGAATTATGTTGTTGGGGCCCCTGGGTGACTCAGTCAGTAAGTGGCTGCCTTTGGTTCCGGTCATGATTTCAGGGTCCTGGGATGGAGGCCCACATTGCGCTCCCTGCTAAGTGCACAGCCTGCCTCTCCCTTTGCCCCTCCCCCCAACTCGTGCTCACCCTCTCTCAAATAAATAAATAAAATCTTAAAAAAGAAAATGAAGAATTACATTATATAATGAAGTGATGCAAAACTGCTTTCTAGGGTTTTGTTTTGTTTTGTTTCTTGTTTTTTAAGAAATCAAGTCTATAAGCAAGTGAGATAAATTCGCCTTGGAATGTGGAGCAGTTACTACTCTGAATAAAGTGGCTTCTGCTTCTTGCTTGCTCTTTTTTCCATTTTCCATTCTGAATTCAAACTGGAATGGATAGCCCATATGTATCTAATATTCTCACTCTGCAAAGTGGCCGCTTGGATTTTAGATGGACTAACAGGACTATAGGTGGTAATATTCTATGCAGAGTTTCTTAACCTTGTCACTCCTGATACCTTGTAAGATAATCCTTTGTGAAAGGGGGACTGTACTGTGCATTGTAATCTGTTTAGCAGCATCCCTGGCCTTTACCCACTAGATAAAAGTAGCACCCCTTCTCACTTGTGATAACCAAAAAAATATCTTTAGATATGGCCGAGTATCATCCCTGGTTGATAACCACTGCTTCCACTCTAGCTTTTCAACTTTCTTTTAAGACTTAGTCCTAAAATAAAATAAAATAAAACTTAGTCCTATTTGTCCTTTCTAATAATATCTGATGACCGTACTTATAGGTGCTCTGCAGAGAATATATCCATGTGAACAGTTTCTGAATATGACCTTCTTATCTTAAATATGCAGAAGTTTTAACATAGTTTCAAAATGAGAAGACAAAAACCTCTTTTTCGTGTGTGTGTATCCTATAGATTTTCCCAAGACTACTTGTGTAAAATCACGTAAGAAAATGTATGTGAAAGTGCACTTTGGGTGATGTTAATGGATGCAGTGGCTGATGCCTCATTAACTGTTTCACCTTTCCCCCACTGTGCAGCAGTAGTTAGGTTTCTGAACTTGACACTTGCCTCATGTGAGAGCTCTGATTAGCCTAAGCCGGTGGTTTTTTGAATGCCAAATGCGACCTATTAAAGGGTCAGAAAATCACTTTAGTAGAGTGGCAACCAGCTGAAAAAAATTATAAGTGTATTTAAGAAAATATCAGCGCATTTTGTCTGGTAAGGATACGTTTTGTTTTACAGAATGTTAACTTGTCTGAATATGTGCATATGTGTGTGTATGAGTCATCTTTCTTACTGTGGCTTGCAGCTGGAAAAGTTAGAAAGCCACTGGTTTAAGCCAATCACGATAATTCCATCCCCATTGCCAGTGATTGGTTCAGGAGCCTGGGTTTAAGCCAGTGTGGTGGCAGTAATTAATTCTGGGATGCACACATGATCTTACATGGCCCACTCAACCTGAAGGAAAAGGCTTTGGATAAGGGAACCTTCATTCTTCTACTTCATGAGTATAGAGAAGTCTGCAAATCCAATTGCTACTGGCTGCTATCTCAAAATCACAGGAATAACCAGCCTGAAGTTAAAGATGAACACAGCCTTGGTGCTTGGAAATATTGTGAACTGGCTCCAAAGCCCACTCCTGCCTCTGCCCTATAATGAACGATACATTTCCATAGTGCTGTAAACACTTTAAATGTATTTTGCTCTGTTTGTAACTAAGAGTACTGACTGATAGTGTACATGATAGTAATGCTGTTTAGTAGTTAATTGCTGGGAACTTTTCTGATTTTAGAATGTGGATGAAAATCATATTGACTGACCCCCTTTCCTCATCCGGGAAATGGAATTGGGACTAAGTTACTTGAGGTCTCATAGAACAGATTGCTTTATTTGAATGCAATATTTAATATTTGTAGAGTGTGCCACTTTATGACTGTGAATATTATACATATAAAACTTCATTTTAAGGGCTGTAATAACCATCCAATTATTGTTTTTTCTTTTCATTTATTGATTTTGAGTCTTACTCTCTTTCCAAAACTTTCTTTTTACCTATTCTCAGAGATTCTTTAATTTTCTAAGCCCAAAAAAGCCCAGCTATGATCCATCCTTCCCTCCCTCCCAAAATCCCTCCCTCCCTCCCTTCTTTTTTCCTTCCTTCCTTTTTAAATTTTATTTATTTCTTTGAGAGAGAGAGCACACAGGAGAGAGCATGAGCAGGGTGAGGGGTGGGGCAGAAGGAGAGGAAGAAGCAGACTCCCCGCTGAGCAGAGAGCCTGATTTGGGGGCTTGGTCCGGGACTGATCTCTCGGATCATGATCTGAGCTGAAGGCGGACGCTTAATCGACTGAGCCACACAGGCATCCCTTTTTCCTTCCTTCCTTCCTTCCTTTTTTTCTTTTACTTTTTTTTTTTTTTTTTGAGCCTGACACAGGACTCGATCCCATAACCCGGAGATCATGACCTGAGCTGAAATTGAGTCGGCCATTCAACTAACTGAGCCACCCAGTCAGGTGCCCCAGTACTTCATTCCTTTTATTGTATAATATAATCCGTGATATTTCATTGTATGGATATACATATTTTATTTATCCAACTATGATTTTCTTTTATTGATATTTTTGGTTGTATATGTTTCTCTTCAGAATATTCAAAAGGAAAAAAAATTTGTCTCATTCTTCTTCTCTTTTTTCTTTTTTTAAAGATTTTATTTATTTATTTGTCAGAGAGAGACAGACAGCACAAGCAGGGGCAGCTGCAGGCTCCCTGCTAAGCAAGAAGCCTGATGCGGACTCAATCCCAGGACCCTGGGATCATAACCTGAGCTGAAGGCAGCTGCTTAACTGACTGAGCCATCCAGACAGTCCCAAGTCTCATTCTTCTTAAATGGCAAAAATCAATCAATTAATCACCGTCATCATTATCATCATCATCATCATCATCATCATCAAGAATGTGCAGAGAACAAGCCTGTGAGAAAATAAAACTAACTCATTCAGACTCAGAGTCTTTTATTCTAGGTATTCTTATCAGTGAGCAAATATCCAAAAAGGATATTGGAAAGCTATGGTTGTCCTTAACATCAAAGGATAAAGTATCTCTTTTTAAAATAACAGCTTTATGGAGATGTAATTTACATACCATAGCTTCACCCTTTTTAAAGTAGGCAATTCAGTCATTTTAGATAGTTCTGCACGATCTAATTCCAGAACATTTTCATCACCATAGAAAGAAACCTCATCCCCATTAGCAATCACTCACTATTCCCCTGATACCCATCCCTGGCAATTACTAGTTTACTTCTTTATTTCTATGGATTTTTATAATCTGAACATTTCAGTTAGATGGACTCAAGCAACACATGGCTTTTTGTGACTTGTTTCTTTCACCTAACATAATGTTTTTAAGGTTCAGCTATATTGTAGCATGCTTTTTTAATTTAATTTTATTTTTTTTTAAAGTAAGCTCGCTGGCCATTATGGGGCTTGAACTCATGACTCCAAGATCAAGAGTCACATGCTTTACTGACAGAGACAGTCAGGTGCTCCAGCACTTCATTCTTTTTATTGCAAAATATAATTCATGATATTTCATTGTATGGATATACATATTTTATTTATCCATTCAGCAGTTGATGGATGTTTGTGTTGTTTCCATTTTTGACTAGTATGAATAATGCTGCTGTGAAATTCTTTTTTTTTTTTTTTTTTAAAGATTTTGTTTATTTGAGATAGAGTGAGAATGCGAGAGCACAAGTAGGGGGAGCAGCAGAAGCAGGCCCCCACTGAGCAGGGAGCCTGACATGGGGCTTCATCCCGGGACCCAGGTATCTTGGTGTGAGTCAAAGGCAGATGCTTAACTGACTGAGCACCCCAGGAGCTCCAGCTGTGAACATTCTTTTACAGGCTTTTTGTGGACATGTTTTCATTTCTCTTGGGTATATACCCAGGATGGTAGAATTATAAGGTGATAGGATAATTCTGTGTTTAGTTTTTGTGGAACTGGCAAAATGTTTTTTAAAGTGACTACACCATTTGACAATCTCAGCAGCAATGTGTGAGGAGGGTTCCAGTCTCTCTCTGTGTCCTCACCAATACTTGTTATTGTCTGTCTTATTTTAGCCATCCTAGTGGGTGTAAGGTGGTAACTCGTTGTGGTTTTGATCTACATTTCCTAATGATGTTGAACATACTTTCATGTGCTTATTAGCCATTTGTATATTTTCTTTGGAGAAATGCCAATAAAGATCCTTGGCCCAGTTTTAAATTGGGTTGTTTGTCTCTCTGTTGTTGATTTGTGAGAGCAGGGGTATGTTTTTTAAGCTTCTCTTTGCCTATCATTCATTCATTTTTCAAACTGATAACTCAGTCTTTTTCCAAAGAATGTAGTAATGTGCCCTTTTCAGTGTCTTTTAAGGTCATAAAAGGAGTAAGGGTCATGTTTTTAAAAAATTAAAATAGAGATTGTTTATGTATGAAGACAGATCAGTGGAGGAAATTATAAAGGACTAATAACAGATCAAACGTGATAGGATCTGGTAAATGGACTTAAATTCCCTTGGGAATCTGATGGAGCAGGAAAGCCAGGAATCCTAAATGTGTCAAACAAAAGCTGTTGGTTTCTGGCATACTCCTTAAGCCCTCTTCCTCACGAGGTTAAGAAATATTTGTACCCAGTATTGCCAGGTTTTGTACGTAACAGATTATGTATTTGTTTTACCCTCCCGCAAAAGGAATTTAGGTATTCAGAGAATTCATAACTGGTTTAACTGGATCATGAGAATGATTTACATAGCTATCATATGTACCATCTTTTGTAGTAGCAAATGCAGGCTATTGTTAAATATATTCTTAACTTGATTGAATTATAGGAGAGAGCATCCGAAACCAGAATTGCCCTTTTGATTTTTTCCCTACGTTTAGTGGGTTTACTATGAATGTAATCTTTGAGTAGGAGCATTTATGCCTTATTAATATTAAATGGAAAAATAAAATAGAGTATCTGTAAGGAAGTAGAGAGGGAGGGTTGGAAAGAGCACAGACTTTGGTGCCAAATTGGGTTTCAAAATCTACCATTTCCTCCTTGGTGACCTTGGACAAATGACTATAATCTCTTGAAACATCAGTCTTCTCATATATAAAATGGGAAGGATAAAATCTAACCTAAAAGTTTCTTGTACAGATAAAATGAGACAATGTATGAAAAGCTTATAGGCTAGTGCTTAATAGGCACCAGTCAGTTTTACCTGGTGTTTATTGCTTCATATATATTTATTTTTGGGAGAGGGGAATTTAAATAGTCTCATTTAGCTTAAATTGGAGCATCTACTCAATCTTGACAAGCCTTTCTGATAATTTAATTTCACAGAAGGTAGATAAAGCAAACTGGGACCTATTGTTATTTTATTTTTTTTTTTTTTAAGATTTTATTTATTTATTTGACAGAGATCAGAAGTAGGCAGAGAGGCAGGAAGAGAAAGAGGGGGAAGCAGGCTCCCCGCAGAGCAGAGAGCCCGATGCGGGGCTCGATCCTAGGAACCTGAGATCATGACCTGAGCCGAAGGCAGAGGCTTTAGCCCACTGAACCACCCAGGCGCCCCTGGGACCTATTTTTTTTAAACCTTTTGATTATAGTGATAAAATATGCTTGTTGAAGGAAATTTGGAAAATCACTTTGGAAGTTACATTTAAAAAGTTAAAAAAAATGGAAATCTGTGATCAGAGGCTTAATATGAGGGTGTGGTTCAAGAAAGAAAGAATATCCTTTAAAAGCAAATAATTACAATGCTAATTGGGAATTATGAGTAAGAAGTGGAGGAGGGTCCTTTAAAGACTGATTCATACTACAAAAGAGATTCCTTGCTTTACTCAGATCTAAAACAGACGTTTACAAAAGATCAGTGAGGAGGTTACACAATCAAGAGTGACCTTGGAGTATTAGGGAATGAGCTTAAAATGAGATGAAGCTTCTAAAGTTACTGAGATAACAAAAACATTTTCTAAAACTGTGGAATAATAGGAATAGGTAAGGATAAGTTTGCTACTTTTATTTAATGATGATGAAACAGATGAAAGCACAATTCCTTACTTCCTATTCACATTTCCAATGAAGAACCTCTTTTGACATGAAGGATGAAAAATCTACTAATAAAGAGTAGTCCGAGCCTTGGAATAATGAAGAACCCAAAAGGAAGCAGGGCTTCCCAGATAAAAAAGGAAATACATGGCCCTCAGAACTTATATATGTATATGAGATTATTTGTGGTCTTTGAGAAATCTTAGAAAATGAGAGAAGTACAGTATTGGAAAATAGAAGATGTGTCTTCCGAAAAAGAGAAGAAAGTAAATTTGTAGACCAAAGAAAGATTAGTGATATAGGCAGGATTCTAAATAATTTAAAAGGAATTTAAAAAATTGTAAACATTTTTCCAAAGAGGATTCGAAACTAGTAATTGATTGAAAGGCTTTATCCACACTATCTGATATAGTAGTCATTAGCCAGAGGTGACTTGAAATGTGCCGAGTTCAAATTGAGATGTGCCGTTAAGAGTAAAATGATGCAGGGCTGCTGAGCGCAATGGTCAAGGAAGAATTCTTGAGATGTTTTATAGTGCAGAAAGGTGCTTTTATTATATTACAGGGACAGGACCCTTGGGCAAGAAAGTGCTGCACTGTGATTGTGAGGAGTGACTGATTATTTACTTTTGTTTGTGGAGGGAAGAGCGTAGACATTATGTAAGTTTCTAAGGAATTTATGCTGAAAGTAGGGTCTGCTGGACCTTGAAGATCTGCTATTTGTCCAGATAAGGTTCTTTTTGGTCTTTAATGAAACATCAACATTAAGATAGCCATGCGTTTCTTAAGGAATGGCATGCTCTTCATGCCTCAGGGATTTATCAGTGGGCTGCAAGTTGTAAGGACGTTTAATTTTGGCTACAGTTCTCTCCTTTGTTCTCATCATTACACAACAGATTATCTACCTGTCAAAATAATGTTTTGGGGGCACCTGGATGGCTCAGTTGGTTAATCAGAGATTCTTGATTTTGGCTCAGATCATGATCTCAGGGCCCTGAGAACCCAACCTCGTGTTGGACTCTGTGCTCAGAGTGTGGTCTGTTTGAGATCCTTTCCCTCTGCCCCACCCCCTGTTTGTGTGCTCTGTCTCTCTCTCCAAGATAAGTAAAATAAATTAAAAAAAAAAAAATAGAAATAAGGGGCATCTGGGTGGCGTAGTCGGTTAAGCATCTGCCTTTGTTTGGCTCTGGGTCTTGGGACTTGAGCCCTGCATCCGGTTCCCTGCTTCTCCCTCCCTCTGCCACTCCATTTGCTTGTGCTCTCTTTCTCTCTCTGTCAAAAAAATAAAGTTTAAAAAAATATTTTGGATATATTGTGCTAAATAAAATATATTATTAAAATTATTTTACCTTAAATTTTTTTACTAATGTGGCTACTATTTTGTATATGTGGCTCAAATATTTCTGTTGGAAGTATTGAACAGCACTGTGCTTTGAGTGTAGAAATAGTTGCTAACTTATTTTTGAAAAATTTCAAGTATTTAACCAAATTTAAAATAATTTCTTTGTCAACAGGTGGGAAAATAATGAGGACTTTACATTTGTATAATTAAATGGACTTATAACTAGTTAAATAACCAAAGAATTTGAATAAAGAAGATGCATGTCTAATGATGAGATGTTCCAGTTGTAGTGACCACATTAATAGGAGACAGTAGGAAAATGGTAGGAATAGCAGACACTATGCTTTGGCCATTGTTTGTTCAGGATTTACATTTAATTAAAATTTTAATTTTGAGATAATTGTAGATTCACATGCAATTGAAAAAAATAATGCAGTAAGATCTAGTATCCCCTTGAGCCAGTGAACATTTTGCAAAACTATAGTACAATATCACAATCAGGATATAGACACTGATGCAATTCACAGATCTTCTTCTCTCCTTTTTTAAAGTTCTGGTATATGTAAGTATATCTGTGGGGCTCAAACTCATGACCCCAGAGGTCAAGAGCCACATGCTCTACCAACAGAGCCAATCAGGCGCTCCTACAGATTGTATTAGATTTTCTAAGTTTTATTTCTGCTCATTTGTGTGTGTGTGTGTGTGTGTGTGTGTGTGTGTATTTATTTCTGTGCAGTTTTGTTACATGTGTTGCCTTCTGTATCCACCACCATAGTCAAGACACAGAACAAGTCCATCACCTCAAGGATCCTTCTTGTCCTCTTACAACTCCATCCGTTTCTCTTCCTAGTCTCTAATCCCTGGCAACAATATACCTATTCTCCATTTCTGTAGGTTTGTCATTTCAGGAATGTTGTGTGAATGGATTCCTGTTGTAGGTATGTAACCTTTTGAGATTGGCTTCTTTTCAGTCAGCATATATTAATCATTCATTCCTCTTTTTCTTTATTGTGGTAAAATAAACATAGTATTTATTTGAACCATTTGTAAGCATGCAGTTCAGTGACATTAAATATATTCACAATGTTGTGTATCCATCACCACTAAATCATTGTCACTGTCCTAAAACTTTTTCGTCATCCCCCAAAATGCTCTATACTGATTAAACAATAATTTTCCCCTCCTTCCAGCCCCTAATAACCTCTAGTCTTCCTTCTGTCTCTATGAAATTTTCTATTCTCGGTGCCACATAAGTGTAATCATCCAATATTTGTTCTTCTGTGTCTGGCTTATTCCACTAAGCATAGTGTTCTCAAGGTCCATCCATATTGTAGCATATTTCAGAATTTTAGTTCTTATAGCTGAGTAGTCTTTTAGCACTCAACATTTTTATTAATAACATAGATGAAATATTGATGACTGAAATGGACTAAACTGATCAAGATTTATTGAACATTGATAAGTGCAAAATTCCACATATTATTCTAAAAATGTGTTAAAAATAAAAATAAAATAAAAATAATAAAATACAATAATAAATAAATAATAATAAAAAGAAAATAAAAGTAATCATCTACAGTGTTACTGTAGATGATTGTGATGTAGTTTAACAGCAGGTGATGTGAAATCACCTAGAGTGGGACTAGAGTGGTGGTCCGTGTTTGTGTGAGTCCACAGTGTGATTTGGGCTCTGTTAGCAGAAGCATAGTGCCCAGAATGGGTACTATGATTGTTTCAGACTGTTGTGTTCATTTCAGTACCTGGTTTTAAGGTACTGGTTTTAAGGGTGCACATTTAAAAACAGACATATTCAGGGGTGCCTGGGTGGCTCAGTGGGTTAAAGCCTCTGCCTTTGGCTCAGGTCATGATCCCAGGGTCCTGGAATAGAGCCCCGCATCGGGCTCCCTGCTCAGCAGGGAGCCTGCTTCCTCCTCTCTCTCTACTTGCCTCTCTGCCTACTTGTGATCTCTGTCAAATAAATAAAATCTTTAAAACAAACAAACAAACCCCCCAAACCAGACATATTCAAGACAGAAATGAATGATCTCACAGCAAGGTAACAGCCACTCGGCATTAGAATAAAAGCTATGGTAAGATGGAGTGGACTGCTTTGGGAGGTAGTTGGATACTTGTCAAAGGATTTGTTCAAGCAGAGACTGCCTGAACACTTCGCAGGGACATTGTAGAGATTATTTTAGTATCTCTAGGAGTGTGGGGATGGAGAAGGTGCTCCATTGTACCTATTATCTTTGTAGAGGTATTTTTGCAATTGTAGAACTTTTTAGAATATTGGGGTTTAAACTGTTTAACAGTGGTTGTCTCTGGGGGGTTGGGATTGCAGGGGGTCACTTACCTTGTTAATGTATTTCTGTAATTTAGTTTTTACTATAGTATGTATTACTCTATTTTCACATTTTTTTTTAAAGATTTTATTTATTCATTTGACAGAGAGATCACAAGTAGGCAAAGAAGCAGGCAGAGAGAGAGAGGGAAGCAGGCTCCCCGCTGAGCAGAGAGCCTGATGTGGGGCTCGATCCCAAGACCCTGAGATCATGACCTGAGCCGAAGGCAGAGGCTTAACCCACTGAGCCACCTAGGCACACCAGATTTTGTTTATATATATTTTTTTAATATTTTATTTACTTGTCAGAGAGAGCATGCATGCAAGCAGGGGAGCAGCAGGCAGAGGCAAAAACAGGCTTCTTGCTCAGCAGGGGACTCAATCCCAGGACCCTGGGATCATGACCTGAGCTGAAGGCAGCTTCTTAATGGACTGAGCCACCCAGGCGTCTCTGACTCTATTTAAAACAAGCAAGCAAACAACAACAACAACAAAAAAAACCCAAAGGAAGTCATAAATATTATTTTGTAAATTGATACAATTTAGTACTTTAATTCTGAAAATTTAAAAAATAATAGTAAAATAAACATTTTTTTTGTTACAACCCTTTGCATGTATTGAGAGATGTGTGTACACATGGAGGTTGGGTACATGAATATTTTATGCCTTTGAAGAGGGCTTTGCTTAATGTTTGGCTTTATTCCTTTTAGTAGTTCTCTGGATGGTGGCAGTAAAATTTGGCTGGGCTTGGACGGATCATTCTGCATCCTCAGATTTACCACCAGCCCCAGGTTTGGATTATTAGATAACTAAATAGCAAGATTCTAATTTCTCTGATTTGTTTTCTCATCCCATTGACTACTGCTGCCTAGTACCCATGTATTCACAAAGACTGTCAGTTCTAAAAGGAAGTGAGAGTGGAAAAAATTGTTGCATTCTCTTAGGAAAATATTTCCTTGTAACCCAGATATCTTTTGTTTTCCCTCAGATTGGTCTATTTTATCCCACAGAGACAAAGGTTGGCCCTTTATGCTTGTTGGGAAAGAAGGACGATGACCAACATTTCCCTCTAGGAGGTGTTCAGGAGAAATGTTGCTAAGCTGCCTTAGAAAATAGGTTGTAAACAAAAACTCCGGAACCACCCCTCCTCCTCCCATTATTATCTCAGTCAGTACATTTTAGCTCAGAATCTAATGATTTAAATGCTGTAGTTCTCTCCTCTCCTTTTAAAACCTGTGACTTTTGTCAGTGAAGAGTTTTATTACTATACTTCCTTTGACTTACCTTAATAGTGCCATTTTGATGATTTTTAGGCCAAGCATTTAGCAGTCTAAATGGTGGACAATCTTGGACATTGTTGCTTGATTGTCTGGTAAAGCTGTTCAGTATTTGAGACATAGTGGGAGGAGAAATACTTCTGTTGGCATTTGGTCAAAGAGCTTTCCCAGACTGGTTGGTTTCAGTGTTTATAAAAAGTTTCTACAAGAACTTGTTTATAATTTGCTACAGTGTTACCCAAAACTTCTTAGCCTTATTAGTGAAGCATGTAGGGCATGTGTATTGTGGATTATACTCTAAATGGACATACACATTTTTCTTGAAAATAACTTGTAACTCGCTTTTTCCAAACTTAAGAAATTCTTCAGTTGGTACCATAAAAGTGGAATAATTCAGTCTTCAGTCATGAGCTTGCATTCTTGGAGATAGGAAGGCGTAACTGTGTTTTGGAGGTAAGAAAACAAAGAAGGGTGATTACTAATATAATGGCAGGAACATTCTGTTAGAGCAGTATAGAAACAGAAGTGGTAAAACAGATGTGCAGAAACTGCCACAGAAGCAGTACTTTAAAAAAAAAAAAAAAAAAAAAAAGAACCAGTCTTCCATGTAAAAGTACCACATTGCTAGGTCTTGGCCTCAGACCTCAAATGGCACATAACCCATTTGTTAGAGATTTCTATTTTAAAACTTGAGAGTATAAGGGAAGCAATCCCGTGTGAATTCCTTAGGAGGAAAGCTGTCAGTGTTTCCCCCCTTTTCTGCTTCTTTTTCTTTGTTTGTTTGTTTCTTTTTTTTTTTTTTTTTAAGATTTTATTTATTTATTTGACAGGGAGAGGGAGAGAGAGCATGTACAAGCAGGGGCAGTGGGAGGGAGAAGCAGGATGTGGGGCTCAATCCCAGGACCCTGGGATCATGACCTGAGCCGAAGGTAGATGCTTAACTGACTGAACCACCCAGGAGATCCTCTGCTTCTTAATTTTGGACCTGAGTTTCAAGAGTGATCTATCCCTGTCTATAGGTGCAACAAGCTCTTGATTACGTACCTAACAAGCTCTTACCATTCTCTGACTTTTGAGTGGGCATAGGAGGAGCAGTGAGCTGTAGTAAAGATGATGGTTATCTTTAGGTACAGTTGTTACTTTAGTAGTCATTAGGACTTGGAGGCTTCTGGGAGTTAGTGCTGCTGGAGAAATCTGTAATAATTTTAAAAGAATGAGAAAGCCTAGACTAGAACTGGGGACAGAGTTATAGTCATTATGAATAAAAACCACTGGAGGGGTGCCTGCGTGGCTCAGTGGGTTAAGCCTCTGCCCTCAGCTCAGGTCATGATCTCAGGGTCCTGGGATGGAGCCCCTCATTAGGCTCTCTGTTCAGCAGGGAGCCTGCTTCCCCCACTCTCTCCGCCTGCCTCTCTGTCTACTTGTGATTTCTCTATGTCAAATAAATAAATAAAATCTTAAAAAAAAAAACAAAACCCTTGGAAAAGCTTTTTAGTTCTGGTAATGGAATAAAGCTTGTAATTATAGTAATCAGAACATTTATTTGAGGGAGATAGAGATGGAATTGGCCTGAAGTTATACGAATAAGTCCCCTGGGGGCACTGAGAAATTCCTCCCACTCATCTCTCCTTAGTTACATGACCAACAAATCAAAAATAGCCTCATGGAGTGAGGAGTAGAGCCATTCTTATATACTAATGTGTACCCTGCGTGCTGGGTTTAGCTTTTAGATTGAGCAAACATTAAAAAGACTACTTTTCCCTATGGTTTGTGCTGTTTGTTTCAGATAAAATGGGGCAAGAAGACAAAGCCTTTTTAGAAAGTTTTTGCTAAGCAAGGAAATGTGCATTCTTAATAGTCTTGAAAAAGGAAATGTTGAGTACTGATAGCCCTGATGTTGACATCCTAGCCTCATGTTTCAGTAGTTAAGGGTTATAAATAACAGGACATAAGGACATGTTATATGAAGCTTATAATTTCTTATCTGTAGAAATTCTGTATTTAGCACAAGGTTTTTGATGGTCACCCTTCTGCTTAAAATCTTTTGCCGCCTGTTGCCTGGAGAATAAAGCTTAAAATCCCTGAGCTTTGGTGTTGAAAGTCCTTTGTGGTTTGAACCCAGTCTAGTCTCAGTTTCTTTTTTTCTCCTCTTCCTTTTGCAACCTAGGTTTTTGCTGGACTGGTTTCCTGATACCTGCCTTATGGTTCTTTGTTCACAGCTTTTTGTGGGATGTCCTCCACCCTTTCTACTGGCCAAAATGCTATTCATTTTTGAAGGCTCCAGCTCTTTTGTTGCTTTTTTATATTCAGCTAGAGCCAAAGGTATGGTTGGGTATGTATTAGAAGGTAAGCACTGTGTGCACTTTGTGTAAATATTTAGGCTTACATGTCATGTCACAATGACGTGCTGCATATAATAGATGCAAAAGACATTGTAACTAAATTACTGAAGTAGATACTATAAATTGGAGTATCTACGTGTAATTTACCTTAAAAGTTTTTTGACTACTAGTGAGTTGTTGACTCATAGCCAAAAAAGAGAAGACTGTAATGTCCAGTATGCATTGCAGTGAAGTTTATATTTAGATTTGAGGTAGACCATTCCCTTTTATACTTTCATTTTTTATTTTTTAATTTATATTTAGTTTAATTTATATATATATTTTTTAATTTGAATTCTAGCTAATTAATTAATTTCAGTTCTGGGCGCGCTTAGCATCTTAATAGCCTCCCTTGCAGCATTCCTTTGGGCGTCTCTGTTTATGAAATAGAGAAGAATTTTCCATTTTAAAGAAAGCCAACTTCCTATGCTCCTGTAGTTTTTTTGTGGGAGTACAGTTTTGGATATGTGGTTTTTCAGCCCTTTTCCCTTAAAGGCTCGGTATAGTTAACTATATACTAAGTTAACCGGTGAAGATTTTTATTGTTAACTCTGCTTCGATGTCAGTCGAACTTCCTGTCAGTCAGTGTTTTTTCACCTTGCTGTATATCGATTAATAATAACTCTCTTGCTTACTGTTCTATAGCTGCCTGGAAAAGAATGCTTTCATCATGGTCTTTCCCCTTCTAGTGTGAGGCTTTCTCTTTCATTATCTCAAAATAGGCAGCTCCATATTCGTGGCTGATCATAACAGTGAAATGACAGAATATCCTATTAGGAATGGTTTTCCCAAAACAAAACTTACCAGTGTGTGTGGTTTTTGTTTTAAGATTTCATTTATTTGAGAGAGAGAGAGAGAGAGAGAATGTGAGGGAGCAAGGGGGAGGGGCAGAGGGAGAGGGAGACCCGGGAGATCATGACCTCGGCTGATGCTTGATTGAGTAGCCACCTAGGTGCCCCAATTCTTGCCAGTTTTTGTTTGTTTGGAATTTCTTGAATAACTAAGCTTCAGAATTATGACTTTTAGTTCTGCGTTTCTTTTTGACTTCTGATTCCTGTCTCTTTAATTTGCATGTTGTTTTCATCATCCCCAACTTCAATTCCAGGGAGGTCACTAAAGCTAGTGCAACACAAGGGTGAGTTCAAACCAACAGGTACCATGAGTCATTTGCTTCTATGCCTGGGCAGCCAGCGTGTTGCTGTTAGGTGTGGTTGTATCTCTTAATGAACTGTCAGAACAGATCCTTTAAATCAAGTTGTGCCAGTGGGGAGATGACAGCATGGTTCTTAGGCATTTCTATATCTAATAGGCAAAGACTTAGTGGATGTATAAAAAGATTCTAGCTATATTTGGTGTCATGTAGGCTGTTCCAAAATACTTCAGTAGTTGTTAATGAAATATTAATGCACTTATTCATATATTTAGTTGTAAACACAATTAACAATCTTTTTTCCTTTCAGATACAATAGTTAATGAGTTTAGTTAATTAAGCTTTTGAGAAAGCAGCATTTAATTGACCATGATTAAATATAGGTTTCAATAGGCATAAGGAAATTGTGTGAAAAATATGCCCCTGTGATTTATAGACATTCACTGTAGAAGACAAACATATAGTCTTCTTTTTGAAAGTGGAAGGTATTTTGAAAGTGGAAGGTGGGCTAAAAGGCATCTATCCTGTGAGAGAAGTGTTCCTGTTTCCTGTGGTCTGCAGTCACTGGTGTTGTCATTGCCTGTGCCCTGCTTCCAAGTTGACTGTGGCTTGTGGATTATTTGTATCTAAAACTTTTATTTGATCAGTCTTCTAAATTCCACTTGTTCTTGTTTTTTCTGTGTGCTCTGTCCATCTTTGTCATCATAGGGCTTCTTCAGACTTGCAGTTTTTTTTTATTAATATTCTGTTGTGTTACCATTTTTCCTCAGAGGTTCTCAGCATTTTTATATACATTTCAGTCATATTTTAGACTGCTGGATTTTTGATTAAGTAAATAATGCTCAGAAATGAGTGCATTTCCTCCAGTTGCAACCTCTTTGTCACCACTGGTCAGTATTTTCATTTATAAATAATCATGGTTTTCATGAGTTCATTAAGTGCTTGCCTTTTCACTGGCTAGGGTGACTGTGTGAGAACTGCACCTAGTAAAGTTAGAAAGATAAGTGAGTGAAAGATAAGTGAGACTTGTGTTTTGCCCATCAACTTCCACATGTACAGGTATGTCTAATAATGAAGAAGTATTATTATTTTTAAGAGCCACTAATTATTAAAGGAATCTGTTGCCCATGGGCAGGACCTGGACTCTGGATAAATTGCAGGTTTTACCCACTGGAAAAGAAAGAGTCCACCAGAGAACCCGAGTTAGGAAAGGTCTTTCTCTTGAAGGTGTATTTAGATGCACTTCCACTTGCTCTTTGGGCAACTTCTGAGCTGATTTTTAGGGAGTACAAAGCTGTAAAAATACTACTGAGGGTTTTGTTCAAGGCAGAAAGTCAGGGAAAAGAAAGGAAACAGGCACCTTAAATTTGGTTTTGGTATCAGATGGGTGGGTGTATTAGGCGTGGTGAGGGAAGCAGAGAGGGGAGAGCATTCCATTTGGTCACCAGATTGTGTTTATAGCTTTGCCTGGTTTTGAGCTATCTAGAGAAAGGATTCTAGAGCCACTGTAATGTAAGCATTTTATGACGGGGAGATGGTAAACTTAACTATAATTCTTTTTTTTTTAAATTTTAAATATTTCATTTATTTGAGAGAGAGAGGGAGAGAGAGAGCGAGAGCGCACAAGCAGTGGGAAGGGATAGAGGGAGAGGGAGAAGCAGACTCTCTGCTGAGCAGGGACTCTATCCCAGGACCCTGAGATCATGACCCAAGCTGATGGCAGATACTTAACAGACTGAGCTACCCAGGCATCCTAACTATAATTAATTCTAATTCTTTAACTATAATTCCTTTATTCATTCAGCAAATATTTATACTTAGTACCTGCTGTGTTATCAGGCACTGTTCTAATCATTGAAAGCACTTTAATTTTTGGTACATGTACATTTAAGGTGTCCTATAAACCATGTTTTTGCTTTTGGAAGCTTGTAAGCGTAAGCTTTATGATGTAAATTACTATATTATGAACTTAGAAGCAAATGAAAGAAACTTCAACAAATAAAAATTCATTTTGCATTATTAGAGGGATGGTATTACTGGATACTCTGTTGAAAGAGTAGCTATGAAGAAATCATGAAAGATTTGGTGAATCTGTGTTAGGATTTGAGACCAATTAATTAGATCTGAAAATAACCTTTTTACATAGTAGTTTTACTTCTGCTTGAAGTTCTCTTGGTGCCTGGTGCAGCTGATTCTGAAAACTGAACAAGGTGCTGTTCTACAGTATGATTAAATTATGCAGTTCTTTGTTTTTTTGTGGGTTATGCTATAAGTCATTTTCACTTCTCCCCCCTTGACAGTGTTATATATTTATATATTTTGTTTCTTTTGTTTTGTTATTTGAAAATTATTTTAGCCCAATCCCTTTTTAACCCACCTTTAATATAAGAAGTATTTTTTATATATGTTACAGTTTTTTTCTCTACATTATGTAGTAACTGTATCTCTTGTCTTCATTTTTTTCTATTCTAGATCCAGAGCAGTTCTTTGAGTTGGTTTGTTTGTTTTAGGATTTTTGGAGGGGCGCCTGAGTGACTCCATGACCTGAGCTGAAGGCAGACACTTATCCGACTGGGCCTCCAGGCGCCCCTTAATTTATTTCTTTTTTAAGCAAGTATGTTTATTTCTAAAGGCTCAAAGTCTATGTTTATCTCAAATTATACTTAGTTTTTCTTCCAGTGGAGTAAATACTACTTAGTATTTGTATTTTATACATATATATATGTAGTTTATACATAAACAAGCTACCATACTATGTTACTTTTGCCACAGAACTTGGCAAAAGTGTTTTGTAAAACAATGTATTCTCACAGTACAGCTTTTTCAGTGAGAGGCTTTTCACTTATTTTTAAGGTTTTTACTGTACCATGTACCATAATATTTTACATGGCCAGAATTTCTCACCATCATAGTCTCAGTGTTTTCCTGTGAAAGTCCATAGTCACACTTGGCTGAGTAGCTATTAAAAGTTTTTTTTGTTTGTTTGTTTTTTTAAGGGGTATCTGGCTGGCTCAGTTGGTAGAGCAAGCAACTCTTGATCTCAGGATTGTGAGTTTAAGTTGCACACTGGGTGTGGAGGCTGCTTAAAAAAAATTATTGTAATTTTTTTAAGATTTATTTATTTATTTAACAGAGAGGCAGAGAGAGGGAACACAAGCAGGGGCAGAGGGAGAGGGAGAAGCGGGTTTCCCACTGAGCAGGGAGCCTGATGTGGGGCTTGATCCCAGGACTGTGGGATCAAGAACCGAGCCGAAGGCAGACACTTACCGACTGAGCCACCCAGCTGCCCCCCGCCGCCAAAAAACTTATTGTCGTGAAATATACATAACATAAAGTTAACCATTTTAACCATTTAAAAATGCACAATTCAGTGACATTAAGTACATTTTCATTGATGTGAACCATTACCATTATCCATCACGAGAACTTTTTTCATTATTCCATACTGAGCAGCTAGCTATTTTTCGCTGTTTTTAGTGGAAGGGCATCCCATCTTGTTCTGCCTGTATTTTGTTTTCTTGTATCAAGTTTTTCTTTGCAGCATTATATCAGTGTGCATATTTCCCCTCTTCTCATTTATTTATTCAAGAAATATTTATTGAGCACCTTATGTGTATATGGTAGGGCGTGGAACCTGGTGATATTAACTGTTACCTGTAATAATTCAAATACAAAACTACCTGCTACTAGCCACACTAGCATTGCTGTAGTTTTTTCAAAAATCAAAAGGAAAAATATTTTCATGGGGATGTTTGAATTATGGCCAGACTTAATAGGAAAAAAAATACTTGAGTAGAAGCTCCAAGTCACATCACACATCTGGGGAATCCAAAAGATTTATTGTGGTTGTGAATAAAAGCTGTACAATGCTCTTGGGTTTAAGTGTCAAAGAGACATAAATGTTACTTATATCTAGATAAACATTATGTCCCATTTATTTATTTATTTAACCTCCTTTTTAAAGTGGATAAATCTGGCTATAGAGAGATATATCATTTGAGCTATTTTAATGAAGATGTGGCTGTCCTAAGCAGTAAGTCTGAGGTTCCTTATTTTCAGGTCTTATTCTGGGGTGTTAATAAGACTAGAGTGTTTCACATACCTGAAAGTGCCTCCAAACAGACATTATACAACTGATATGTGTTTGGAGATCTTATTCTATTTTATGACTACAGTGTCAGCAGCCATCTGAAATCTAAACTTAATGCAAAAGTTGTTATAATTGCTACCGTGTAAGATAGACCCAGGTATGGAAAAATAATTTATATCTTTTAATGCCAACTCTGAGATACCAAGACCTATAGTTAGTATGCAGGGGATTGGGAGGGGCTTGATTTATTATCTTTTACTTAGAAGTTTGGTAAACTCTAAATCGTAGGTTACGAAGCATGAAATTAGCCTGTTTGGAATTTGGAAATATAAAGGGAATTCAGACCTAACAATGAAACTGTCTAGACCTTTTCAACCTAACTGAATATCTCCAGATATGACCAAAAGCAGCTAAAAATATAAACTAAAAATATAAGGGAAAGTTTAGGAGTAGATATAGGACAAAAGTATTATGGAATAATAGTTTTAGTTTATTTTTGTTTAAACTCAGCTTGCCTGTTTGCTGCATCTAATCTATGTTCAGGGCCTAGGTTTTGCTTCTTTCTTCCACATTACACTCTTCTGTGGACGTAGGTTTCCCAAACTGGCACTATGGCTGTTTTGTCTTGGTTTTTAGATTCCAGGTATCAGTGAAATCCTATAATGTCTTTCTCTGTTTAATTTATTTCACTTAGAATAGTATCATGTCATGAATGTCTAGCTCTCATCTTTTTTATGGCTGAGTAATATTCCCTGTTGTATAATGCATGGTGTGTGTGTGTGTGTGTGTGTGTGTGTGCACGCGCGCGCGCGGACCAGTGCACATGCCCCACCTTCTTTATCCATTTATCTATCAATAGACACTCAGGTTGCTTCCATAAACAAATAGAAAAAGACCCAAATACATGGGCCAGAGACAAGGGGATGGACAAAAAAGATGATACAGATTTCCAGTTATAAAATTAGCCAGGGGGATGAAAAGTATAGCATAGGGAATATAGTCAGTGATATTGTAATAACTTTGTATTGTGACCAGTGGTAACCACACTTACTGTGGTGAACACTGTGTTATATGTAGAATTGTCAAATCACTGTGTTCTCCACATGAAACTAATATAACATATCAACTGTATTTCAATTAAAAAAAGTCTGTGGTTGGTTGCTTTGAGATATTTCAGGAATCATATGGTGTCTAGACAAATAGTAGGTACTCAATAAATTCTTAGAGAATTAAAAATACCTCTTGAACAGAAAAAATGCAGGGCATTGCATTTTAAAAATATTCAGAGTTTTGCTTTGGTTTTCATTTCTTTTTAAAATTTGTTAAGGAGAATATAGTGGTTATTACTGTAGAGTAACAAGGACTGTTCTTATAGATAATTTTGTCACTTTGACACCTGTGGTGCAATTGCAAAGATTTTATAACTAAGTATTATGCCTGCTGTTGTTCTTATAAAAATTATTATGGAAATATATCAAAACATAGTTTATTGTAGGACTGTTCAATAGAAATATAATGCAGCTGTATATGGAATTTAAAACTTTATATTAGCCACACTGAAACAGTAAAAAGAACAGATGAATTTGTATATTTTATAATTTTTGAAAAAGCTTTATTATTTGAGAGAGAGAGAGGATGCACAAGCAAGGGGATGGGGGGAGAGGCAGAGGGAGATGGAGAAGCAGACTCCTAGTTGAGCAGGGAGCCCAATGTGGGCCTTGATTCTAGGACCCTAGGATCATGACCTGAGCCAAAACTGACTGAGCCACCCAGATGCCCCTATATAGTATATTTTAATACAAAATAACAAAAATACTATTTCCACATGTACTCAATTTAAAAATTATTGTTATTTTACATTCTTTTCTTGTAGTAAGTTGTAAAAATCCTACCATGCATGCATCTCAGGATGTGTCAAGTTAAGACATGGACTAGTGGCTGTTACAATGCACAGTGTAGGTCTGTCACCTTATTCTCTTTCTCCCATTAGATTTATTACCAAGGAATGATAGCAGGAATATTAACTTTTCCCTGTTCAATGAACTGCCCAAAGTGTAGATGCCAAGAGATAGAAGGAGCCTGGGCTGTTCATTCCCTGAGGAAGCAAGTTTGTGGTTTTAGGTAGACTATAAAAGAAAGATATCCCGATCCACATTGCTACAGTCTCAAGAAAGAATTATAATTTGAAATCTATTCTTTTTTTTTTTTTTTTTACAATATCACATCAAGGAAGCAGAGATAAACTTTCCTTCTGGAGATATAGCATATTAGAATTGCCTAGAATTTGGCAAGCATCATCATAAATTGGAATAAAAAGCATTGGCCTTTCCATGCTATTCAGTGCCTTTAAAATGAGAATGGAGGCATGGGTAGAGATTTTAAATGGGTGATTTGTTTTTCTTCAATGTGACTGACAGAGTTTCTCCTAAGATACTAGGGTATGGATTAATTAGAGTGCTGGTTTATTTTTATGCAATTGTATAACCCAAAGAAAATTTTTAGTAGCTATAATTGACGAAATAAGAAAACACAACACAAACACATTAGGTTAATCAAATTCATTTTTTGTGTCTTTTTTTCTTTTTTTCTTTTTTTTAAACCTTTCCTTTGTGAGGTCTACTTTTTGTAAGGGTTTCCCTTTGTGAGGTCTACTTTTTAGGTCTCGTTGTGATAGGTGGGGATTGTGTGTTAGGTTCCTTAAAGGAAATAGGTTAAGTGTGGGATGTCCATATAATCCATTTTGTCTAAACCTTAGCACCTCTAGAATGAGAGAGAGTGCTATTAATAATTATGTCAGGGAACACCTGGGTGGCTCAGTTGGTTAAGCATCCCACTCTTGATCTCAGCTCAGGTCTTGGTCTCAGAGTCATGAGTTCAAGTCCCGTGTTAGGCTCCATGCTGGGTATGGAGACTCCAAAAAAAAAAAAAAGTTACGGAATTATGTCGGTGCAGCAGGTCTTAACCCAGAATTGTCCCAGACAGATTAGGACACGTGGTCACCCAAGTTAAAGCGTGCTGTTTTAACTTTGCTAGCTAGCTTCTGTTTTGGCAATCCTCATAGGCTGTGGAAATTGCATTTATGGAAATTATCACTGTGAAAGGCCTGTATTGTCAGTGACATCCCCATCTCAGGGCTAAGATAACTTTCTATTTAGGGCACACTGAACTTGAGAAGTTGAATGAGAAAGAAAAGGTAAAAAGTTTTGATTTAATAGACTTAATTTTAATTTAACAGGCAATATGTCCCATTCCCTACAAGAAGGTTTTTTAGGCATGAAATGTAATGGAAGAATGTTTCCTTTTAAATGTACAAAATTATTGTCTTCTAATTCTAGATTAATTCCATAAAAATAAGTACAAAAAACTGAGCACTTAGTGGACCTGGCTGACTCAGTCAGTGGAGCATGTAACTCTTGATCTTGGGGTTGTGAGTTCGAGTCCCATGTTGGGTGTAGAGATTTCTTAAAAATAAAATCTTTAAAGTAAAAGCAGGGATGTTTGGGTGGCTCAGTCGGTTGGGCGTCTGCCTTTGGCTCAGATCATGATTCCAGGGTTCTGGGATCGAGTCCCATATCGGGCTCCTTGCTCAGTGGGGAGCCTGCTTCTCCCTCTGCTGCTGTTCCCCCAGCTTGTGCTCTTTCTGTCTTTCTCTGACAAATAAATAAAATTTTTAAAAAACAAAAACGCCAAAAAACTGAGTTCTTTCTTCCTGATAAAATTATGTTGCAAGGCATTGATTACATATTTGATTTTTATTGTTCAGTGCTTTTATTTAGATTTTTTTGTTAACCTTCTTTGATGGAGATGTCATAGTGTTTCTGTGGATAGCCATATAACTGCTTGATCTGGTGGCCTTTTACATTGTATGTAAAAGGTATGGAATATGTGATACCATATATCACATAGAGATGACTTTGGAGGAGATGGATTTTTTCCCTAGATTTTTCTTTTTTTAAGTTCATATATAATAATACTGACTTCTTTGTGTGTGCATTTATGTGAACTTTAATGTGTAGATTTGTGTTACCTCCCTAAGAATCAGGATATAGAACAGTTCCGCCACCCTTAAAATTCTCTTGTGCTGTCTACTGGACTGAAACCCTCCTCTCATCTGCAGCCCCTGGCAACCTTCGATCTATTTTCTGTTCTTAAGTTCTTGCCTTTTGAAGATTATCATATAAATGGAATCAAATCATTTGTAACATTCGGAGATTGGCTTCTTTCACTCAGCATAATGCCTTTGAGATCCACCCATGTTATTCAATGTATCCGTAGTTTGTTCCTTCTTATTGCTGAATAGTTTTCCATTGTATGGATTTACCACAGTTTGTTTTACCAAAATTGTTTTCAGCCACTATTTCTTCAAACTTTTTTCTTCTGCACATATTCTCTCTTCTCTGATGACGAGGTTGTTATACCTTTTGGTATTGTCTCACGGATTCCTGAGTCTATGATCTCCTTTGAGAACACTGTTGTTCATCCCTTGGTCATTCATTCAGCAAACAGGTTTTGAACACTTGTTTTCTATTCTCTTGTTGATAGGCAGCTATTTCCATGGTTTTTGTGTGTTTTTTTTTGTTTTGTTTTGTTTTTTTCCTATAATAAAAATGCAGCTGTGAACATTCTTGTCCATTTCTGTTTGGGTACGTGGCCCAGGCTTTCTCTATGGCTTTTGCCTCTGAGCAAGATTGCTAGGGTATAGGATTTGGAATTTTTCTTAGATGCTGCCCAAAGCGGTCACATCAATTTACTTTTTGAACAACAGTGTATAAGAATTTACATTGCTCTAAAAAATTTTTTTTTAAAAAGAGTTTACATTGCTCTATATCCTTTTAAATACTTGGTGTTGTCAGGTTTTTTGTTTTTTTTTTTTTCTTTTTTTTAAGATTTTGTTTATCAGGTGCTTTGGTGGCTCATTTGGTTAAGTGTCTGCCTTCAACTCAGGTCAAGATCCCAGGGTCCTCCCTCCTTGACAGGGAGTCTGCTTTTCCCTCTGCCCCGCCCCCCCACCAACCTGTGTTGTTCTTCCTCTCACTTTCTCTCAAATACATTTTTAAAAATCTTTAAAAAAATAAAGATTTTATTTATTTGAGAGAGATAGAGTGAGAAGGAGAAAGCATGAGTTGGGAGGGAGGAGCAGAGGGAGAGGGAACAGGGAGCTTAATGAACTGAACAGGGAGCTTAATGCAGGGCTTGATCCCAGGACCCCAAGATCATGACCTCAGCTGAAGACAGACACTTAAATCAACTGAGCCACCCAGATGTCCCAGATTTTTTATTTTTTATATATGTAATGGATATGAAATGGAATTTTATAGTCTTTTTAATTATTCTGATTATGAGTGAGGCTGAGCATTTAAAAAATATATTAGCTATTCATGTTTCTCCTACTATAAGTTGACCGTTATTATCCTTAATCTATTTTTCTGTTTAAAATGAGCTCTTAAGATGAAATGTTTTCTATATAATTATAGTTTTAAATATTTGTCCTTGATGAAACAACTCTTTCAATGGATTCTGACATGAAATCAAAGGTCCCTAGTTTAATCTTTTATTTTTTATTTATTTTTTATTTTTTTTAAAGATTTTATTTATTTGGGAGGGGCTGGGAGAGAGAGGGAAATAGGGAGAAGCAGACTCCTGGCTGAGCAGGGAGCCCAATGCTGGACTTGATGCTGGGACTGCAGAATCATGACCTGAGCTGAAGACAGATGCTTAACCAACTGAGCCACCCAGGCACTCATATCTTTTTAGACATTCTGTTTCCAAAATCTTTGTTCAGAGCTTCTAGGTTGGTGAAATGTGGAGATGGGGGGAGAATGGTATGCTAGGAGAGAGCATAGAAGCTCCTTATCCCTTCCCACTTACCTTGCCTTATGCATGTCTTCCATCTGGCTTTTCCTGAGTTTCTGACACTGTCTCCAGATAGATGGTGTCAGAATTGAGTTGAATTACTGCATAACCTGCAGCTGTCCAAGAATTGTTTATTGGTAGACTGGGAAACCCCTTCACACACATGTTTAGGTCCAGGAACTCAGAATATTTGTTGTGTGTCAGGAAAGGGAAATTGGCATAGGAGAACAATCCCATGTGAGATTTGGAACAGTGATCATCTATGAACCATGAAAGTCGGCCAGCTTATCTCTGCAGAAGCCCAAATACAGTTTTCATAAAAGAGAGACTATGTAAGAAAATTCACATGAATAAACTACACCTTGATGAGTTTCAAATGTCAGTTTCATTTTAAATGGTTTTAAAATGCATTTCTTATCCAATCATGGCCACAGGAGTACAGATCTGTCAGATGTAAAACTCTTCAATAACAACCTCTGTGTCAAAATTTCTGTCTCAACTTAAAAACATGTATCTGGTCCAAAAAAATCCTCATTTTCTGCCTCCAAAAGTTTGTACACTGTTTTGTTAAATTTTATGGACTCAATATGTTCTCTGTATAAATTCAGATTGGTGGTGCATTTCAGCAGCTGAAACATACTTAGTATTTTAAAACCAAATCATTTACTTCATGTGTAGACCTCATGTCTAGATAAGGAGCCATTTTTAGCTTGTATATCATGTCAGTGTTGCCATACATTGTTAGCAAAATATTGTCCCAATGACAACATGTTTGTACACTACCTGGGAAATACAGTTAACCTCTGAACAATGTGGATTTGATCTACGTGGGCCCACTTATATGTGAACACAATATTATAAACACAAGTCCGCTTGAAAGATTCTCTTCCTCTGCCCCTCCCCCTCTCTAAAATAAGTAAATCCTTTAAAAAAGGATACATCGTATCCTTTTTATCCTTTGATATGTTTTTTTTTTAAAGATTTTATTTATTTATTTGACAGAGAGAGATCACAAGTAGGCAGAGAGATAGGCAGAGGGAGAGGGAGAAGCAGGCTCCCCGCTGAGCAGAGAACCTGATACGGGGCTCCATCCCAGGACCCTGAGATCATGACCTGAGCCGAAGGCAGAGACTTACCCCTCTGAGCCACCCAGGCACCCCCCTTTGATATGTATTAATCAACTTTTATTGGTAAGGCTTCTGGTTGACAGTAGACTATTAGTAGTTAAGTTTTTGGGGAGTCAGATGTTACACACGGATATTTGATTACACAGGGGTCAGTGCCCATATGCCTGCATTATCCAAGGGATAATTGTACAATTTTTTTTTTTTTAGATTTATTTATTTTAGAGAGAGAACACAAGAGGGAAGAGGGGAAGAGGGAGAAACAGAATTTCAAGCAGACTCCCTCCTGAGCATAGAACCTGACAGAGGGCTCAGTCTCCTGATTCTAAGATCATGGCCTGAGCCAAAACCATTGCCCCATACTGAGCAATTCTTAAACTGTCCTTATGTTGCTGGCTTCTTAGTTGGCTTTAAAAGCCAGTCGAGGTGGTGGTTTTGTTTCTCAGTGGCCATGCTTTTTATATGTGATGTGTACTCTGGATTAGAGATGTTGTATTTTAGTAGTAATGCACATTAAATAAAATGAGGTAAATGTACATTTGCAGTAGTCAGTCTGTATCATACTTGACGTTTAACAGTCATGTTCATCTGCCTGTTCATGATATAGGGAGCCCTGTCTTTGACAGATTATTTTGCCAGATATCCAGGGTTTCCTTCCCAAATGGAGCAGTGTGAGTCACATGAGTCTGGCCTTGATCTTAATGGAGGTCAGTTTATATATGGTTTGTAGAGATGCCAAGTGGAAAACAAAGATTTTATAAAGTTCAACCCTCGCTCTGCCTTATGGGACAAACTTTTTGCTTCTTGTGCTCTGTTGTGCGGATGCCTCATATGGGTAGCAGAGAAGGCTGAGCGAGAAAGGACAGGGAAGTTTTTTTTATTTTTATTTTTTTCACTGTGGAGTTTTGTTCTACCCCAAGGAAGGTAGTGTATTCCAGGAAAATGGACAGCATATTTAGCCTATTAATTGCTCTAGGTCTGGTTTCATTTTTTATTTAGATGATCACTGAGACTTTTCTCATTTATTAAATGCAAGTAATATTGCTTCCCTTGTGTACCCATGAGAGATGTCAGGATAGGTAGATTTGAGGCTTTTCTTTTACTGCCTTTGTAGAAGTAGCATGTGGCACATAAAATACTACTAAAAAAGCCAAAAGAAAGCAGCAAGTATTGCAAAACAGATAATATTACTGAGGAAGCTAATTATCCCCACTGTCATATAGAATATTGAAATACTTATATTTCTAGAAATTTCCAAATTATGGTTACCTTTGACTGAGCCATTTATGTATAATAACTCTAGCGGGTGCTATAATAAGATTAATAAACAATTAAAAGATGATAGGGGCGCCTGGGTGGCTCAGTCATTAAGCATCTGCCTTTGGCTCAGGTCATGATCTCAGGGTTCTGGGCTTGAGCCCCACATTGGGCTCCCTGCTCAGCAGGAAGCCTGCTTCTCCCTCTCCCTCTGCTGCTTCCCTGCCTGTGTTCCCTCTCTTGCTGTGTCTCTCTCTGTCAAATAAATAAATAAAATCTTTAAAAAAAAAAAGAATTAAAAGATGATATAATTCGTAAGTCTTGAATTTGTAGAATGTTTCTATTCTTAAGCACTTTCATAACTTTTCCTTTATAGTGAATTGAAAAACCTAAGCAGGGATTTTTTTTTTTTTTTAAGATTTTATTTATTTATTTGACAGAGATCACAAGTAGGCAGAGAGGCAGGCAGAGAGAGAGGAGGAAGCAGGCTCCCTGCTGAGCAGAGAGCCCAATGTGGGGCTCGATCCCAGGCCCCTGGGATCATGACCTGAGCCGAAGGCAGAGGCTTTAACCCACTGAGCCACCCAGGCGCCCCTAAGCAGGAATTTTTATACTTATTTGAATGACATACTGTTGGCAGAAATAATCATTTCCATATGTATATCACTTTGTAATTAAAAAAAACGTCTGTTTCCTATATTACATCAGAGGAGACCTGCAGAGGTTAAATTATGTGCTGAGGACCTAACACTGTTTATTGACCAATTCAGATTTGAATCCAGAGCTTCTTGGTGTCCATCCCATCAAGATGTCTTTTTTTTTTTTTTAAGATTTTATTTATTTATTAGAAAGAGAGCACAAGCAGGGGAAGGGGCAGAGGGAGAGGGAGAAGCCGACTCCCCGCTGAGCAGGGGGCCCCATGTGGGGCTCTGTCCCAGGACCCTGGGATCATGATGTGAACTGAAGTCAGACGTTTAACCAACTGAGCCATCTTGGCCCCTCCATCAAAATGTCTTGATGGAGAGAATATTTACTCTTGATGGAGTAAATATGGAATGTGCTTTTTGCTTGAGTGCTAAGAAGATGCAGGCATTAATAAAGTTGAGAAAACATTCTTCCCTTAGTACTGTATCAATAGTTGTGTAACTAGCACTATGGTGGTGGTAATAACTGTGAACAGCAACAAAACAACAAAACTTATAAGCACATTGGAAGGACAGACGTGAAGCAAGTATAAGCAATCTTAGGTCTTCATTATATTTCAGGTTTTGCCTGTTGCATGGGTCACCGTAAACCTCATTCTGTTGCAGAATTGGAGGCTGTTAAATCCTCTAGTTCGCAGACCTGTGGTGTGTGTTCAGTGTAGCTGAGTTATAGCTGCTGTAGCTGACTTACAAGCTTGGAATTTATGGTAATAGAAACTTTAAATATCCCAAAGGGTGGAAAGAGCCCTTTTCTTAAAAGAGCAAGGTCAAATATCTATTTTGAGTTTGAAATGGAGCAACAGGCAGTTTCTGAGGAATGCTGTTTCCAAGTTCAGAGAAACTGTAGTTATGCCACTATGTGTAAATCTAGTGGTTTATACGTGTCATGTGGATACAAATTTATTTTCTGTTGAGAGACTCTAATTTTAAGCAAGAAGGTTTAGTGTTTCTGATACGATTTTTCTTTTGTGATTTTTCTTTTCTTTGTTTTCTTTTCATTTTTAAAATCTTTATTTAAAAAAAATTATTGTGTTGTCACCATAAAATACATCATTAATTTTTGATGCAGTGTACCAAAATTCATTGTCTATGTATAACACTCAGTGCTCCATGCAATACGTGCCCTCCTTAATACCCACCACCAGGCCACCCATCCCTCCACCCTCTCCCTTCTAAAACCCTTAGTTTGTTTTTCTGAGTCCACAGTCTCTCATGGTTCATCTCCCCCCCTTATTTCCCCCCCTTCACTTTTCCCTTCCTTCTCCTGATGTCCTCTGTGTTAGTCCTTATGCTCCACAAGTAAGTGAAACCATATGATAATTGACTTTCTCTGCTTGACTTAGGTCACTCAGCATAATCTCCTCCAGTCCCATCCATGTTGATGCAAAAGTTGGGTATTCATCTTTTCTGATGGCTGAGTTATATTCCGTTGTATATATGGACCTTAAAAGCTTTATTTATTTTGAGAGAGAGAGAGAGAGAGAGAGAGAGAGATTGTGCTCAAGTGACGGCGGGGTTGGGGGCGGGGGGAAGAATGGGACAGAATCTCAGGCAGACTCCCCGCTGAAAGCTGAGCCCGACTCGGGGCTCTGTCTCACCATTTTGAGATCATTATCAGAGTGGAAATCAAGGGTTTGACACTTAACTGACTGAGCAACCCAGGTGCCCCTCTCTCTTTTTTTTTTTATTTTTATAGTAAGTTCAAACCAGATAGACTGTAGGATTTTTTTTTTTTTTTTTGACTGGATACCGCTTAGTCTTAGGCTCCTTAGATTTGTACTGTTTACAGATCTCTCTAATGAGATAGTTTTCCTCTCACAATTTAAAATGATCCAAGAACACGATTATCCTCCCTAAAATAAGAAATACCCAGAACATGAATGGATGATACAAAAAAAGTTAATGAGTTGTCAATACTAATAGCAACAATACCATTTAACATTTGTTGCACTTACTAAATACTTACTAAATACTGGGTACCAAGAACTTTTTGTATTTGCTAATTCTTTATATCAAAATTGTAAATAAACATGTCATAGTTTATAAAATGCCTTCTTATCACAATTTAACATTCATGAAATGTCTTGTGAAGTAGATGATATTCATTCTAACGTCAGAGGGATCTGAGTCTCTGTGATGCTACACATGGTTATGATTTATTGATTACAACTTATTGAGCATTTATTGAGTGCCTGACACTGTACTAAACACTTGTATTGTTTTATGTAATCCTCAAAACCACACTATGAGGCAAGTACTATTTTTAAAACCTTTTTTTCCAGATGAAGAAACTGAGGTTTAAAGTGATGAAGTCACTTGCCCAAGATTACATAGCTAGTATTAGAGTAGGCAGAATCACCTCTAGCTTATGAAAAGCCCTTGTTTGAGTTAGAAAAAAAAGTGCCCCCTATGGTGAATCAATGAAATAACTGAAACTTCTGGGCTGCCACACTATTCTAGGTAGTAGCCTGGGGGCTTGTGTTAGGTGTCACTTCTTTCTGGCACCAGCAACGGTAGGCCCCCATTCCAGGGTGGATGGCTTGGTGAGCCGAAAGGAGGCAGAATTTCAGCCCCATTTTGCTTTCTTGGCCAGGTGCCCTTGTACTGTATATAAACTTTGCCACTCTGCACAGTGATCTTGCAGCTAGGATTTCAACCCATACTTTCAACTCTGACTCCAGAGCCTGCACTGTGTTTAATGGCATACTGCCAGTTAATGGCAAAGTTGAGACTTTAACCCACATTTTTCTGACCATAAACACTTCGTTCTTTTTGTTATGTACCAGTTGACTTACAAATGGCACTGGGGTTCCATATTGTGCTATGCCCATTGCCTAATTGCACAGGCATTGTTTGCTGGTGATGGTAAAGATTTCTAAGGGCTTAAAAGGGGAGAGCTAAAGAATTATAACCTCTCAAGTCTCATGATTAAATGTGTTTTTCGTTAAATGTAGCTCAAGACTTGTATTGAATTCCTGATTTCACCACCCAGTTCCCTATATAATCTTGACCAAATTAGGGACAGAATATAGTATAATAATTAAGAGCATGGACTGTGGAATCAGACTACCTGGGATTAAATTCTAGCTGTTACTTACTAGTAATGTGAAGTTGGACAATTTTCTTACTGTCTTTTAGCCTGGTCTGTAATAGTGGAAGTGGAGTGGGAAGTAACAGTTCCTATCCCAATGAGCTGTGGGAATTACTAGATGAGTTAGGTATAGAAAGCACTTAGAAAAGGGCCTGACACATGAATATAGTAACTACTATTTAATTAATTACTAGCTGGTGTTGTTATTAGTATTACATCATTATGAGTTTGTGCCTATAAGTCGAAGCAATTTGATTTGCTGAAATATAAACAATCTAAATATGGTCTGTTGGGACTTCTTCTTGCTGGGCAGAAGTTTTCAAAGAGTGTGTCAAAGTATTGCTTTAGGAATACTAACCCAATTGAAACCAATTCCTGAAAGAGGTGTGCATGAGCCATATAGTACTCTCTATTTTTTCCCCCTAAAATAATGTTTGTACTGCATTGTGGTATCAATCTATCTTTGTACTCTTAGTATTTAAGAATTATATTTTCAGTAGATTGCTCTAAGTTATAGCCACTAACAATTACTCATACATAAAGAATTTCTTTTGGATTGTTAGTCAGTTTGGGGAGCCTCTGACGAAATTGCATAATTCATTGGATAAATGGGAGTCTTGATTCTTGCAGGTTATATAATAGCATTATCATTGCTTGCTATATTCATTGCCAATACATGTATTGACCTGTTTTTAATAATACTTTTGCTGTATTCAAAGAGACTCCCTGGTTGACATTACTTTGTCATTGCTAGCATGTTACATGGGTAACATGTACTCCCATTTTGCTACTCCCATTTTGTCACTGACCTTCTGTGCCCACATTTTCTCCCCTCTGTTCTCCCCGTCCTGATTTCAGTGTGTGCCCTAAGAAGTCAGAGTTAGGATCTCACAGTCCATGAATTCAAGATTAAGATTTTTACTTGAGGAGGCATATTAAAACACATAAGTAGATGAAAAAACTAATTAACATTTCAAAAAACAATAAATGATAAAATTGCAAAGTGTTTTTTTTCAGTCGGAGTCTTACTCCGACAGGAAAATGGAAACTCTCAGGTATTTACAACAGAAGGAATTTGATGCAGGAAAATTATAACACAGGCAGTGAAGGGGCTGAAAGCCAAATAAGAGATGGCGGGCGTCGTAATCTAGAGATCGACAACAGGAAGTCACCACCACCCTGCCTTCCAAATGAAGAAACACAGGGAGGTACTATATTTTTGTGTAGTGAGTACGAACATTGTTACAGGGGAAGGAAAAAGGGAAAGAAAAAAAATAAAATATTTAATTCGGTTAGGTAAGGACAAGTACAATGTGATCCATCTCCCTCCTTCTCCCTCCCCTCCGAAATGCACAGAAAACCCCGTAAAAATTGCTATTTTTGAATAGGAAGTTTCTCACTTTTTCTGGGAGGTGCCAGCCTGCACGTCAGTGCTAAAGGATAAAAATTGGAATAACATCACCAGTTTTACATTTTTTTTAATCTCTAAAAAAAGGAAAAGAATTTAATGCCTAGCTAAAGTGGTCTGAGGAGTAATACTTACCAAATATAAGCCAGTGTTTTTCTCCGCTGAAGAATTCTTTCCCCCCACCCCTACCCTATGAGAATGTTTTTTGAAACAATCTTCTACACTGTATGATGTCTACAGATATAGTTGTATAGTAGTATTTGCCACCCAAAGAGACAGTGTGTAAAATCTCTGCCATCCAGAGAAAGTGAAATATAATTATTAAAGTAATCTATTTCTCTTTTCTGAAAGCATGAATAGGCAACTTCAGTTACTGGAAATAATTATCTAACTCCAGCTTGTCTGTGGGTGGATGAGCCTCATTGATGAATGTTGGTCAAGAAATAAACCAAAGACTTTGCTGAATGTGTCAGTTTCTTGGTTTTCCCTAAAAGCAGAAATCACAAAACCATAGAGCTAATTAAACCTGGTTTTCATGGCTCTATTTAACCTATTTTCCTGGCTTTGAGAACTTCAGTCATTTTAAAAATTTTCTCCTTTCTTTAATATTATTTAAATTTTCTATTGAAAACAGAATTTTAGGGCAGATTAAGAAGTAATGTGAGAAAGGACAATGATAACACATTTAGAAATAGAAGTTTCAAAAATGTAGTATTATTTAATGGAATTAGCTTCCAAGTTAGATGACTCAAATTCTACTTGTAACTCTGCTTCTATTCAGTTGTGACATAAGTTTATGTTGCTTAACCTCTCCATGTCTGTTCCTCAGGTCTCCATGCAGGATCATAGTACTTTTATTCATCTTAGAGACTTGGTGTGAGATTTGATTGAAATTTGTAAACTTTGCTTTAAAATAAACTCTCAGTACAAAAATAAAGTAACATAATTTGTTATGGACTGAATGTTTGAGTGCTCCCAAAATTCATATGTTGAAGTGCTAACCTCCAATGTGACTGTATTTGGAGATAGGTCCTGTGGGGAAGGTGATAGAGATTATGTGAGTTTGTAAAGATGGAACTCTAATCCATCAAGGCTGGTGCCGATATAAGAAGTAGAAGGAACACTAGAACCCACAGTGAGCAGGTGGCTGTCTATAAGCCAGAAAGAGAGCTTTCACAAGAAACCAACTCTGTCAGGCCATCTTCTGGGACTTGTAGCCTCCAGAACTGTGAGAAAATAAATTTCTTTTGTTTAAGCCATATATGGTAAACGGCAGCCCAAGTAAACTAAGACACTCTTGATACTCCATTATCTTTAAATCCTACAAAATTTTAAAATCTTGTTTCAAGAAATGGCTTTTTTGAAAAACGTGGTTATAATACCATTCAAACTGTAAGAGAAAGGAATATTTAGTGAGTAGTTACTCAGCATCAGACATTATTTTAGATGCATTAAAAAAAAGTATTTAAAAATTTAATCCTCAAAAGAATCATAGGTGGCAATTTTTATCCTTATTTTACAGACAAGGCAACTAAGACTTGCCCAAGTCAGTTAGTAAGTGATAGCAATGAGATTCAAACGTAGTCCCTCTGAAGCTTTTTAATTACATCTTAATTTCTTCTAAGTTTCTATCAGCCATACTTAGCTCAGTAGAATGCTAGGCAGAATGCAAATGTTAGTGCCATTCTAGGATATTAGAATTAGGAAAAGTTTTAGAAACTTCATCTAATCTAACTTTCTTGCATTATGGATGAGAGAACCAGGGACCAGAGAGTTAGTGAGGTGACTTAAGATTGCAGAGCTAATTGGTGAAGTAAAGATTCATACTGCAAATGTTTTACAGTCCATTTTTAAGCCTGTGTAAATGCTGACCATTAGTAATGAGAGGCTTCAGAAGATGTTGAATGAGAGGTTTGAATTGCATATGGAACCAGTCTTAAACAACAAAATGAGCAGGAAATTAAGAATCATTTTACTTTTTATCTCCTGAAAAATGGGAGTACTAGTTGATAGGAAAGGTGTACAGGGCTGATATGACTTACAGTCTTATCTTCATCTTAGAAAAGGTATTTTAAGGGACAATAAAAATGAAATTATCTTATGGCCGGAATACCTCTTCTCACCTTGTCATATGATGAGGATGTTTTGGTGTTTTATGATAGCCACTGCCATACCTTCGTGAGTACCTGCCGTCAGAAAACTCTTTGTCAAAGTGAAAGCTGACTTTTCCCAAATTCATTTTTGAATAGTAGAATAAACTATATAAGGGTTGATCTAAGAAATTTACTCTTTTTACTCTTTAATTGATTTTGGACTTGAATTCCTCTCTCTCCTACTTTTTGAGCTGTGTAATTAATCTCAGGCAAGATACTTAAATTCTCTGAGCCCCCCATGTCCATCTCTATAAAGTTAGGTAGAATCACCTGAAGGGTCATTGTAAAGATTAAGAATGCCACAGAGATGGGCACATATTACGCCCTCAAAAATGTCAGCTGATACTGTGAATTATAGTAGTGAGCATGCCTCTGAAGAGGGGAAAATAATGCCAATTTTAGAGGGTTGTGAAATGGCAATTTCTGAATATTTCTGAATATTTCTAATTCCTAGATTTAAGAGATGAACTTCCAGTAGTTATTTTGTCAGATACTCAAGAGACTTAAGTTAAAATCACAGTGGATAAATAAAATAGTTCTTTTTTTTAAAGATTTTATTTATTTATTTGACAGAGAGAGATCACAAGTAGACAGAGAGGCAGGCAGAGAGAGAGAGAGAGAGAGAGGGAAGCAGGCTCCTTGCTGAGCAGAGAGCCCGATGCGGGACTCGATCCCAGGACCCAGAGATCATGACCTGAGCTGAAGGCAGCGGCTTAACCCACTGAGCCACCCAGGTGCCGCAATAAAATAGTTCTTAATGGATCTTGGAATTGATAGAACTAAAAACGTGTTTCTGATGACAACATATAAATGATTTTTAAAAATATGGTATGTGATATGAAAGAGGAAAATTGATTTAAGAAAACGCTATATACCTGCAGTTCCATGGGAAGACTGGGTCAGGAAGACAAGTCAGAAGAAACAAACTAGTATTAATAGATCTCTGTGCCTAGAATGACTAATGTAGACATGAAAGCAATTCATATTGCCAGTTAAGATTCTGAATTGAAGAAGAATGTTTCAATTATAGTAGTAAGGATCTTTAGAATTAAATTATGAAACTGTATCAGTTCTAAAATACCGTTGAGCATCTCTAGAGACAGCAACTGAGCTAGGTATTGGAAAACAATTTTGAGTAAGCTCGAGTTCCCACCCTTGAGCAGAAATAGGCAGTAATAGCATAGCATCATAAAAATGGTGCCCCGACACACTAGTATTTTATTGCTGCTATAATAAATTACCATAAACTTAGCGGGTTGAAAAAACACAAATTTATTATCTTGCAGTTCTGTTTGGTCAGAAATCTGACATGGATTTCACTGGGCTAAAATTAGGGTGTCAACAGGGCTGTGTTTCTTCAGGACACTTTGCAGAAGGATTTGTTTCTCTGTCTTTTCTAGTTTCTAGAGACGATCCATATTCCTTGGTGCATAATTACTTCCTCCGTCTTCAAAGCCAGCAGCAGTGGGTTTGATTCTTCAGTCATTATCATCTCTCTGGGTCTCTGCAGCTGGGAAAGGTTTTCTGATTTTAAGGACTCCTGTCATTAGATTGGCCTACCTGGGTAATCCTGGATGATGATTTTAAATCTTAATCTCGAAGTCCCTAATCACATCTGTAAGGTCCGTTTTGCTACCTAAGGTAACATATTCATGGCTTTTTGAGGTTTAAAGTGTTGACATATCTGGGGGCCATTATTTTGCTTACCATATCAAGGAGATATGGAAGAACACAAGTTGGGCACCTAATCCAGTTTAGGGGTTTAGGAAAATCTTACAGGTGAGGATCATCTGGGTCTTGAATTGGGTAAAGGAGGAATATTGAGAAGTGGTCTCCAGGTAGTTATCAAGATGAGGAAGAGAAGCATTTGAGTTAGGGGAGCTAGTCTAAAGCGTGTAAAACAGTCTGGCTTATTTAATTTTTAAAGAACTAAAAACTAGTTGAAAGTGTAGTATGACATGGTTGGATAGGGAGAGAGGTTTGATACTGTCTTTAGAGTTTGGGATTATCCTATAGACTGTGGAATGACATTGAAGGGTTTAAAACTGAGGAATTATGTGATCAGATTTCCCTTTAGATAGATCATTCTCAGTGGTCAAGGGAAAGAGTAAGACTGGAGATAAAGAGACAGTGGGAAAGGCTGTTACTTTTTTCAGGTATTGTCATATATTACTCAGCTGGTTAAGTTTTTGCCTTAGATGACTGTGTCATACAATCTGAGATGGAAGACTACAGAAATGTTTGAGAGAGAGAAGGTAATAATAACCAACACCCCTTCACAGCCCCCTGCCCCCCTTCCTGCTGACCAGTATACACACACACACACACACACACACACACACACACACACAGAACCAGCTGATAGTGAGTTAACCTAAATTCTCAGATTCTTTCTTTAAAAGTAGCCATTTACCATTAGTAAGTAAGCAGAGTTTATTAGGTTCAACTCTTAGATTTTTCTATTCTTAAGAGCAAGCTTTTTCTCCTTTGGCATCCACTCCACATTTACATAATGTTGACTAGCCACATATTTTACCTTTCCCTGCCCTGTGGCTTTCACTTCCACTAAATGATTTAAGGAATAAGGGCATCGTAGAAGTATATTCCAGTTTACTTTCTCTTCCTTCGTTGTGCTGTGGTGATTGAGCCAGTTTCTGGTTTGCCAAACAGTCCATTAATTCAATTTAATGGGCAGTATAATCTTGGCTGCAGAAAGAACTGTGACTTCAAGATACCAAAAAAACTGGGGGAAGATGGTTGCTGATTGGGAGTAGAATTTACATGTAGATGTGATATTTTTAACTTGTGGTCATGCAGCAATTTAATGTATTGCATAGCTAGGAAATCCAGTTATTTTGAAAGGTGAAACTGTGCTTGGTCTCATAGCTGAAAGGTAGCATAACATATTGTAGCACACGTGCCCAAATATTTTCTGTTCACCAGCTGGACTGAGAGTTCCTGCATACACTGCTCAACCTACAAAATATTCAAGTGGTAATTACACCTTTTCATTAGGAAGAGTATGCCGTAGGGAATAATCATAATTTGCATTTAAATGGTTGCATTCCCCTAAACAGATTTCAGGTTATATTTTTAATATTTCTAAATGAAAAAAAAATGCACAGTCTACTTACAGTAACTTAGGAATGTAATTGCCATGAAGTTGGAAGTTGATTTAATTATTTTTTGGCTATATAAAGAGAATGTGATTTTTCAGGGGATTTTCTGTATTTCCGTATAGCACAAGTTCACTGTAGATACTTTGATTCGTAGCCACCACATAGAGTCAATAATGACCACAGATTTGTAGAGTGTGATAAAAATGAGAGATGTGAATGTGATTTTTGCCTTTAAGAAAAATTAGATATTTAGGAATATCTAATTCTTTAGGAAGAATTAGATATTAGGGCATAGAGAGCAAAGGTCTTAATGAAAATACTGTGCTTTGCCCAAACAAACTCAGCCTGTGAGAATTTAGTTGTTGATAACATAGCGTAGTTAATTTGACTGACCACTTACACATATATTAATGAAAACAATTTTGTTCATAATGCTGCAAAATCTGCAAATGTTTTCCTTAGAGGTAGTGTAAAAGATGAGAGATGATGAGAGAGGGTAATGAGCAGGAGGGAAGGAAAAGTTTATTAGCCTTTTGTTCTGCTTTATGCCAGCTTCTCCTAGAAAGTTATTAAATCCTGGGATGTGTCTTAGGTTTAAAAGATTATTTTAGTAACCTGTAGGGCTTTCTGTGGCAAATATTAAAAGCAAATGACTTCATCAAGAATAGGGAATCCCTGGGGCGCTGGGGTGGCTCAGTGGGTTAAAGCCTCTCCCTTCCGCTCAGGTCATGATCTCAGGGTCCTGGGATCAAGCCTGGCATTGGGCTCTCTGCTCAGCAGGGAGCCTGCTTCCTCCTCTCTTTCTCTCTGACTGCCTCTCTGCCTACTTGTGATCTCTGTCTGTCAAATAAATAGTAAATAAAATCTTAAAAAAAAATAAAGAATAGGGAATCCCTTTTTTCACCTATGGTGAAAGCTTACAGAAGCTCTGAAACTTTCCAGAATAAAAATAATCTAAAGTATTATCTTTCATTTCTTAAATTTTATTTCCATTGCAATAAAATTAAGAGAAGGTTGGAAATTCAGAGTAACTTTTATGTCATTCTTTTCCCTTTCCTTTATTTTTATGTTCAATAGGAAGAGTACAACAAGATTTTTGCGGATTTCGGATAGTTAAACCCAGCCTTAGCAACTAATTAGCATTATAAATACATGGTAAAATCAGGCTTGCCACAGTCTCTGCCATTCATATATGAGGTTTTTTTGGATGGCTTCTCAATGTTGCTAGATATCAAATATGCAAAAAGCAGAAGGCCTGTGTTTATTCATTGTGTTTAGAGAGTCATAAATTAGTAATCTATAGTTAGGGCTGCTTGGACTCCTCAAACCCTCGAGTACTTTTCAGTCTTATCTTCAAATAATTTAAAAAATAATTCTCTTTTTGCAAATGTACTTTTAGGAGATTTCAGAATCCTGTAGTTAGGACATTAAAACTGAACTTTCAGAATGATTGTCCATTTCCCAGTACTGCTGTTTGTCTCTCTGTAAAACTGGTTGGATACTACTTTATTGCCTCTGGTCCTGTATTTCTGATACTTATTGATTATGATTGAAAACCAAGTTATTGAACATTGTGTGGTTCTTCTGATGAACTTCTGTGTTTTAACAACTGTTTCATCTGATTTAAATATGCTCATTAAACACTTTTCCAAAGACCAGTAGATATGAAAGTGTTAATCAGAAAAGATTGTTCTTGTTGGGGGTAACTCTCTAGGGCCTGGTCTCGATTCTGGGTCTTCTCTTCCTTTTTTAAAATAAACTTTATGGAGGTATAATTTATCATACAACTAAATAAACCTAATGTATAATAACTGAGTTTTGGTGTGTGTATATCCATATAACCACCACCATAATCAAGCAGATAGAATATTTTCATCACTCAAAATAGTTCCCTTGTGCTCCTTGCAGGCAATCTCTTTTACCTGTGGCCACAGACTACCATTTACCCACTTCTATCATTGTAGATTAGTTTTAGGTTCTATATAAAAAAAGTATTATTTGTTTCAAACTCAAATTATTTTATGTCTTTTAATTGATTATTTTAATGGATTACTTTGGTTTAGGACTTTAGGGATTTCCAAATTAAAAGTTTTCTTCTGCTATCTCTAATGGTCTGGTTAGCTCTGGAGTTTCCTCAGGAAAATATTACTTGCCATTTACAGAGAACAAAAGAGAGACACAGGGTAAAGACCCAGAGATTAATAGAGCACCACATGAATTCTTGCTTGTTCAAGAATTTAGTTGAAAGTCTTTTTTTTTTTAATTTAATTTTACTATTTATTTATTTGACACAGAGAGAAAGAGAGACCAAGACCGTGAGAGAGGGAACATAGCAGGGGGCATGGGAGAGGGAGAAGCAGAATTCCTGCTGAGCAGGTAGCCTGATGTGGGGCTCCATCCCAGGACCCTGGGATCATGACCTGAGCCAAAGGCAGATGCTTAACGACCAAGCCACACAAACGCCCCATAGTTGGAAGTCTTATGAGAAGAATATGTATTTTGATTTGACTGTATCAGTGGGTTTAATATCAAATCAGTTCTTTCTAATTCTTTTGTCCCTGGCATATTAGGTTCTGATGAATTTATAAAGGATAAAATAAAAGATTCAGGATTTGTGTTTGAGTGCTAAATCTGCCACCCCCTTTTTAGTGACTTTAATCAAATCACGAGGTTTCTAAAGTTTAGTTTTCTGACCTGTAAAATTTATCACCTAAGTTTTCTTACCTCTAAAATAAAAATTTAAAGTTTTATATATATATATATATATATATATATATATATAAATTTAAAGTTATTTTAAGAGTTAAAAGAGAATGTATGAATGAATAGAAGTCTATTTAATTTGGGGAGAGAGTATATTGGTTGTTTCATTTTCATCTTGTTAGACTCTTGACTCTTTATTTCTAGTCTTCCAAAATTAATTGTTTAATGCAATTCTTACCAAAATCCCAAGAAGATTTTTGTAGGCTTGGATTAGCATGTTTTGATATTTATATAAAAAGTTTAAGCTCTTAGGGGCGCCTGGGTAGCTCAGTGGGTTAGAGCCTCTGCCTTCGGCTAGGGTCATGGTCCCAGGGTCCTGGGATCGAGCCCCACATCGGGCTCTCTGCTCAGCAGGGAGCCTGCTTCCTCCTCTCTCTCTGCCTGCCTCTCTGCCTACTTGCAATCTCTGGCTGTCAAATAAATAAATAAATCTTAAAAAAAAAAAAGTTTAAGCTCGTAGCTTTTAATTTAGGCACATGTTAGATGAGCAGATCAACTTTAAAAACAACCTCTAAGGGAACTTAGAAAATATTACAGTAAAATGACTGTTTTTTAGAGTGAAAAGTTTCTGAGGGGGAAAAAAGGGTTAGGAATAAAGAGTAGTCAGTTTTTGAACTAGAGAAGAGAAAAAAAATGACTTTAAAAAAATTGAGTTTATTTCTACACAAAATAAAATTGCCATGAAATCTTTCTTAAATTCTGTCTCTGGAATCCTAGATCCTCTTAAATGAAGCTACTTGACTATGAAGGCAGTTTGGCATTTTAATAATTAACCTCCCCTGTCAGGTTGCAAGATAGGCAATTCTTCTTAAAAAATGTGCTTTATAGTCAATAAAATGAGGTTCTGAAGAATTTCTCTACAGAAGATTGTGGTAATTGTTGATTTAAAAACCTGTTTTTAATCTCAGTGAATTTAGGAATTCTCAATTTATGTTAGAATTCTGGGAAATTAAAATTAGACAAACTATCTTGAACTGTATGCATTGTAGGAACTGAGTTAGCCATATGGTAATTTCTTTTTTTTTTCCTTTTTTAAAAAAATATTTTATTTGTTTATTTGACAGATAGAGATCACAAGTAGGCAGAGAGGCAGGCAGAGAGGGTGGGGCGGGGAAGCAGTCTCCCTGCTGAGCAGAGAGCCAGATGCAGGGCTCCATCCCAGGACCCTGAGATCATGACCTGAGCCAAAGGCAGAGGCTTAACCCACTGAGCCACCCAGGTGCCCCCATATGGTAATTTCTTAAATGATGAATGTAGTTTACTCACACTGATTGTTGTTACTAATATACTATATATTATTGCCATCAGTTATAAGACCATTTTATGTAGCAGTTAGAATAAACCATGATTAAACTATGACATAATACTTTGTCATTGCAATATTTTAATGTAATGCTTATTGAAAAATTTATTTAGATTTTTTTTTTTTAAAGTAAGCTCCACGACCAGCGTGGAGCCCAACGTTGGGCCTGAGATCACAACCATGAGATCACGACCCAAGCTGAAATCAAGAGTCATATCCTAAACCAACTGAGCCAACCAGACACCCCTAGATATTTTTAAAAATTAGTGTCACCTAATGGTGACATATAAAAAGGAATATATAAATGAAATAAATTGCTTAAGGTAACCTTAAAATGTCTTCGTATTTTAGAGCCCAAGTCTTGTGAATCATTCTTTTACTCAGAGTTGTGGATATTTATGTTTTTCCATAAGATGTTATCCTGTGTTTATGTTTGTGTGTATGTATATATGCCTGTAGGCTCCACATCCAGCCTGGAGCCCAAGGTGGGGTTTGAACTCAAAATCCTGAGATCAAGATTCAAGCTGAGATCAACAGTTGGCCACTTAACCGACTGAGCCACCCAAGTCCCCCCATCTTGTGTTTTTAGAAAATGCTTCAATATTGTCTCTAGAGTTTTCTTCCAAGTTCCTAAACATATATTCTGCACCTTTTGATACTGGCAGTTTCTTGATCTTAGTATCAGTGGAATGTCTAAACAACAAGAGGACTCTTACTTCTTAATATGAACAGTAAGCGGTTTGTTGAAGGAAATGAAGAGGTTGCAGTTGAACAGAATCTGTGAGGAGAAAACTAAGTTCCTGCTTGCATAGGCAATGACAACTGTGTCAATTGCTGTTTGCTCTCAGAGAGTCCATTGAAGGTAGATGCATTTTGATTTCAAAGATGTTAAAATGTGAAAAAAAAGTTGTAGTATTGTTGAAATGTGCTATATATTTATACATATTTACTATGTATTTGGGTGTGTTCATTTTAACAGCTTTATTAAGTTATAATGACAAAATATACAATTCACCCATTTAAAGTGTTCAATTAAGTGGTTTTTAGTATATTCATAGGCTTGTAAAAATATGACCACAGTCAATTTTAGAACATTTTCATCACCCTGAAAAGAAACCTCATACCCATTGTTGGCCACTCCCTATTTTCCCCAATCCTCCCAGTCCTAGGTAACCAATAGTCTACTTCTTGTCTATAGATTTACCTGTTCTGGACACATCTATAATAGAATCATATACTCTGTGGTCAAGATGAAAGATTCGATTATTGAAGTGGTATCTTTTTTAATGCAAGGTACTTATAGCTATAAATTTCCATCTGAGCACCACTTTAGTTATATTCCCTAAGCTTTGTTATGTCCTCGTTTTCATTCATCCCAAAATACCTTCCATTCTAAATTTTCCAAATTTCCTTCAGGCACTGATTTCTAATTTCTTTTTTTTTTTTTTTTAAGATTTTATTTTTTATTTGACAGAGAGAGAGAGAGAGAGAGCACAGGTAGGGTTAGCCGGAGTGGGGGAGCAGGCTCCCCACTGAGCAGGGAGCCTGATGTGGGACTCAATCCCAGGACCCTGAGATTATGACCTGAGCCGAAGTCAGCCACTTTAACCAACTGAGCCACCCAGGCGCCCTCTAATTTCATTCTTTTAGGGTCAGAGAGCATACTTCCTATGGTTTTAATCTTGTTTAAATTTACTGATGGGAGTTTTATGACCTAGCATGTGATGTCTTATTTTTCTATTCCTCTATTCTGTACTGCTTTCTTTTTGCATTATCTGAATATTTTCTATTTTTTTTGGATTATTTTCTTGCTGAGTGTCCAACAGCTTATCTTCGTGCAATGTACTTCAGATTTGTACTAACTTAACTCCAGTAAAACATCTAAATGTGCTCCTATTGGGGCACCTGGGTGGCTCAGTCATTAAGTGTCTGCCTTCAGTTAGGTCATGATCCCAGGGTCCTGGGATCAAGGCCCGCATCAGGCTCCCTGCTTGGCAGGAAGCCTGCTTCTCTCTCTCCCACTCCCCCTGCTTGTATTCTCTCTCTCTCTCTCTCTCTCTCAAATAAAGAAATAAGATCTTTTAAAAAAAAAATACTCCTATTTACCTCTATTTCCTTTTCTCTTTTTATGCTATTATTATTATTGAGTTGACCCTTGAACCACATGAGTTTGAACTGCATGGGTCCACTTACCGACAGATTGTTTTCAATAAATATACATTAGCACTGTAAATGTATTCTCTCTTCCTTATTATATTTTAAAATAAGTTTCTTTTCTCTACCTTACTTTATTGTAAAAATAGAGTAATGCATATAACATTACAAAATGTGCGTTAATTAACTATTCATTTATTGGTAAGGCTTCCAACTAATAGGAGGCTATTAGTAGTTAGGTTTTTGGGGAGCCAAAAGTTATACACAGACTTTCCACTGGGGGGAGTGGATGGCACCCTGACCCTCTTTTTCCAGGGTTAACTGCACATTTTATAGCTATATCTGTTTCAAACCTAACAGTGTTCTATAATTCATTATATAATTTTATACCTCTTAAAGAAGCTGAGAGAAGAAGAGAGCAAGTATGGAGTTTATAAAATTTCCTATTTTAAACCTTCTTATTTAGCATTTGTTGTCTTCATTTGTTTCAGTGAATTCAAGTAATCTTTTGGTGTCATTTCCTTATTCCAGCACAGACTTGTTCCTGCTGACTCACTTTATGCTGTTATTGTCAAATGTATTATCTCCATAAATGTATATCCTCAGTAATACAAATATATACATATTGTTTCATTCAGCTGCTTTAAAAATAGTTAATAGACATAAAAATAGGCATTTATACTATATTTTATAACCATGTAATTACCTTTACTGAAGCTCTTTGATTTTTTTTTTTTTTTTCATGTAGATTTGAAATACTTTTAGGGTCATGTGCTTTCAGGCACACTTCCTTCTTGTAAGGAAGTTCTGCTAGCAATAAATTCTTTTTTTTTTTTTTAAAGATTTTATTTATTTATTTGACAGACAGAGATCACAAGTAGGCAGAGAGGCAGGCAGAGAGAGAGGAAGGGAAGCAGGCTCCCCGCTGAGCAGAGAGCCCGATGCGGGGCTCCATCCCAGGACCCCGAGATCATGACCTGAGCCGAAGGCAGAGGCTTTAACCCACTGAGCCACCCAGGCACCCCAGCAATAAATTCTTTTAGTTTTTTTTTTTTTTTTTAACTTGCAATATCTTTGCCTTCTTTTTGAAAGATTGTTTTACTGAATATAAAATTCTTGGTTGCCTTTTTTTCCCCCCAGCACTTTTAATATGTCATCCCACTGATGTTTAGCCTTCATTATTTCTTTAAAAATATTTATTTATTTATTTATTTATTTATTTATTTATTTATTTATTGAGCTTGAGCAGGTGGAGGGGCAGAGGGAGAGAGGGAGAGAATCTCAAGGAGGCTCTGTGATGCTTGGCTCCATCCCACTACCCTGAGATCATCATCTGAGCTGAAATCAAGTCAGATGCTCAACCGCCTGAGCCACCCAATTGCTCCATAGCCTTCATTATTTCTGATGAGAAATCTGCTGTTAATCTTTTGGGCATTCCCTTGTGAGTGAGGAGCTGTTTTTCTCTTGGGACTTTCAAGATTTTTCAAGATTTTCTCCATATCCTTGTGTTGTTGATTTTAATCATTCTAACAAGTGTCAGGTGATATTTCATTGTAGTTTTGATTTGCATTTCCTGGATGATGAGTGAGGTTGAGCATCTTTTCATGTGTCTGCTGGCCATCTAAAAACTGGACATTTTAAATAACATATTGTATGTAGCAACTGAGGATACTGATTCCACTCCCAATTCCCACACACTCACTGACCAAACTGGATGTTGTCGTTTGCTATTTTGTTTGTTTGTTTAGTGACTTTGCTGGACCATTTTTGTGAAGTTTATTTCTTCTGCAGTATGTAGCTTCTAATACTGTTTTTCAGAGGTTACAGTTTGGTATAGGCAGAATCATCCTAAGATGATGGTGGTTTTCATTTCCCTATTCTCTCTGTTATGCTGTCTGCCTCTTTAGGTATCACATTCAGCTGTTAGCTTCTACTAATTGCCAGCTGATTGCTTTATTGTTATCAGTAATGCTGTGGCATGAATTTGTTCCACCAGCTGATGAAATTAAATTTGGGCTTCATTGCAGGGCAGTTTTGAAGCCAGCCTTTGAGGTTCGTTCTAAACTCAGAAGGAGTCTTTTTGGTTGTCTCTTTCCTTGATTCTCTGGTTAAATTCTAGCTCTTCTATGATTTAGCTTGTTACTCCCATAGAGTCTCATAATTGCTTACCCCAGAAATCTCTGTTGTTTTCTTTAGTGCCTTAAGGCTTAAACTTCCCCCGGTGTGTTCTAAATAGTCATTTCCTTTAGGAAGAGCTTCAACACTCTCTTTCTCTCTTTTCTTATGGCCTGCCTCTACTTTTGGACTAAGCTTCTTCCATTACCCTTGATCTGAAAATGAAGATACTGGCCTCTTGGAATGACACTCCTGCTTGGTCTTTTCAGCTTCTTTTCTTGTGGAAACCTCACTGTGTGAGCAAACTGGGGTAAGGGCAGTTGGGATCCCAGCATTCTTCGCCTGCCTGCTGTGGTAGAACTTCTCCCTGTGAATGGGGGCTGAGTGGAAGAAGCAAACCCCTAGACCTTTCAGAGGCTCTTGCTTCTATAGAGCTTCTGCAGCAGATATGGAAGTATGAGAAATCCTTCTCATAGGAGACTGCTCCTTCTAGGTAGATACCATAGTCTTCACCTGGGAATTGGGGGCAGAGGAAGTCCTACATTCTTGGTTACTTTCACCCAAAGTAGAGCTTCCATCATGGTGATCTTGGGGAAGGGAGCCCGTTGTGGCTCAGTTGGCACAGATATTTGCTAGTCTTGCAGAGATGTAGTAGATTTTCTTGAATAAATGTTCTTTATTTGCTACATACTTCTAGGACAATTTCCAGAAACTTTAAACAGTTCGTTAGTTTTTGTTTTATAGTTTTCATCAGTTGTAATTGTTTTTGCTGGCTAGAGCATCCATAGAACTCCTCAAATTGGCATTTTAGAAGTTGTCTCCATTTCTGTTTATTTTTGCCATCTTACTTTGTACTCTATTTTTTTCTGTGCTTTTTCTTCTGAAAATATGTTCTTTATACTCATTTTCTCCTTTGTGATTTTGGAAGTTATATATTTTATATATAGTAATATTTTCCCTTACAATTTTGACATACATTTCTGACTTAAAGTTTAATCAGTATCTCTACCTTTCTTTCATACAGTCCAGAAACTTTAGTATGCTTTACTCCTGTCATTCCCTCTATCATACAAGATGTACTTTATTCTTTGAATAGAGGGACAAAGTGGGTAAAAGACTCAGGGAGAGAGAATCTTAAGCAATCTCCACACTTGTGCAGAGCCCGACGTGAGATTCAATCTCACACCCTGAGATCATGACCTGAGCCAAAATCAAGAGTTGGATGCTTAACTGGCTGAGCTACCCAGGAGCTCCACAAAATATTCTTTTTATCTTGTTTTTAATTTCACATTTTATTCTTCCAAGTTAGTTGTTGTTATTACTGGTTTTTATGTAACACTCACTTAGATGTAGCCCAGTCTTTGCCAGTATCTTTGTTCAGCATCTCTCCTTTTCAGGTTCAATTTTCTTCTTTTGAAGTACGCTTTTTAGTAGTTCTTTCTCTTAGGCCATGTTTTTAGTAAACTCTCTCATTCTGTGTTCTTATGAACCATGAATTTGACATTTTAGAACTAGTTTTAATTTCTAGAAGCTCTGTTAGGCTCTTGTTCAAATATACCTATAATTTTCATAATCTTCAAAGGTTTTCAAATTTTTTTTGTCTGTATTCATCTTTTTTTGAAGATTTTATTTTTAAGTCATCTCTACACTCAATGTGGGACTTGAACTTACAACCCCGAGATCAGGAGTTGCATGCTCTGCTGACTGAGCCTGCCATTGCCCCTGTCTCTGTTCATCTTAAATACTCTTTCTAGTCTGCATCAGATGGTTTTAGTATCCAAAATTCTTGAGGTTAATTGGCTAACATTATCTGCGATGGATTGTTTCCTCAGGTGTTTTGTTTTTTGAATAATAAACTTAGTTTCCCTGGGTTTTTGTATGTAGTAATTCTGTGTGGCCTAGGTTGAGGGTTTTGTCTCCAGGGATATATTGAGTTTGATTTTTCTGAGTGTCCAAGGTTGTTGTGTCTCAGCACCACTTTCTGTATTTCTCAGCTTGACAGTGTTTATGCAGTATTTGAATGGAGGCCAAATTAAAGATATGATTCCTTGTCATATTCCTGTGGTATGAATAAATTCCTTGTAATTCATTCCTTCATTGAGGATGTAGCACTTCAAGTTTCCTTGCCATGGGAAGATCTTAGTTGTAACCTTATCTTTTATAGCTCAAATTTTTGTCTCTAGCCCCTTGCTGGTTTTTTGTTTGTTTGTATGTTTGTTTATTTTTAAGATTTTATTTATTTGGGAGAGAGAGAGTGAGAGAGAGCATGAGAGGGGAGAAGGTCAGAGGGAGAAGCAGACTCCCTGTGGAGCTGGGAGCCGGATGTGGGACTTGATCCTGGGATTCGGGGATTACGACCTGAGCGGAAGGCAGTTACTTAACGAACTGAGCCACCCAGGTGCCGTTTTTTATTTTTAATTGTGGTAAGATAAATAACTTCTTTTGTCTTGGGAAATTGAAACTTCATACCCATTAAACAATAACTAATTCCCCATTCCTCCTTGCTAGCTCCCCTCAACCACCATTCTACATTCTGTATGTCTGAATTTGACTACATATCACACTGGCTTATTTCACTTAGTGTCCTCAAGTTCTGTGTAATAGCATATGTCAGAATTTCCTTCCTTTTTAAGGATGAATAATATTCCATTATATGTATGTACCACTTTTTATTTATCCACTCATCCATTGGTGGAAACCTAGGTTGTTTCCACCATTTGGCTATTGTGAATAATGCTGCTATAAAAATGGATGTGCAGATACCTCTTTGAGTTTTTATTTCTTTTGGGTGTGTAGCCAGAAGTGGGATTGCAGGATCACATGGTAGTTCTACTTTTAATTTTTTGAGGAACCACTGTACTGTTTTCTATAGTTGCTGTACACTTTTTATATTCCCTCCAATAGTGTGCAGAGGTTCCAAGGGGCTCCTCATCTTTATCAACACTTATTTACTTATTTATTTAGTTGGTTAGTTAGAGACAGACTGTGTGAAAGCAGGGGAGAGGAAGAGGGAGAGAGAATCTTAACCAGGCTCCAAGCTCAGTGCAGAGCCTAATGTGTGGCTTACTGGTATGACCCTGAGATCATGACTTGAGCTGAAATCAAGAGGAGATGCATAACCAACTGTGCCACCCTGGTGCCCCAACACTTATTATTATTATTATTTTTTATGTATTTATTTATTTATTTTTTGGTAGCAGAAATCATTTTAAATTTTATTTTTATAAACATATAATATATTTTTTCCCCAGGGGTACAGGTCTGTGAATCGCCAGGTTTACACACTTCACAGCACTCACCATAGCACATACCCTCCCCAATGTCCATAATAACCCCACCCCCCCAGCCCCCCTCCCCCCAGCAACCCTTAGTTTGTTTTGTGAGATTAAGAGTCACTTATGGTTTATCTCCCTCCCAATCCCATCTTGCTTCATTTACTCTTCTCCTACCCCCTTAACCCCCATGTTGCATCTCCTCTCCCTCATATCAGGGAGATCATATGATAGTTGTCTTTCTCTGATTGACTTATTTCACTAAGCATGATACCCTCTAGTTCCATCCACGTCGTCACAAATGGCAAAATTTCATTTCTTTTGATGGCTGCATAGTATTCCATTGTGTATATATACCACGTCTTCTTTATCCATTCGTCTGTTGATGGACATCTAGGTTCTTTCCATAGTTTGGCTATTGTAGACATTGCTGCTATAAACATTCGGGTGCACGTGCCCCTTCGGATCACTACGTTTGTATCTTTAGGGTAAATACCCAGCAGTGCAATTGCTGGGTCATAGGGTAGTTCTATTTTCAACATTTTGAGGAACCTCCATGCTGTTTTCCAGAGTGGTTGCACCAGCTTGCATTCCCACCAACAGTGTAGGAGGGTTCCCCTTTCTCCGCATCCTCGCCAGCATCTGTCATTTCCTGACTTGTTAATTTTAGCCATTCTGACTGGTGTGAGGTGGTATCTCATTGTGGTTTTGATTTGTATTTCCCTGATGCCGAGTGATATGGAGCACTTTTTCATGTGTCTGTTGGCCATCTGCATGTCTTCTTTGCAGAAATGTCTGTTCATGTCTTCTGCCCATTTCTTGATTGGATTATTTGTTCTTTGGGTGTTGAGTTTGCTAAGTTCTTTATAGATTTTGGACACTAGCCCTTTATCTGATATGTCGTTTGCAAATATCTTCTCCCATTCTGTCAGTTGTCTTTTGGTTTTGTTAACTGTTTCCTTTGCTGTGCAAAAGCTTTTGATCTTGATAAAATCCCAATAGTTCATTTTTGCCCTTGCTTCCCTTGCCTTTGGCGATGTTCCTAGGAAGATGTTGCTGCGGCTGAGGTCAAAGAAGTTGCTGCCTGTGTTCTCCTCAAGGATTTTGATGGATTCCTTTCTCACATTGAGGTCCTTCATCCATTTTGAGTCTATTTTCGTGTGTGGTGTGAGGAAATGATCCAATTTCATTTTTCTGCATGTGGCTATCCAATTTTCCCAACACCACTTATTGAAGAGGCTGTCTTTTTTCCATTGGACATTCTTTCCTGCTTTGTCGAAGATTAGTTGACCATAGAGTTGAGGGTCTATTTCTGGGCTCTCTATTCTGTTCCATTGATCTATGTGTCTGTTTTTGTGCCAGTACCATGCTGTCTTGATAATGACAGCTTTGTAGTAGAGCTTGAAGTCCAGAATTGTGATGCCACCAACTTTGGCTTTCTTTTTCAATATTCCTTTGGCTATTCGCGGTCTTTTCTGGTTCCATATAAATTTTAGGATTATTTGTTCCATTTCTTTGAAAAAAAATGGATGGTACTTTGATAGGAATTGCATTAAATGTGTAGATTGCTTTAGGTAGCCTAGACATTTTCACAATATTTATTCTTCCAATCCAGGAGCATGGAACATTTTTCCATTTCTTTGTGTCTTCCTCAATTTCTTTCATGAGTACTTTATAGTTTTCTGTGTATAGATTCTTAGTCTCTTTGGTTAGGTTTATTCCTAGGTATCTTATAGTTTTGGGTGCAATTGCAAATGGGATTGACTCCTTAATTTCTCTTTCTTCTGTCTTGTTGTTGGTGTAGAGAAATGCAACTGATTTCTGTGCATTGATTTTATATCCTGACACTTTACTGAATTCCTGTACCAGTTCTAGCAGTTTTGGAGTGGAGTCTTTTGGGTTTTCCACATATAGTATCATATCATCTGCGAAGAGTGATAGTTTGACTTCTTCTTTGCCGATTTGGATGCCTTTAATTTCCTTTTGTTGTCTGATTGCTGAGGCTAGGACTTCTAGTACTATGTTGAATAGCAGCGGTGATAACGGACATCCCTGCCGTGTTCCTGACCTTAGCGGAAAAGCTTTCAGTTTTTCTCCATTGAGAATGATATTTGCGGTGGGTTTTTCATAGATGGCTTTGATAATATTGAGGTATGTGCCCTCTATCCCTACACTTTGAAGAGTTTTGATCAGGAAGGGATGCTGTACTTTGTCAAATGCTTTTTCAGCATCTATGGAGAGTATCATATGGTTCTTGTTCTTTCTTTGATTAATGTGTTGTATCACATTGATTGATTTGCGGATGTTGAACCAACCTTGCAGCCCTGGAATAAATCCCACTTGGTCATGCTGAATAATCCTTTTAATGTACTGTTGAATCCTATTGGCTAGTATTTTGGTGAGAATTTTTGCATCTGTGTTCATCAAGGATATTGGTCTGTAGTTCTCTTTTTTGATGGGATCCTTGTCTGGTTTTGGGATCAAGGTGATGCTGGCCTCATAAAATGAGTTTGGAAGTTTTCCTTCCATTTCTATTTTTTGGAACAGTTTCAGGAGAATAGGAATTAGTTCTTCCTTAAATGTTTGGTAGAATTCCCCCGGGAAGCCGTCTGGCCCTGGGCTTTTGTTTGTTTGGAGATTTTTGATGACTGTTTCAATCTCCTTACTGGTTATGGGTCTGTTCAGGCTTTCTATTCTTCCTGGTTCAGTTGTGGTAGTTTATATGTCTCTAGGAATGCATCCATTTCTTCCAGATTGTCAAATTTGTTGGCATAGAGTTGCTCATAATATGTTCTTATAATTGTCTGTATTTCTTTGGTGTTAGTTGTGATCTCTCCTCTTTCATTCATGATTTTATTTATTTGGGTCCTTTCTCTTTTCTTTTTGATAAATCTGGCCAGGGGTTTTTCAATCTTATTAATTCTTTCAAGGAACCAGCTCCTAGTTTCGTTGATTTGTTCTATTGTTTTTTTCGTTTCTATTTCATTGATTTCTGCTCTGATCTTTATGATTTCTCTTCTCCTGCTGGGTTTAGGCTTTCTTTCTTGTTCTTTCTCCAACTCCTTTAGGTGTAGGGTTAGGTTGTGTACCTGAGACCTTTCTTGTTTCTTGAAAAAGGCTTGTACCGCTATATATTTTCCTCTTAGGACTGCCTTTGTTGTGTCCCACAGATTTTGAACCATTGTATTTTCATTATCATTTGTTTCCATGAATTTTTTCAATTCTTCTTTAATTTCCTGGTTGACCCATTCATTCTTTAGAAGGATGCTGTTTAGTCTCCATGTATTTGGGTTCTTTCCAAATTTCCTCTTGTGATTGAGTTCTAGCTTCAGAGCATTGTGGTCTGAAAATATGCAGGGAATGATCCCAATCTTTTGATACCGGTTGAGACCTGATTTAGGACCGAGGATGTGATCTATTCTGGAGAACATTCCATGTGCACTAGAGAAGAATGTGTATTCTGTTGCTTTGGGATGAAATGTTCTGAATATATCTGTGATATCCATCTGGTCCAGTGTGTCATTTAAGGCCTTTATTTCCTTGTTGATCTTTTGCTTCGATGATCTGTCCATTTCAGTGAGGGGAGTGTTAAAGTCCCCTACTATTATTGTATTATTGTTGATGTGTTTCTTTGATTTTGTTATTAGTTGGTTTATATAGTTGGCTGCTCCCACGTTAGGGGCATAGATATTTAAAATTGTTAGATCTTCTTGTTGGACAGATCCTTTGGGTATGATATAGTGTCCGTCCTCATCTCTTATTATAGTCTTTGGCTTAAAATCTAATTGATCTGATATAAGGATTGCCACCCCTGCTTTCTTCTGATGTCCATTAGCATGGTAAATTCTTTTCCACCCCCTCACTTTAAATCTGAAGGTGTCTTCGTGTTTAAAATGAGTTTCTTGTAGGCAACATATAGATGGGTTTTGTTTTTTTATCCATTCTGATACCCTGTGTCTTTTGATCGGGGCATTTAGTCCATTAACATTCAGGGTAACTATTGAGAGATATGAATTTTATGCCATTGTATTGCCTGTAAGGTGACTGTTATTGTATATTGTTTCTGTTCCTTTCTGATCTACTACTTTTAGGCTCTCTCTTTGCTTAGAGGACCCCTTTCAATATTTCCTGTAGAGCTGGTTTGGTGTTTGCAAATTCTTTCAGTTTTTGTTTGTCCTGGAAGCTTTTAATCTCTCCTTCTATTTTCAATGATAGCCTAGCTGGATATAGTATTCTTGGCTGCATGATTTTCTCGTTTAGTACTCTGAATATATCATGCCAGCTCTTTCTGGCCTGCCAGGTCTCTGTGGATAAGTCTGCTGCCAATCTAATATTTTTACCATTGTATGTTACAGACTTCTTCTCCCGGGCTGCTTTCAGGATTTTCTCTTTGTCACTAAGACTTGTAAATTTGACTATTAGGTGACGGGGTGTGGACCTATTCTTATTGATTTTGAGGGGGGGTTCTCTGAACCTCCTGGATTTTGATGCTTATTCCCTTTGCCGTATTGGGGAAATTCTCCCCAATAATTCTCTCCAATATACCTTCTGCTCCCCTCTCTCTTTCTTCTTCTTCTGGAATCACAATTATTCTAATGTTGTTTCGTCTTATGGTGTCACTTATCTCTCGAATTCTGCCCTCGTTGTCCAGCAGCTGTTTGTCCCTCTTTTGCTCAGCTTCTTTATTCTCTGTCATTTGGTCTTCTATATCGCTAATTCTCTCTTCTGCCTCATTTATCCTAGCAGCGAGAGCCTCCATTTTTTATTGCACCTCATTAATAGCTTTTTTGATTTCAACTTGATTAGATTTTAGTTCTTTTATTTCTCCAGAAAGGGCTTTTATATCTCCCGAGAGGGTTTCTCTAATATCTTCCATGCCTTTTTCGAGCCCCGCTAGAACCTTGAGAATCGTCATTCTGAACTCTAGGTCTGACATATTACCAATGTCTGTATTGATTAGGTCCCTAGCCTTTGGTACTGCCTCTTGTTCTTTTTTTTGTGGTGAATTTTTCTGCCTTGTCATTTTGTCCAGATAAGAGTATATGAAGGAGCAAGTAAAATACTAAGAGGGTGGCAACAACCCCAGGAAAATATGCTTTAGCCAAATCAGAAGAGATCCCAAATCGTGAGGGGGAGGAAAGGGGATTTAAAGAGGTTCAGAAAGAAAAAAAAAAA
>NW_022630997.1:42813526-42979501 GCF_010015895.1 Lontra canadensis | reverse complement strand
CAATAATGAAAAAAATTAAAAAGGAAAAATATATATATATATTAGATAAACTAGTTAAAAAACGTTATAAAAAGAAAAGGGTAAAAGTTAAAAAAATTTAGGAGAAGAAGAGAAAAAAAATTGAAAAAGAAAAAAAAAATTAAATTAACTGCAAGGCTAAAGAATCATGGGGAGAAAGCCATGAGTTCCGTGCTTTGCTTTCTCCTCCTCTGGAATTCCGCTGCTCTCCTTGGTATTGAAACTGCACTCCTTGGTAGGTGAACTTGGTCCTGGCTGGGTTTCTTGTTGATCTTCTGGGGGAGGGGCCTGTTGTAGTGATTCTGAAGCGTTTTTGCCCCAGGCGGAGTTGCACCGCCCTTACCAGGGGCCGGGCTGAGTAATCGGCTCAGGTTTGCTTTCGGGAGCTTTTGTTCCCTGAGAGCTTTCCGTAGAGTGCCGGAGGACGGGAATGAAGATGGCGGCCTCTCAGTCTCCGGCCCAGAGGAGCCGAGATCCCGGGGCCCCACTCCTCAGTGCGCCCTCAGAGAACAGCGCCCAATTACTCCCGTCACGCTGGCCTCCGGCCGCGCTCCAAGCTGTCCGAGCCTGCGACCGGTTCAAGGTAACCCCGAGCTGAGAGTCACTCCTCGGTCTGTCTCTGTAGCCGGCTTCCCTGTTCTAATACCTGCAAGCTCTGCGACACTCAGCCACCCCCGATCCTTCTGTGACCCTGCAGGACCTGAGGCCACGCTGACCCCACGTGGGGTAGATCGGAGCAGAAAGTTTTAATTATAAATTTCATGCAAATAATTCCATAGCTATTCTACATGACCAAATCAGTGCTTTCCTTTTCATTGGCTGTTACCAATGTGATTGCTTATATTATTGCTTCAAAACCAAGAACTAAAATAAAATTAGTAAGCGCTAATAATTTGTGTCACTACAGGCTCATCTAAGACATATGTTTTGAGCAGATATAGGCTTCTTTCAGAGGTAAATGGATTTTAAAAACATAGTGAAAGGAATCTGTCCTTTAAGTGATTAACCATTAAGTTTAACAAATACAGTATTTCTTTTTTAAACTGATTAATGTTTAATGCAGTTGTTAAGTTTCTTACTTAACTCTCAAATTGTGTCATGGGTAAGCTTTATGAAAACGGCTATGTATTAAGTAAACATCACATCAAAATATGTTCAACATTGGTACATGAAAACAACAGTTTATAAAATGGTACACTTTTCTTCTTTTCCCTTACTTATAGGTAAATCCTCTTTGGGTGAGACTATTTAGTGTAAGAAATAAAGAAAAGAAGATTTCTTATTTTAAATTTTATTTATTTATTTTTTTTGGAGATTTTATTTATTTGACAGAGAGACCCACACAGTGAGAGAGGGAACATAAGCCTGGGGAGTGGGAGAGGAATGAGCAGGCTTCCTGCTTATCAAGGAGCCCAATGTGGGGCTCAATCCCAGGACCCTGGGATCATGACCTGAGCCAAAGGCAGACGCTTAACACTGAGCCACCTAGGTGCCCAAGATTTCTTATTTTTAAACACTTGGGAGCCTAAGTCATAATTTGTAACTAGAGCATTGGGGGTCTTTTTACTAAGATTGCCATGAATGACTGCATCGCATAGCATAAGTCTGTTGACTTGTTTGACTTGTATCAGTAAAAGATTCTTTTGTTCAGCAAGCTATATTTATTCACTGCAAATAAATTAATTAGAAAATACAGATATGTGAAAATAAGACCCAGTGATATTTTCACTGTTAACACTTTGGTATAGAACTTCTCTTACTTTTCCTGTAAATGTTTTCAAGACTTTATTATTACATAGCATTACATTGAATGTCTTTTCATTCACTTAGAATTTTAATATGTAGCAGTTTTTTGTTAGCTTCAGCTTAGAATCTGGAATCAGACTTTGATTCTGGACTTTTCAGCTTAACACTTACACGACCTGGCGAGTAAGTATCATTTGTAGAATGGAGATAAGTTATAGGATTGTTGTGAAGAGTAAATGAGGTCGTATAACACATTTAACACCAAATCTCGTATACAATATCATTTAATAGTCACTACCTTTACTCAAGTGTTCCATGATGTGAATGTACTTTAGGTAATGTAATAAATTCCATAATGTTGGAAAAATTTTCTAATGTTTCACGATTACATAAAAAATGCAATATTTCAGCAACTTCTTTAATTTCAAGAAGACTTATGAAGTATGAGATTGGAATATTGAATTGGTATCTCTCATGATCAAGGGTAATACCTATATACTCTTTGTTTTTCAATAAAGTGATTTTCAATAAAGCCTTCTTCTTTTGTAGGGAAATACGTATATAGTAATATACTGCTATAGTCTATAGTGTAGCTCTAATGCTGATTTATTTTCATTCCTATTTATGTTTAATTTAGAATATGTAATGTGAAAAGAAAAAATTTTGAGTTCTGTTTACTTAAGTTATGTTATTTATACAAGACACCAAAGCAAATGATAATAATTGGTACATGAATAGACCTATAGTTGTAATGTTCTCTTTGCCAGTGATTAGATGTTTGATTTTGGACAAATTACAATAATACCACTGGACTGTAGTTTCTTCTGTGTAGAATGAAGGCATTGGACAAGATCAGTAATTTTCAAATTTGAGTAATCTGCAGATCCTTTAAGAGAGACAAATATTCCAAGTTTTGATTTAAACTATGTTGTTAACTTTGTTTTGTTTAAAGATTTTATTTACTTGTCAGAGAGAGGGAAAGTTAGAGGGAGCAGCAGAGGGAGAAGAAGAAGCAGGCTCCCCACTGATCAAGGAGCCTGATGCAGGACTTGATCCTAGCACTCTTGGATCATGACCTGAGCCGAAGGCAGATGCTTAACCAACTGAGCCATCCAGGCATCCCTATGTTGTTTTTGATTACATACGTAACTATAGTGTTGGACAAACAAAATTATTTTTAGATTTTTTTAAGATTATTTATTTATTTATTTGAGAAGGAGAGAGAGAGACCACAAGTAGGCAGAGGGAGAGGGAGAAGCAGACTCTCTGCCAAGCAGGAAGCCAGATGCAGGGCTCAATCCCAGGATGCAGATGAAGGCAGATGCTTAACTGACTGAGCCACCCAGGAGCCCCAGACAAACATAAAATTGAATAGAAATTCCCTTTGCTGCATCCAAGTAGAGCCATAAATCAAAACAGATGAAGTATAAACAAAACTATAAAATCAACATATTAACAACATTAATGTGATGAATAATGATTTGCTGAAACTAAAATGCTGCTTCTAATATTAATATGTTATTCCTTGCTATCCTGTAGGTTCTTTTGCATTGGCCATCTGGACTACTCTGCACGAGATGATAATTTAATTCTCCTAATACATTGCTTCTATTAAAACTGTTGAAAATCTTCTATTTGGTGCATCATGATATCATTTAGCCTCTACTGGCTCAACTATATTGCTGCCTCTGCTTTTCTGATTAGCTTAAGATAGCGAGGGAAACTGATGACTTCTGTGTTAGTAAACAAATGCGGGCACAAAGATATCCTAGTAACCTTCAGTCTCATTCAGATGATCCAAGTTTTCAAAGATTATCAGTGATAAAGGCATAAAATTTAAAATTCCTTATAGGGAACTTCTAAACTCTTGAATACATAGCCACAGGTCTGGACTATGGTTCCCATTGAGAACACCAAAGTAGATAATTTAAGATCCTTCTATGATTCTGTGACTGGAAAGCTGTTCCCATAAGAAATGATAGCAATATATACACACATTCCAGGGTGTCTCACTGTTTTAGATTAGGGAAATGTATTTATGAAGTTAAATAAGATTATTTTTCAATAAGCAACTAAGAAATTTTACTAATTGCTGCAGGGCAGTGGTTCTCAATAGGACGTAATTTTGTGCCCCCGCCTCCCAAAGATATTTGGCAATGTTTGGAGCATTTTGGTTGTCAGCAACTAATGGGAGGGGATGGGGCAGCAATTCTACTGACATCAGTGACTAGAGGCCAGGGATATTTCTTTTTCTTATAGGTTTATTTATTATTACCTATTTTTAAAGCATGCAAGCCCGGGAGTGGGGAGGTGCAGAGGGAGAGGGAGAGAATCTCAGGCAGACTCCCCACTAAGCAGGGAGGGAGCCTTATGTGGGACTCAGTCTCATGACCCTGAGATTATGACCTGAGCCGAAATCAAGAGTCAGGCGCTTAACCGAATGAGCCACCCAGGCCCCTCAAGGCCAGAGATATTTCTAAACATACTAGACAGCACCCCACAAAAAAGAATTATACAGTCCAAAATGTCAGTGGTGCCAAAGTTAAGAAACCCTGCTGTAGGGCAGTATAGCCAAGCCAAGATTAATTTTAGAGATAAAGGGAATAGCATGATCATATTCATAAAAACTTTATTGTTGGAAGTATGAAATGCCTTATAGTCTATCCTCTAATGTAGATCAGCACTGTTTAAAATCAATTATTTGTGAAATAGGTACTAACTGGAAGAACCCTCTTTTTTTTCCTTTCTTTTTTGTAAATAATGGGTCTAGGAACAAAGAATGGAAGTATGGTACTAAAGTTTTTTTGTTTTTTTTTTTAAGATTTTATTTATTTATTTGACAGACAGAGATCACAAGCAGGCAGAGAGACAGGCAGAGAGAGAGGAGGAAGCAGGCTCGCCGCTGAGCGGAGAGCCCGATGCGTGGCTCAATCCCAGGACCCCAGGATCATGACCTGAGCTGAAGGCAGAGGCTCAACCCACTGAGCCACCCAGGTGCCCCGGTACTAAAGTTTTCTTAAAGTAAATATGGTTTCTATATTTTAGTTGGAGAAGCTGTTACCAAAAAATAAACTTTGGTTTGTCTTACAGTTTCTCCAACTCTGGTATAAGTTTTTCTGTTCCACAATTGAATTTGAAAGAATAACCTTTCTTTTTGTGGTTCAGAATCGTGTCAAAGTGATGCCTGAAATAAGAAAGTCTATCTACCTGTCCTGTATGAAACTTTATTGAATGAGAAAAGCATTATGTTTTCAGCATTGAATCATTTTTCTTATAATTTTTTGGGTGGCTTGTGTTTTAGGTTTGTTTTACTTACTACAGAAATTTTTCAAAAATATGCAAAATGAAGACAGTAGTATAATTAACCCATGAACTCTGACATATCCACCAGCCACCTTCTGCATATGAACATTTTGCCAAGCTTGTTTTATCTTTCCTCTGCCCCAACTAGCTCTCTTCTCAGAATTATTTTAAAGCAAATCTCAGACAGGGATGCCTGGGTGGTTTAGCCGGTTAAGTGTTTGACTCTTGATTTTGGCCCAGGTCATGATCTCAGGGTGGTAAGATTGGGCCCTGCATTGAGCTTGGGGCTGGGCATGGAGCCTGCTTAAGAGTCTCTCTCTCCTTCCCTCTTTGCCCCTCCTCCCATCTCTCCCTTTCTTAAAAACAAACAGTCAAACAAAGAAAAAAATCTCAGACCTGTTATTGTATACATAAATACTTTGTAACTGTTTTTGAGTGAAGGTGGAGAAGGTGGTGTCTTGAGAGTAGGTTATTGGGGAAGTAGAATTGTAGCAAGTCTTTGGACTGGTGGCTTCTTGGATATAAGTGGAAATTCCAAAACCTTCCATATAGTTGGAGTTCTAGTAAGCAGTTTTTAAATTGAAAAATCTAACATAAATGGTTGTTTGAAGCAATATTGTGATTTTAATGTGCCACAAAGGCAATTTACTCACTTAAAAAATAGTTTTTATGCCATCTTTAATTTTAGCATTGGCTTTAATCACAGCCTGCCCCCACTGCTGCTCTTCTCCCTCCTCCCGATATTTTACTAATCCATATCTTTTCTTTTGGCCCTTTCCCAAGTACATTCATGATACCTGACTCTTGAAAGTCTGTAACTGCTTTTGTTCTTCTCCTTAAATATTTGGAATTTTAAAACTCTTAAAGCTAAAGAAATGGATTTTAAGCAAGGGAATGACATGAAAAGACGAGCATTTTAGAAAGATAATTTTGGTTATGTTGTGGAGAATAGATAGTAGGCAAGGAGAATAGAATTGGTGCAGTCCAGACTTGGAGATACAGAAACAGATGGATTTAACAGCTATTTGAGAGATAGAATCCACAGTCTTTGGTAACTGAATGAAGGAAGGAAGGTGGGAGGAAGGAGTTAAGAACGATGGCCAAGTTTATAATTTTGACAACTAAATGATAGTGCCATTTTCTGAGAGAATGAATACAAGGGATAAAGCAAATTTGTTGGAGAAATACACTTTTCTTTGATTTCCTATTTTGGTGAGTGGTGTGGGGGAAGAATTGTCTCTTGACTTTCAACATGGTGTTCTAGTGAAACAAGTATTGTTTTACTTGAGTAGTACTGTGATTTCATTCATACTTTTAAACTAGTTTATGAAAAGAAAATCTTTTGGGTTTCTTGTACTCCCAGTTCTTCATGGCAGGCACGTTTTGTGTAATCATTATCTAGACCAGGATTTACTTCCTGACACTCACTTGTCAGAGGTATCAGACAAGATGCCTTAAAAGAAATAACAGCTGGGCACATGTTATAATGGAATCCTTGAATCTCCCATCTACTCTCTACTAGGATGTCTGTTAGAAGAGTTGACTAGGTATTTGATTTCCTTTGGTGTCAGAAGACCAAGTCCTGAGGGAAAATGTCTTTAGGTTTTCCATGAACCCTTAAGTTTACTTTTTTAGAAAGAATACTGTTTCATCAAGATGGGATTGGGAGGGAGACAAACCATAAGTGACTCTTAATCTAACAAAACAAACTGAGAGTTGCTGGGGGGAGGGTGGGGTTATGGACATTGGGGAGGGTATGTGCTATGGTGAGTGCTGTGAAGTATGTAAACCTGGCGATTCACAGTCCTGCACCCCGGGGATAAAAATACATTATATGTTTATTAAAAAAAATAAGAAATTTAATTAAAAAAAAAAAAGAATACTGTTTCATCATGGAATTGCCAGTGCATGGTGACAGGTCAGTATGTAGTACAGGTATTCAGAAACTTCCAAAAGTGATATTATTAAGGTTTCATTTATTCACTAGTTAAAATAGATTTCTTTCTTTCTTTCTTTCTTTCTTTCTTTTTGTTAATTTTTTAACTACTTGATAAATATATAAATTCACATGGTTAACATTTAAAGACCTTTGGCACCTAAGAAATTTAGGCTTGTAAATCTTCACTAATTTCTGTATTGTCAAAAAAGAACATTTCAACCATCTTTACTGCTTCAGATTTATATATTTTATGTATATTTATATTTATTTACCAGAGTAGTTGGTATCAAGTCATCAATAGGTTTGCCATGCTTATCATTTGAATCAGGTGAGTCCCAAGATAGGGCTAGTATACCAATTGAAGTTGAGCCCATTTGTTTCATGTGAGCTTCTACGATGGAAGTATAAAAGCTGGAGCCAGTGTCATTTGGGAAGAGTGTATCTCATCTTTGGATAATCCTTGGCTGTTCCAAAGCTCTAAGAGTAGACCATTCCCATGTGTATATTTGCCATCACATTGTGGATTTATGTGCCAGCTGTAATAAAATACATGTAAGTAATAATTCAGAGGTGGCCATTCTTTCAGGTAAGGTTCAGAGGCTTTGAAAGTTTTCATTAATGATTTCAACACTTACTAAATTATTGGTATTTGTTTCAAGGAGTGGTACTATGAGTGTGTTGTTTAGGGATATGAGAGAACATATCAAAAAGATCAGTTCAGAGTGGTTACTTGAGGAATTGGAAAAGAGGTGAGTGTGTTGGTGGTGAGGAGTGGAGGTTAGGGGTAGGGGAGCTGTCATGGGTTGCTGTTTTTGTAATCAGTTTACAGGTTAAAGTTCCAAATTAATATGGATGTATAATGAATGAAAAATAAAAATTAAAAGGATAAATTTGTATGTGAATACTCATATCAGGTATAGTGAGGACCATTAACATACCTAGTCATCAATGGAACATTTGTTTCAGATGTATCTTTGTAATGTAAGTAACTATGGAATTAATAAAAGAGGTGTAAGCAGGGTGCCTAAGTGGCTCAGTCAGTTAAGTGTCTGATTTCAGCTTGGGTCATGATCCTGGAGTCCTGGGTTCGAGTCCTGCATTGGGCTTCTTGCTTGACAAGGAGTCTGCTTCTCCCTGTCCTTCTGCCCTTCCACCCCACTCATGTGTGTACTCTCTCTCTCTATTTCTCTCTCAAATAAATAAAAATAAAATCTTCAAAAAAAAAAAAAAAAGACCCTAAGAGGTGTAAGATTTATACACTGAGAACTTATTGAAAGAAAGTAAACCTAAACAAATGGAAAAACATCCCATGTTCATGGGTCAGAAGACATTGTTAAGGTGGCAATAGTTGTAAATTGATCTATAGTTTCATCATAATCTCTATCAAGATCTCTGCTGCTTTTTTTCCCTACATAAATTGACAAGCTGACCCTAAAATTCATGTGGGAATTCAAGTAACCCAGAATAACAAATAATCTTGAAAAAGGAAGCAAAGTTGGAGGACTCATGTTTACTGATTTCAAAACTTACTACAAAGCAACAGGAAGAGAAATAGTGTGAACTGGCCTAAGGATAGACAATGGAATAGAATTGAGAATCCAGAGATAAATCCTTATATTTACAGTTAACAGAGTTTTGATAAGGGTGCCAAGACAGTTCAGTAGGAGAAAGAAGAATCTGTCCAACAAATGATGCTAGAATATACATGGCAAAAGAATGAAGTTGGGGGGGCGCCTGGGTGGCTCAGTTGTTAAGCATCTGCCTTCGGCTCAGGTCATGATCCCAGGGTCCTGGATTCGAGCCCCACATCGGGCTGCCTGCCTGCTTCTCCTTCTCCCATTCCCTCTACTTGTGTTCCCTCTCTCGCTGTGTTTCTCTCTGTCAAATAAATAAAATCTTAAAAAAAAAAAAAATGAAGTTGGATCCTTACCTCACAACATAGGAAAAAAATTAACTCAAAATGAATGAAGGACCTAAATTTAAGAGCTAAACCAATAAAACTTAGAAGAAAACATGGATGTAAGTCTTCATGGTCTTGGATTAGCCAAATTATCTTAGATATGATACCAGATGCACAAGTGACAAAAAAATATGTAATTGGACTTCATCAAAATTTAAGATTTCTTTGCTGCAAAATGATATCAATAGGCAAGTGAGAAAATAACCCACAGAATGAAAGTATTTGCAAATCATATCTTTGATAAAGGACTTGCCTCGAATATATTAAAAGCAAACTTTAACAACTCAGTAATAAAAAACCAAACCTCATTTAAAAATGGGCAAAGGAGGGGTACCTAGGTGGCTTAGTCATTAAGCATCTGCCATCGGCTCAGGTCACAATCCAGGGGTCCTAGGATCAACCCTGCATTGGGCTCCCTGCTCAGTAGGGAGCTTGCTTGCATCTCCTTCTCCCTCTGCTTTTTCCTCTCCCTCTGCTCTCTGTGTATGTGTTCTCTCACTCTCTCTGTCACATACATAAATAAAATCTTTATTTAAAAAAATGGACAGAATTTGAATAGACATTTCGGCAAAGGAGATGTATGAGTAGCCAATAAACTCGTGAGAAGTGTTCAACTTCACCATTTCTTAGGGAAATGCAAATTAAAACCGCAAAGAGATACCATTTCTTATCCCCTGCTATGGCAACAACAGCAACAACAACAACAACAGTAATAGAAAATAACAAGTTTTGGTGAGGATGTGGAGAAATTGGGATCTTCATATATTTCTGGTGGGAATGTGAAATGGTACAGCCACTTTGGAAAACAGCGTGGCAGTGTCTGAAAGTGTTTGACATGGATTTCTCATATGACCCAGCAATTTCACTTCTAGGTATATACCCAAGAGAAATGAAAGCATATATCCTCCCCAAAATCTGTACAGTGTTTATATCAGCATTATTCATAATAGCCCCAAAGTGGAAATAACCCACATGTTTATCACCTGATGAATGGATAAACAGAAAGTTATATGGAATAAAGTACTGATATATGCTGTAACATGGATGAACTTTGCATATATGTTAATTGAAAAAAGCTAGTCACAAAAGGCTGCATATTGTTTGATTCTGTTTGTATGAAATGTCCGGAATAGGCAATCCATAGGGACAGGAAGTAGGTCATTGGTTGCCAGGGGCTAGGTGAAGGGAGTGGGGAGAGAATATTAATGGGCATGAAGTTTCTTTTTGGAATGACAAATATGTCTAGAGTTAGACAGTGATGATAGGTGTAGAACTTTGTGAATAGACCACTGAATTGTACACTTAAAAAGGGTGAATTTTATGGTATGTGAATTGTATCTCAAAATTATTAAAAAAAAAAAAACTGTGGAAGGAGGAAATTGAAAACAAAGTCCGCTGGGGTTTAAAAGCAATTTTCTAAGATATTGTTTGGCTAATACAATGTGTGCGTGTGTGTGTGTGTGTGTGTATGTGTGAGTATTTTACATGAATTGAAAAGAGCGTAGGAAAGATGCATTTGTCACCACTTGTTAAAACAAATTTACCACAATCTCTTATGATAACAGGAGCATGATGCCTGTTTGACTTAGATGGAAAGCCACAAAGAACTTCACTCCTTCCCCTTCCAGCCCTCCTATCATCTGGAAAGGTCTAGCAAAAACAAACAAAACTCCTGAAAGTGATACCTGGGTTTTACTGTGTCACCTGCTTTCTCATTTTCTCCTGTTAATACCTTCTTCACACTCACAGGCTTATTGTAAAAATCAGATGCAGTTTTAGGAAAAGCTCTTAAAAATTAACATTATGGGGGTGCCTGGCTGGTTCAATTCGCAGAACATGCAACTCTCGATCTTTGGGTCATGAGTTCAGTCCCCGTTGTGGGCATAGGGATTACTTAAAAAAAAAAAAAAAAATTCTACAAATGTAATTTAACATGTATTTGTGTTGATTTGGTTACATTGTAATGTCCATTTAATTGGTCTGACTGACATATAGAGACAATAATTCAATGAATAATTTATTCATTCATTTCTGGATATTTTTACCATTTTAGTGTAAGGATTGGAACATTTGAGTGGGATTAAGGGGGATGGTACCCATGGAGGGAATGATAAGGTTTGAAGTAGAATTAGTATTTTGTTATTTGTAATCAGGAAGATGAATTGAATTTGTCAGGCAAGAATTTTGGAAATAAGAAATGGTTGAGGCTGAGGTTACTTGGAGCCAGTAGGGACTTCTTGTATCCTTAGCATGGACTGCAAGAATTTTCCCCATGACTTACTTTGTCTGTGATACTTTGCTTTCTCATATAGCTGCCTCAGTTTCTTAGATTTATTAGTTTTAAATGAATCGTGGGGTTACATTCAACTGAAGGCTAGCTAGGTTATATGTGGTAAGGATTCCCAAAGGCAAAATATACATAAAGTATACTGTGGGTGAGACATTATTCATTCTACTGTGGTTAAAACAAGGCTTTGGGAGGTTGGGTATTTGTGCCTGTTTTCAGAAACAGATGGTTGTGTGGTTATACATGAGCAGATGTTTTGTTCTCCTGGGAATCAGTTGAGCCTTAAGTGTGGAAGCTTAACCTGAGCTAATTTCCTGGGTGAAGACAGAGTGCCAAGTTACTTAGTTCTCAGACATACTTCAGAAAAAGGGATACCTACTTTCAGTCAGTTCTCTTTTTTTCTCTTCCTTTTCCCTTTGTTGCTGTTACATATTTAAGGTCTTTGTGGCTGGCCAAAGGGTTGATGATCCCGGAAACTATTTTAGTGACAGGATCTGTAGATGATACAGATGGTCAGTTTAACAATGAGGACATTGTGATTTGTAGTCATGCTTAGGCTGAAAAAAAGGGAAATTCTTTTCACTCACATCAGATATTTTGGTGACTTCTATAAAGGAAACCAGTGAGTGCTGCCAGGATTGTAGACTCCTCTCTACAGGCATGATTCTTCTCATTTCTTTCTGGAAACCTCCTTCACCATTGGTGATTCCACAGTCTTACTCTAACCACACATTTGGTTGGGAAGAACCCCAGAATTGACAGTATAAAAGAATGCTATATCCCTTCTCAATCTGCCTGAAATTTCCTTTGTGAAGTGATAGTAGAGGTGTAGCAATACTCAAGCTGGTCCATTTCCACTTGTAGCGTGCCTGGTGCATTCTCACCTTTACACCATATGTATTCCTAAATTCATGCTCTTACAGATGCTTTCTTGTACTTTTTCATTTATCTAAATTCTGCCTATTTTTTTAAAAGTCCAACTGAATTTCTACCTCTTCTGAGGAACTCGTTTTAAGTTTTGTTGTGTGTTTTTAAAAAAATATTCTACTTATTTATCTCTCTCTCTTGAGAGTGCACAAGCAGGGGGAGGAGGCAGAGGGAGAAGCAAGCTCTTTGCTGAGCAAGGAGCCCAGTGTGGAACTGGATCCCAGGACCCTGGGATCATGACCAGAGTCGAAGGCAGACGCTTAACTGACCCAGGCATCCCTAACTTGTTTTCTTATTTAAATTTACAAGAATGTGTGTCTAGTTTCCTTTACTAGTTTGTAAGTTCTTATAAGACTCATGCATTATTTGTGTTTGGCTGGTAGTTAGCAAGGCCAGGAACAACAGAGGTAATTGTGTCTCTAGTGTAGCTGTGTAACCATGAGCCAACATCCTGCAGTAGTGTACAAGGGACTGGCCTTTGAACTTTAAAGGAAACAAAATAAATGAATCCAGGGGATTTAGAAATACTTGTGACTGGTGGTGTTTCTCAATGGACCTTCCTTCCACTAAGGCAAACCAGAGTAATTTGCAGTCTATAGTTCTACAGGAAAGTGTGAAAGGAGTTCCCAGCCATAGAAAAGGAACTCAGTTGGTTTGAAAGTTTTGCTGAATGCACTTCAAGCATAATCAATATCTACCCTAAGTACTTCATTGAGTGGCTTAAATGAAACCATTGCATTGCTCGTGCTCCACCTTGGCTAGAGAATGTCAATGTTTAGATTGTTTTGAAGTTGGATTTTATTACCTGGAATAGATAGGTACACCATCTGGGAGGACTGTAGGTAAAGCTGTGAGATATATATATATATATTTTTTTAAGATTTTATTTATTTATTTGACAGAGATCACAAGTAGGCAGAGAGGCAGGCAGAGAGGCAGGCAGAGAGAGAGAGGGAGGAAGCAGGCTCTCCGCTGAGCAGAGAGCCCGATGTGGGGCTCGATCCCAGGACCCTGGGATCATGACCTGAGCCGAAGGCAGAGGCTTTAACCCACTGAGCCACTCAGGCGCCCCAAAGCTGCGAGATATTTTGAAGGATATCTTCAATTCCTTCCCATTCCTTCACCCCCATCCTCATGTCCAAAACAAGTAGTGATGCTGTTTATTTTAGAATATCATTTAGGACAAAGGTATGGTAAAAATAAACTAGTAGTTCCTTGAAGGGATGTGATTTGGACTCAGACAAGGATTTGCCATATGCCACTCCTTTGGGCCTGTCTTTGGCATCTGAGAGGCGTTGCATATACTGTGTGAACCCTTTCTTTAGAAGAGCTTACTTAGTGAGGCAGTGTTGGGATTTCTAGCCCAATTTTCTTTTGAGGAAAAATATGCCAAGTTAAACATTGTAGGATGAAAGATAGGCTTTTTGGGGGGAAGCTGTTGTATCCAAAGTGTTCCATACAGTAAATCCTGTTTATTTTCTTAAAGGAAGGGAGAGGGCAGGGATCATGCCAAGAAAAACAAAAGTGGAGTGAGGTGGAGATGAAAATGTGAGAAATCCCTAAAATCAGATGCATGTGGGAAGGATCTTCCCCATGATTAGCTCCAGACATTTTTTAAGGTAGTATTGTTTCTTTCTTTCATTTGTTCATTTATTCCTTCCTTTAAAAAAAAAAATTTTTTTTTTTTACTTTGTTTTGGATTCTTTAGTTTCAAAAACAGGTTAAGGAGAAGCTTATTATGAAGTCTAGTGCCACATGCATTATTGAAATTCACCAGCACCCAAAAGTCAATATCCAATTATTGTACCTTTTTGGCTGTTCACATAATTAACCCTGCTGCTTGATCCAGAGGAAGCCAGAGGATGACAAGGTACCATAGGCTCCTGTAGCTCCTTGCTTAATCTTTCATGTTGTGCTGTGAGGTTGAAGAGCCCATTACCTGGGTCTGCTGAAGGGTTAGCCTTTTCCTTCTATTCCCTCTTGAAAACCAAGGCAAAGACTGTGTACATTTACTTGTAGGAGAAGTTAAAGAATAGATTTAAGTATGCTTGCTGCTTAGTGGCATATCTAAGAAGGACAGAAAGTCCTGCAAAGCAGCTGTCGGCGGGGATTAGATCTCTGGATGTCCTTGTCTGTCAGGAAGAGTCCTCTGCGCACCCAGAAGCTTCTGTAAATGTTAATGTGGCACTGTACAGGGAGACAAGGGAGCCTTCTCATTTCAGTGCACGATGCTGGGGAAAGCCTGTCCCTAAGTACGCGTGGGTGTGTTTGTGAGGACCACTGCGCGCTCTGCCTCTGGCTGAAGTATATTGCATAGCAGCTTTGCTTTTTTACGGGCACACTGTGGGGAATTCCTCCTACACAGCAAATTTGGGGAATTTCCTAATGCTGAGGTATTTTCAGCTCTAAAATGACCGTGCAGTTGTTAGAGTGGACAGCAAAAAACACCTAGGCAATGGTATTAAAACCTGAATCAGGTGTATCATAGTGTGTATGTCTTTTACTTGCTTGATAGAGCTGTTCAGGCAGAATCTTGCTGTTGTCAATAGCGTTGGGATTCCACATAGTCCAGGGATTGCTCTCTGTTTACCTAGGGCTTCTCTTGGATATTTAGCATGCAGATACAGTTTCATGATCCAGCAGGAGAATCTCCCCCAATTTCCCCATGTATCAGCCAGCCGAGCAAATGGTAGCAATGGCTGCTCCAGACAGATCTGGCAGTGCTGGTGCCGTTTTCTAATCACCTTGCTGTCTCTGCGGCAAGGTTAGCGGTGGTGTATTTACTGAAGCCACAACTTTCTTTTTCTCCTTTCTCTGCCTCTGACTCCCCACCTCCCCTCCTGCCACTTCCATCCCCAAACATTCTGTGATTGTCACGGTTGGTGGCAGATTAAGGAAACAGGATATAAAATAGCCAAATATATATTCTGGGAGGTCATCCTGGCTGAGTAGGTGTTTATCTGACAGATTGAAATGAGCTGCTTTTGTGCGTTGGCGTGTAGTCCAGAACTGCAGTTTTATCCATTTTTCAGTGTTTCTGTAAAGTTATCTTCTTGGCTCATTTTATGAAAGTAAGGGCTCTCTTTATTTCTGACCCCTGTCTGTAGAAAGACTTTACAAGGGCAGCAGTTTTCACCTTGGTTTAATTTGTAAGAAAAACATTGTAATATGTATGTAGCCCCTTATGTCAGTCCAGAGTTAGTTCTGTAGCTCAGCACCTCCTAGTTCACAGGTATTTATTGTGTATATATATTATGGAATGTACTGAGCACTTCACAGATTCTAGAAAAAGGATAGTAGATGGGTTACAAGGTATGTGTTACCAGTTTGAGGAGATGAAAATTGTCCATTGAACAGTAAGTGAAGTGAATGAAGACTGTATTAAATAAGGTATTAATGCTATGCAGTAAAAGTTCAAGAATAAAATGATACATAACAGACTGATCGGCCATAGAGATATTTTCATGAGACGTGAAATTGTTGTTCAGAGGTGTCACCCAGTTAATTAATGTAGTTCTGGATAGCTGTTTGTGGAACTCTGGCTAGTTGTTTTTTGTTTTTTTGATATATAGGTTCTCAGTGTTGTATATGAACACATCACCGTGGAGTGAGCAACTGCTGTTTTTTGCTGTGTAAAAATGAGTCACGTATAGTAGAAAGAAATGAACTTTCAGAATCAGAAACATTTGATTTCAAATCCTAGCTGTGCTGATTCTTGGCTCTCTATCCTCCTTGAACCTCAGTTTCCTCATTGGAAGCGTTAGGATAATAGTTATTAATTCACAGATTTATTTATTGGTATTAAATTATTTTGAAACACATAAATGTTGTTTCCCCAGTTTTCATACTAAATTCAGTCCTCCTGGAAACAAGCCATTACCGATAGAATATGTGTTTTTGTGGCTTTAGGTATTTCTTACGGCACTTGTTCTTGTGCATACCACCACATTTGTGCTTTCCTACCTCTCATAAGTCATCTTGAACTTCAAATAGCAAAAGAGTAAAGAAAATTTATATAGAGAGAGGGGGAGATTTTTTAAGGGCCATATTTTAATCTCAAGCTTAAGGGATAAACTTTCATCAGCTTAATAATATAATATAAAATGATTTTAATATTAGGCTAAACAAAACATCATTTAAAAGACAAACCTGCTGCCCCTGCACCTTATAAAATAAAATATCCCTCTAGACCCAGGTGAGATCCCACCTCCAAGAAGCCTTCTGTAGCCACTCCTGGCCACAATAATCTTGACTCATTGAAAATTCAATTTCTTTTGGTTATTTAAATTTCACTGGGTTTACCTCTCATTTGGTACTTGAGGATTGTTATAAACCAGTGTATGTTCATTTTTTTTAAAAAGATTTTATTAATTTGACAGAGATCACAAGTAGACAGGGAGACAGGCAGAGAGAGAGGAGGAAGCAGGCTCCCTGCTGAGCAGGGAGCTCGATGTGGGGCTTGATCCCAGGACCCTGGGATCATGACCTGAGCTGAAGGCAGAGGCTTTAACCCACTGAGCCACCCACGTCCCCCCACATTATTTTCTTCACAGAACCTCATTGTTGCTTTATACATAATAGGCTCTGAGTGGATACCTTTTACTTGAGGAAAATGATATGGATTCTATTCTGTATTCCAGTCTGTGGAGGGAATTCTGTCCCCTTCATTCAATAAGTATCTAGCCATTACCCAAACAAGTAGTTGTTGACTTTGGGTGTATGACTTGAGCTAGTTAAAAAAAACTCAGTGACTAATGTGATACTGAAATGATAAGATTGTAGGGGAAACACAGGTAGTAGTCTGTATAAATAGTTGCACACACAAACTAGTAATGAGTAAGGTTGAGCTAGTACATTCTACGTGGAAATTTTACACCACACCCACATTGCTAAGGGATGGGTAAGGAAGATGTATTTTAAAAATCATTTTATATTTTGCCTTGTCATCTAGTAACACATCATGAGTTATGGACTCATGATAATGTGCTAGCTTTACTAGTCTACAGCATCCCCTATTTTAACAGCTACTGCCATGGACATGGTGGTTTGTTGGAATAAACCTCATATTTGCTAAGTAGGGTCTAAGGATAGTAGGTAGGGGTTGGGTATGTCTGAATCCCTTCCTCTAATGACAGTATAGGATGGGGTGTCATATCTTAGAGTCAGTTTTGCTATTGTCCTGACTCTCCTATGTCTTGTTATCTTCCCTAAGTGAAAAAAATAAGACTCTGCTTAGAGTCCTTGAATCCTGTAACTGGTTCATTTGTACCTCTCTAGAATGATTACTGTGTCTACTTCTTGAGTTTTGTAAGGGTTGAGTTTGAGGTATTAGTAAAAATTAGAGTAAAAATTAGAGAACAGGCTTGTAACTTCTTTTCTTTGGGTTCTCCCATTGACTGTCTCTGAGTTCACCTGTGCTCAGGTACAGTCTAGCGACCTCAGAACCTACCACTGTCAAATGAACAATTTGATAATTGGGTGAGGTGATGAGTTCTAAAAATGGGATTGAATGGCTGGAAATTTTGGAAATGGTTAAGGTGCCTAAGAGGGTATTCTTAGCACAATAGGTAGTAAGATGTTTTAGATTTAAATAATATTATGTAATTCAAGTTCTGTTATTGGGAGGATGAGTACCAGTTAATATCTAATAGAATCAAATGGGCGCATTTTGAGTGATTACTTTTGCATATTAGCTATAATACAGCCTTTGTCAAATGTCTATAGCTTTTCTGATGTGTTTAGAACCACATTAGCTTTAGCTTCATGTCAAGTAACTGTAGGAGCTTATAAGAATTTACAATGCTAGCTTTATGTCATTTTATATTCTAATCATCTTGTTTTGAGCTTTCCCTCCGATTTTGTTTTATGGGAGAAATGTTCGTTTTCAATCTGCATCCAGATGAAATAAGATTAAATCATATTTGACACACAGAATTAGATCTTCCTCTTATCCCTTCCCTCAAAAGTAAGATTGGTGAAGTTTATCTCCAGGATTTCTAGCTTTCCCATTCTGTTTCCATTAACCCTTGTTGAGTTCTGTTCCCTCATATTTCTCCATCAAGTTTGCACCCAAGAAAAAGACTATTAGTACATTAATCCTTGTAACACTTCTAGGCTTCTGAAATTAGGTTCATATTTCTAATCATAGCACAAAAGTAGTTGTCCTCTTTTAAAGGCATTTCAGACTTCATCAAGCCACCTAAATCACATTATAAACTGTGGAGCACTAGAAAAGAAATTGGAAAAATGGCTGGCATGATCAGAGATCCTCAAAAAACTGTCTGTTCCTATTCTTAATACATGGCCCACCAGTTGTTTCTGGTTACACATTTCTGATATATTTACTAGCTTTGGTTCTGGTTTGGTCAATGGTTTGATTCAGGAGACTTCTTGAGAACCTGTTCTGTGCCATGCATTGTCATAGGCCACTTAAACTGTAGACATATACTTCAGAATTCTGAACTCTGAGTCTTTCTTAACTCTTCAGCATTGCAGTCCTGATACTAGCTAGTATTTTGGTTTAGTTCTAGTATGTCTTTCATGTTGCAAAATTCAGCAAAGAAGGTGGGGCAGGGGAGATGTTCCCTTAATCTGTATTAAGTGAATGCTGGCTTTTTCTATAGAAAGAGAAGAGAAATAACTTTTAGGCCTATTCTAGTCTATTTTTTTAGTCTATTTTTAGGCCTATTTTTTATAGTCTATATAGTCTACATATACTATAGTTTATAGTGATTTCTTACCCTCATTCTTCCACCCTTAGTTAAGGAAGTGGGCAAGCTACAGGGGAAGTTGTATGTATTATATACCTCAGAAGGCTCAACAAACATGAAGATTGTTAATTTAATGAAAAACTGAGATGAATCATGTACTCCTTTTAGAAACTGCGGTATTAGAAAGAAAATTCTGCAAGATCATTCTGATGTGTTTAGGTTTTTTTTTTTTTTAATATTTTATTTATTTATTCAAGAGAGTGAGAGAGAGCATGAGCGAGGAGAAGGTCAGAGGGAGAAGCAGACTCCCCATGGAGCTGGGAGCCCGATGCGGGACTCGATCCCGGGACTCCGAGATCATGACCTGAGCCGGAGGCAGTCGTCCAACTGAGCCACCCAGGCGTCCCTGTGTTTCAGTTTTTGAGTTCTATTATTTTGGAGAAGAATGGAGATGAAGGTATAATAAGCATGGAGTTGAAATATACATCGCCTGTTGGGTTGAATCTCTTTTTGCTTGATGAAATAACCCTGGACATTCCTGGGATTCCCTGATGTTTATTTATTTATAGTTTTCGATCTAGGGAAGGCTGTGCCTACGTAATAAAAGCTACTAGGTGTGCTATATGCCACTATGCTCAGAGAGCTCTGATTGCAGAAGCACTTTTATGAATAACAGCACTTCAATTGAAATGCAGTCTCCTAGGATCTCAAATCCAGTATATATTTTAAATCATAATAGTGCTTTTCATTTTTATTATAGAGAAATAAGAAACAAAGAAGTACATTGTGGTCTGACGAAGATAGATATTTTGGAGGCATTTCAAAATCTTGAAAGCCTTGCTGTATATACTTAGTGAATATTCTTGAGAGTGATTGATTCTCCCCAGATAGTCTCCCCAGGAAGGATAGTGTTCCTATGATATGTAGTCTTGACAGTCTATGCTGGTTCAAGGGAAAGTTGCAAGCATATATTAAGATTCTACATGAAACGATCTCCTTGTTGTTGAGAGGTAAGAAGTGGTAGCACATTTTGTCTTTGTTGCCCTACCTTATTCCTAATGGTTTCAAATTAGTGATGGGTCTTATGTCTTTTGAGTTCTTTTATATTACAAAATGACTATAATGTTTTAAAATCAAATTTAAGTCTATAAAGTTCAGCTGCTGGCTGACCATCTCTTAATGTAGCTTATTACAAAATGGACAAAAGAGGATTTTAATTTAATGTCATGTATTGGCTGCAAACCATAATCATTAGTATTTATTATTTTCACTCCTTTCTGTTTCATTACTCTCTTTACCATCCCTATCTATACCCCTAGTTTAGAAGAAAGATGTCAGAGTTATACTAGTCCTTGGATGGCTTCTTTTTAGAGATTGTTTTTATTTTTATTTTTATTATTTATGTATTTATTTTTTAAAGATTTTATTTATTTATTTGACAAACAGAGATCACAAGTAGGCAGAGAGGCACACAGAGAGAGAAGGGGAAGCAGGCTCCCCGCTGAGCAGAGAGCCTGATGCGGGGCTCGATCCCAGAACCCTGGGATCATGACCTGTCCTGGGATCATGACCTGAGCTGAAGGCAGAGGCTTTAACCCACTGAGCCACCCAGGCGCCCCCCCTTGTTTTTCTTTTTAAAAACAATGCTGAATAAACCTGGCGATTCACAGACCTGTACCCCTGGGGCTAATAATACCTTATATGTTAATAAAAAAATTAAAAATTAAAAAAAAAACAGTACTGAAAAAGCTATAGTTTTTCTGTCTTTCTCATTCAAGTTTCTGCTTTAATTATATTGCATATTTAGATATAGGATAATTTATTTTTATCAGGAAGCCTTTCAGTCAGTATGCTTTCCTGTAATTATTAAAATGCCATGAATCACTAAATGTAGCTAATCTGAGTAATTGCTGTTTGAGTGCAGGTATATTAGTTGTAGTTGCACATTTATGTAAGAAAATGAAATTATATAAATTTCAATTTTTCTCCTTCTGAACATGTTCCCTTTTTCGTAGGAAATTCTCTTTAAATGCCAAAAAGCAATAAATATTTTTTAAATTAACTCTATCCAGAAGAGAATGGTGCTTCAGTTTCCTTTATCAAAAGGATCTGAATGTGTAGTAAAGAGTGGGGCCTTTGAAGTCAAGTTTGAAACCTGGCTCTGCCACTTCCTAGCTGTGTGACCTTGGATAAAGTCACTTGGTATCTCTGTGTGATTATTAGAGTAATGACAATATCTCCTCAGGAGTTTCTTTCTTTTGAAGATTAAATGACATCAGTGCTTGTGAGGTGTAATGTTACATGGCTAGTGCCCAGTTGATGTTGGGGGCACTGATGATTATGCCCCTTTCCAAGGTTTACTGCAGTAATACAGTTGATCCTTGAGCAGCATGGGTTTGAACCACTCAGGTACACTTTGTATGTGGACTTTTTTTTCACAAATACAGTACTGTCAATGTATTTTCTCTTCCTTATAATTTTCTTCAAAACATCTTTTCTTTAGTTTTATTTTCAGAATACAGCGTGTAATACACGTAACTTCCAAAATATACTAATCGACTGCTTATGTTATTAGTAAGGTTTCCAGTCATCAGCAGGCTATTAGTAAAGTTCTGGGGGAGTCAAAATTATACAGGGATTTCCTACTGTGAGGGAGATTGGCACCCCTAACCCCTGCATTGTTCAAGGGGCAGCTGTATAGCTAGGAATTTAGAAATAAGAATCATCACAGAGGTGAGGCAGAGCCTGCCTCAGAACTTCACTAGGGCAAAATGAAGCAACAGATAGGAAGCCAGATGTTGAAACCACTCAAAAAGGGAGCAACTAGCAAAAGGAAAAACTATGGTAGTCTGAAAACTGGATTTGCTTCTTGGTGGGTATGGAGCCAGAAGACACAAACAAGCCAGAGTGGAAAAAGGGAGGGTTTTACTTGCAATGGGGAGAACACGGGATACTTCCTAAAGCAGGGCCTGCCCTTTCCCCCAACGATCTAACTGGGGAAGTTTTAAGCTGAGTGTGCTTGCGTACTCATGGTGGGTCTTGGCAAAGGAGAGTTCAGTCCGGAATTGTGGCAGAACTCATCCTAAGTTGATAGAAGTCTAGATCCTAGTTCTTTGAAGTTGCAAGGGCGGGTAAGGGTCGGCATGGTCAGGTTTCTGGCTCCAGTTAATCCAGTGTTCGAGTGCACAGAGGGGTTTAAGTCCTGCTAAAAGAATTCAAGAATGTGTGTTAGGTCAGTCTTTACTTTTGAAACAGCTTTGGGAATTTTGCCACTGATTTATTGTCTCTGATATGGTTAGGTTACCTCTTGGCCTGGTAGTGGCTGTTTGTTTTTGCATTCTTTCATTCCTTTAAAATCATTAACTACTGAGGTCTGTTTTCTGCAATTTTAATGTATCCCAGGAAGTTTTATAAGGAATGTGCTTGGATAAGTCATATGCCACTGAGGCATAGATCACAAAATGACTGGGGGGCCTGAAATGATTTCTCTTATGTCAAGAAGGCTATGTCTCACCTTTTTTTTTTTTTTTTTTTTTTTTTTCTGGGAACTCCTAACCCTATCTGTCTCTGCTGTCAGAAAATTTTGTAGAAGTTCAGGAGTCTGGGACCACTTAATATATAGACAAACAATTCTCTAAATACCTTTGTGGACATAAGAGTTTAATTTATTAAAGAGGAATATACTGGGGTCTTATTATCAATAACTTCGTAACAGATCACCTTAAAATTTATGACTTAACAGTCATTGTATTATTATTTATCATAATTTTGTGGGTTGTTTGGGCTCAACAAGATAGTTCTTGCTTAGAAGGGCAAAAATGAACTACTGGGACTTCATCAAGATAAAAAGCTTTTGCACAGCAAAGGAAAGAGTCAACAAAACCAAAAGACAACTGACAAAATGGGAGAAGGTATTCACAAATGACATATTAGATAAAAGGCTAGTATCCAAAATCTTATAAAGAACATATCAAACTCAACATCCAAAGAACAAATAATCCAATCAAGAAATGGGCAGAAGACATGAACAGGCATTTCTGCAAAGAAGACACCCAGATGGCCAACAGACACATGAAAAAGTGCTCCACATCACTCGGCATCAGGGAAATACAAATCAAAACCACAATGAGATATCACCTCACACCAGTCAGAATGGCTAAAATTAACAAGTCAGGAAATGACTGATGTTGGCAAGGATGCAGAGAAATTTTTTTAAAAAATTTTGCTCTCTGGCTATAAGAATTCACATCCCTCTCACAAGCAAAATACATTCAACTCCTCTACTAAGATCCTCAATTCACATTCCAGTACAGCATCAGTTCCAAGTCCAGGCCCTTATCTATACCAAGTCCAGGTATGAATGAGGCTCCACAAGTGCCAGTTCCTTGCATATAGAACCATTCCTCTTGATTTGAAGACCGGTGACTAAAGAGATACATTTTCTGCCCTACATAAATGGAACATATATTGGTGGGACAGGCCTAGGATAACCATGCTACATCTTCCCATTAAAAAAGGGGAAAAACACGAGATACACAGCAGTTACTGACTGGTAACACATATTGCCAGTTCCTTGATTAGGAAGGGCTCAGTCTTTCTATGGGGCTTTTTGCTAGATTCTTGGCTCTGCCCTCTTCTTGATTCTGCTGAATCATCCTTGCTTTCTCATAAAAGTAGCCTGTTTCTGCAGGTGAGTAACCTTTACTAGAGGTTTGGGAAGCCCAAGGCCAAGCCTCCTTTTATTTTGTTGTGCTTCTGTCCCTTTCAGCCCAAGTGTAGAAGAGATGAAATAAGATCAACTAAGTCAGTAATTGTTGACTCTGGGTGATGGGTACATGGGGAATTCATTGTAGAATATTTTTGTATATACTTAAAATTTTCCACAATAAAAAGTTAAAGTAAAAATACTTTGGAAATTCTTCCAAGGAAATAAATTTAAAACTTGAAAATATTTTATGCTTAAAGGGATAGGCTTTAGTTTCATGGAAAACTCACTTGTGTGAAACACTCAGTTTTCTGACCATGCCAAACAAATGAGGCATCATATGGTATTTTTGGTCACCTACACTTGTGCACTGAAGCTTTTGTTTCAATGTTTTTCCTTTTTAAAAAAAATTTAATTTTATGAATACTTTGTTTATCCACAAAAGCTACCCCATGGTCTACTTTGCTGGATCTCACCTGGCATCATAACAAAAAAATTCACTGTACTAGGTAATTTTGAAGCTATTCTCTAACTATAGAGAGTGAGAAGTATATCCCCTCAGGATCCTAGGGATGTCTTTGGCGAATGTGAAGTTTCTCTGAAATCCCATGTTTTATGTTTGAAGCTTGCATACATTTTTTATTAGACTGTGTACTAAGTATACCTATTTCAGCATTAAATCTATTATAATATTAAAGTTCTGTCTGCCATAATTCTGAGAAAAATACGCACTAGGAAGTGGGGCCAAATTTTTCTTTAACACGAAGTAATACATGAACATACTTACTTATTCATTGCCCAATTTGATCACAGCTCTTCATGACTGGAAATGTTGGCTTCTGATGAGACACCTATGATGTAGTATCTGTTTCTTGGCACAAGAGAATAGTTTGGTTAAAAATAATGCCACTTTTTAACTGTTAGAGCTCATAATTCACCAGGGATTTCTCATGAAACACTAGGAAACCCAGATCTATTACTCTGAGAACACCTGCCATAAACTCTATGCAATTTAATGTTAATATTAATATTTCTCAAATAATAGAAACATTTAACTGTTAGAGAGGTAGCCCATCCAATCTAAGGTAAGGCCAAAGCCTTAACAGGGAAATTGAAACAATCCTTACTTCTTTTTCGACCAAGAATTGTTTAACAGAGAGTTTTAAAATTCCCAGATAGGAGTTTATTTTCTGAGTTTGTTATAAATTTCTAGTTTTATCACACTATGATTAAAGAATGTCCTCTTTATTTTTGCTACTTCTTAGAATTTATTGAGGTTTTTCCTTGTGACTTAATGTGGTTAGTTTTCATAAATGTTGCCTGGGCATTTGGTGAGGTTATTTTGTTTTTAATTTTCAGGGTACAGAACATACTTATATACCTATATGCACAGATGTTCTAGTTTACTAACTAGATTAAGTGGCCTTTTCCTCGTTTGTCTACTTTATCTCTGGTGTTTTAAGCAGTGAAAGTCTCTCGTTACTGGTGTGTTTCTGTGTGTTTTATTGTGTATCCTTTACTGTTTTTACTTTATGATAAATAGCTGCTATGCTGTTTGGTGCATAGAGATTCATAATTGTTATATATTTGTTGTGAATCATTAATCTTGGAGGAGTGCCTTAGATATCTCTTTCTAGCTCTGTGGTCTTGTACATGTTATCTAACCTCTATGAACTTTAGTTCAATGGTAAAACCGTGTAATTGTAATTCATTATATTGAGGTTTAAAATTTTTTTTGTTATTTTCCCCTAACCACAAAAATAATTCATATTTAGTATACAATATGAACAATATGAACAATACAGAAATATGTAAAGGAAAAAGAAAACTACTCAGTGTGGCATTATTTTTTAACTAAACTAAATGCTTAAAGGGGAAAAATACCCATCATCCCAGTACCCAAAGATAACTATTGTATTTTTATTGTATCCTCCCAGAACTTTGTTCTTTATGCATTTGCATTTTTTTAATTTTTAGAAATCTTTTCTTATTAGAGTGATATGTGATATTTTTAAGTAAATGGGCAGTACAGAAGTGTTACAGAGTAAATAGTGAAAGTGATCCCCCGCTTAGAGATAAAACCATTAAGAGTTTGATATAAATTCTTCCAGACTTTTCTCTATGCATATAAAACATGAATATAGGGGGCGCCTGGGTGGCTCAGTGGGTTAAAGCCTCTGCCTTTGGCTCAGGTCATGATCCCAGAGTCCTGGGGTCGATCCCTGCATTGGCCTCTCTGCTCGGCAGGGAGCCTACTTCCTCCTCTCTCTCTGCCTGCCTCTCTGCCTACTTGTGATCTCTGTCTGTCAAATAAATAAATAAAATCTTAAAAAAAAATTTCTTTATTAAAAAAAAACATGAATATATTTTAAGTGCAAATATAGAATCATGCTATGTATTTTAACACAAATTTAAAATCATACTACATTTAATTTTGTAACTTAATTTTTGTGTGTGTGTATAACTTAGTTTTTGTACCTAAGATCTCCATGATATATTTTTTTTCACAGATATGTATGTGGATCAACCTCATTCTTTTTAATAGCTATGTAGTATTTCATTGTATCGATAAATCATAGTTTATTGAGATTGTTTCCAAATATTCACTGTAATAAACATTGCCACAGTAAACATTCATTTTTCTTTATATATTTAAATGAGTACACTCTGTGTGCCGAGCACTGTTTTTGGTCTCGAAAACACAGTAGTAAACAAAACTAAGTTCAAGAGTTCATGAAACTGTTCTCTAGTGAACACTCATATCTCTGTATAGTTGTGACAGGTTCAATACAGAAAATATTTGAAAGAGCAGACATTAGATACTGCTAAATCTCTTTATTCTGATCATGTAGGGAAAAACCTAACTCATTTCACTGTGATGTATGTAATAGATTGCTTTTGAAATATATTGGTTGGATCATCACAGTTTCTATTATTAATTATTTTTTTATAATCATTCTGACAATGCAGAAAGATGGAAAAGCCTCTTGTTCATGAATCAGCAAGTCAAGATTTATTTACTGAATGACTTAATGAGTTCATACATCTCCCCTGTCTAAAAATTACATTCTCATAGTTATTCTCTTCATTTGAAAGCCTGAATATCACTGATAATAAAAGCAAACATTCTCTAACAGAATGGTGAATACAAGAGAAAATTGTATTTTCCTAACAAAATCTTTGGATTGAATTATGTTTGGATGATTTTTTTAAACCTTGGCTGCATGCATTAAAAAATCTTTTTAAATTGAAATATTCATATGCAAATAAGTACATAAATCTTAGGTGTTGGATTATTTTTCAGACCATTGCAGTGAGAGGAGAAATCAGAAAGTTGAGCATATTGTCATTAACTTGGGGAAATAGAGGTGGGTAGAGACCATATTCATAATTCTTGGAACACTTTCCTCTAGAAAATTTATGGTACTTTTAGTATTATGATACTGTATCACCTCTTAAGCTAAGAAACTATTACTGTATGATGGAAATTTAAAGTGCTTTCCAAATGGACGTGACTAATTAAATAATTTTCTGGATAATTAGTATTGACTCATAACACTTTTATTAGTTTATGCTGAAAGCATTTCCAAAAGATCTGTTCTGTTGTATTGATTTTATAGGTACAGTGTAGTTAATACTTTCTTTTCTTTCTTTCCTAAAGAGAGAGCAAGAGAGAAAGTGCATGTGGGTGCAGAGAGGCAGAGTAAGAGGGAGCGAGAGAATCCTCAAGCAGACTCCATGGTCCGCATGGAGCTCAACGTGGGGCTAAAATCTCCCAACCCTGAGATCATGACCTGAGCTGCAATCAAGAGTCAGATACCTAACTGACTGAGCCATCCAAGCACCCCTTCAGCATTTTCAGTGAGTCTAGAGTAGGAATAAAAAATAAGACAAATTTTGTTAACCCCATCTCCACATAAACGTAATTTTGTATTTAATTGAGATATAAATCAAACCTCTTTGAGTTTTCTTTAAAAAAGAAGATAAAGGTTTATGAGTGATGCAAAGCTAAGCGCTCTGACCAGGGCTTCTGAACAATACTTTAAAAGTCCTTTAGTGAAACTGGGAAGCACCTAAATGAGGCCTACAAATGTTTAACTTCATTAGAAATGGAGTGAAAAGGGAAACTATGGTAAAGGTAAATACTTAACTGTTCTAGGCTATTGGATAGCCACAGCTCTCAGAACCTACTTTGCTCAAATATATTTATTATGTATATATCTTCACCATTCCACTTTTGGTTTTAAAAGCAAAAAAAAACCCCAAAACAAAACAAAAAAAACAACTCAAAGCAAAACAAACAAACAAAAAAACCCCAACATCCATTCCTTTGCATAACCTTTAACGTGTCACTTTCTGTTTTGTGTTTCATGCCTTTATTTGAACATTAAAATAATATGTTTATATATTTATCTTTATTCTGTAAATGCCTGTGAAAAGTGATATGGTAAATCTGTTCAATCCTTTACAAAAACATCACCACTCAAATTTATTTTGAAATATTTATAACTCCCAAGTAATTGAATTGAGCAGCTTTTCACTGCACCTTAATCAGCAGTGGCTCTGTTCCCCATACAACCTTCAGGCCACGACCAAGAGAATTGTCTCTTATTTCATTTGTGTTATTCATGACTCATTGTTTCTGTGTTTCTTATAATAGAATAATAATTTATTTCCCCCTCTTTCTTCTTTGTGGGTTTTATTGTCAGAAAAGGTAGACTTAAAACAGAATACTTTCAGAAGCAAAATTAGGTGGGTCTTTCCATCTGAGCAGTCTGTTTTCACTTCGGTTGTTGTGGTAGACATTATAGCTTAAATAGTAAATGGTAGTTTGTTTGTTTGTTTTTTTTTCTGCTTGTGTCTTTGTTTTTAGAAACCACTTTTTCATACAATCAACAGCAGTTCTCATTTTTCCTATCTTTCTTCATCTAGTTGGCTCTAATTTTCCTCTACCTTCTGTTTGCCTTTTGTAATAAAGACTCAGAGAGCCTATGAAAGCTGCAGGATTTTTATTTAATAATGTAGTAGTGGAAAGAATGACCAGATATTTCACACACACACACACACATCGAAACTCACAAATCTAGCTTGTTAAGTTTGTTTCTTATGGGGTCCTCTGCTATTATCTATCCATGTTAAAAGCTCTGAAAAGAGAGCTTGTTTTTGAAGGCTTTTCTTAGAGAAATCCCTAAATCTATTTAATTCCTATCATCCAATAAATAACCGTAAGCTGTAATAAATAACCTTAAGCTTCCATTTTGTATTATTGATATTTTATTGTGAAAATTTAAAACTTTTATGATAGAATAATGAATCCCATCTTAATCAGTTATCACATGACCAATCTTATCTCTTCTTTACCCTTACCCATTTACTTGCACATAACACACAAATACAGATTGTCTTAGGCAAATTATTTATCATATCATTTTTCAAAAAATACTTCATTATATTTCTCTGACATAAGGATAGCTACCATATCATCATCGCATCCGAAAATGTCAACAATATTTCTTAGTATCATCAAATAACTAGTAATTATTCAGATTTTCCTAATTGTCCCCTAAATGTTTTATTGCAGTTGGTTCATTTTGGTTTTTTTTGGAAGACTATTTTTTTGAGAGAGTGAACAGGCAAGAGAGAGTGCACAAGCAGGGGCAGGGGCAGAGAGAGAGGGAGACAGACCACTGAGCAGGGAACCCTGGGATCATGACCTGAGCTGAAGGCAGACACAGTCAGCTGAGCCACCGAGGCGCTCTACAGTTGGTTCATTTGAATCAGAATCCAAATGAGGACCATACATTAAATTCTGTTTTAATCTGTAAATTCCTTTCCCTCATATTTTTTTAGCAGTGTAAGTAAGTATTTTGAATGAGAAGAGGGCTCCACCAATTTGTACATTTTAAAAGCCAACAAATACATATTCCAAAATAATAACAAAACATTTTTATTAATTAACTGCCTAATGCACTTCTGTAGTACTTTTTATTCCACATTTTTTGTCTTCATAGTCTTAGATCACTTCTTCATATGACAATTTTCTAAGATAATTTTCTGTAGAGTGTAAAAACTAATTTAGTCTTTTCTCTAGCATGGTTGATTGCATTTTGCTTTTTATTGTGGGTAGTTAGGATGCAAACAAAACAAGTAAATTCACAAACAGATGCATTCATTGTAGTATTTCTCCAAATAGGAGTGTTGATTGAGTAATTCTATTTTGTGCTCTTTCCCACAACAACAACAAAGGTACTGTGCATTATAATTGTATGCATGTGTTATTGAATATATTTTTGACAGAAGAGAGCTTCCATTTTGACTAGGTGTCAATAAGAACTGAATCTCCACTTACATTTTTAGAATTTATTTTATTTTTATTTTATTTTTTTAAAGATTTCATTTATTTATTTGACAGCGAGAGAGGGAGTACAAGCAGGGGGATGGGAGAGGGAGAAACAGGCTTCCTGATGAGCAAGCCCATGTGGGGCTTGATCCCAGGATTCTGGGATCATGACCTGAACGGAAGGCAGCCACTGAAGGACTGAGCCACCCAGGTGCCCCCACTTACATTTTTTTAATCCTTGCCCTTTTTTGTTGAACAAATCAGGCCATTTATGCTGTAGAAGAATTTGCTAATCCTTGTGGCATCTTCTAACTTATTTCCGTATCTCCTGTATTCCTACACATTGTTAATTAAATTTAGAGGTGAGGTCAGATTCCAGTTCAGTTTTTAGCAAGAATATATCACGGGTGATTCTATATACTTTCTACAGTATCAATTAGAAGGCACATTGTTTACATATCTCTACTTTTGTTAGCACTACCCCTCTAATTTCACTTTAACTTTTTTAAACAGTCTAAAAACTTGATGTTGAGATTTTGCTTTAAAAATAACAACTTGGGATGGTGCCTCCTGGCTTAGTCAGAAGAGCATGCAACTCTTGATCTCAGGGTCGTGAGCTAGAGTGCCACATTGGGTGCAGAGATTACTTAAAATAAACTTAAAAGAATTACTTTAAATATCCGTTTGGAACTTTTAATGTCCAAAACAAGTTTCTGTTTTTCTTTTGTAATGTTAGATATGTATTGTTTTCTTTAAAAAGAAAAAGACCCCGAAAACAAGTCTAAGTCCCAGAATAAGCCTTCATTTAAATGAGAACTATACAATGAGAAGGATTTTTACTTAGATTAGGGGAAGTTCTCTTAAATTTTCTTTTCCTTCTTCATTCACAGGTATTTATACATATAGTAAATATATACTGAGTACCTGTTCTATGCCACATACTGTAATTCTTTTTTTTTCTTTTTTTAAGATTTTATGTATTTGTCAGAGAGAGAGAGAAAGAGAGCACAAGTAGGGGGAGCTGCAGGGAGAGGGAAAAGCAGACTCCCAGCTGAGCAAGGAGATTGATGTGGGACTCAATCCCAGGACCCTGGAATCATGACCTGAGCTAAATAAAGGCAGATGCTTAACCCAGTGAGCCACCCAGGTACCCCTATGCCACGCACTGTAAAGGCGACATGGTTCCTGCTTCCACGGAGCTTACACTCTAGTAGAGGAAGGGATATTAATGAAGCAGTCTCAAAATTAAATGTAAAATTACAGGGCTGGCTCAGTTGGAAGAATGTGCAGCTCTTGATCTTGGGGTCATAGGTTCATGCCCCACCTTGGGTGTTAGAGATAACTTAAAAAAAATGAATAGACTTTAACAAAATGTAAAATTATAATTTCCCAAAATTATAATTTCTTATAGAGAGAGATGAAAAACTTGAAGAGCATTAGGTAATGGATGCTTGGCTGGCTCAGGAAAAGAGCATGCAACTCTTGATGTCAGGGTGGTGAGTTTGAGCCCCATGTTGGGTGTAGAGAATATTTATTCCATTTATTTATTTATTTAACTTTTTTTTTTTTTTAAGATTTTACTCATTTATTTGAGAGATAGAGATCACAAGTAGGCAGAGAGGCAGGCAGAGGTGGGGTGGGCGAAGCAGGCTCCCTTCTGAGCAGAGAGCCAGATGCAGGGCTCGATCCCAGGACCCTGGGATCATGACCAGAGCCAAAGACAGAGGCTTTAACCCACTGAGCCACCCAGGCGCCCCGGGTGTAGAGATTATTTAAAAATAAACTTTTATAAAACAAACATTAGGTAAAGGGATTTGACCTGAGGGGGTGACTGAATGTGATCTGCAAAATGAATAGGCATTAATCAGAAGAGGGAATAAACTGGCGTCTGTCTCTAAACACACGGAATGGGGAAAGGCCCTGTGCCTAGAGAGGAGAATGTAGAATTTAACTAATTACAAAAAAATCAGTGTGCACTGAAGTACAGAGTGAGGAGAAGGCTGATGTGACCCGAAGCCAAAGATATAGGTAGGCACTAGGCCACAAAGGGCTGAGACAGGTATGTGGAAACCTTTAAATTATTAATTCATTCATTCTAATATGCGCTAATTATTTGAATGAATATGTCTATGATGTGTCAGTTACACTGGTCTTGGTGCCAGGAACACAGAGTTCAACCAGTCATGGATCTTACGTTCTAGTGGTGGTGCAGGCAGAAGGGAAGGGGACAAAAACAAATCAGTAAGAAAGAAACACACAGCAAGAAGTGACAAGATTAAAATAAAGCAGTCTTGTGTTCACATTCTTATGTTCACTTTGAGCTACTTCAGACTGATAGAAAGGGAGGATTAGAATAGAAGAGATACTTAATGACACCTGATTGACGAGAAAGAACCAATCATGAAAATCTATGGAAGGACTATTCCAGGCAGAGAAAAATAATTAATGCGAGGCCATAAGGCCAGAACAGACTTGGCCAGCTCAAGGAAGAATAAGAAGGCATTGAGCTGGGACCCATGGAGTAAAGAAATACAGAGGTATAAAATAAGGTCAGAGAGGCACATAGCTCTTATATTCTATAAAACCATTTTATAAAACTAATAAAATTTAAGCAGCTTTAATTTTATATGGTAATATTTTACTAACATTAAATGGCCAACTTGAAATATGATTATGGTGCTGATTACCACTGCTCAGATTCTTATGAGTTCAGCATACATATATTACTATGTGGTGTGATGACTCAATCTCCTATCATTATTTGTTTCTTTTTGAAATGATACAAAAGCTTTGTCCCATCTATCATAATGTCTGTCACAGCTACCAGAACTTCTTTGCGCTAGTACAGTGCAAGACAGAAATGTGGAGGTGAGTTTCCTAGCATTACTCCAATTTTATTTAGGTTATACTTTCTTACAGCTCTAAAGAGTGACCTTTGCTAATTAATGTGGTTTCTTAAGTTGTTGAGAAACAATAATGATTGTATTGCTTTTCACACACAGGAGCAGCATTTTCATTTATTATTTGGATATCTATGGGAGTTTAAAACCTGACTTTGGGCATAAATAAATACCATCTTAAGATGATTCGGCTTTAGGGAGTGGAGGGGGGATGACTTTGTAATAATTCCTCATAAACAACACAATCACCTGAAATAAAACCTAAATGAGAATCTTGAGAAATATGTTACCTATTGTTAATATTTTAATGACTTCTCATCCAGGGAGGTGAACTTCTTCTGAAATGTTTAAAACAACAACAAAAAAACACAAAAGGTGCTTTTCCTTGGAGCCAATAACTTTGATGTGGTCTAAGCCCGGAAGACTAAAATCTGCTCAACTTTATTGAGGTTTTTTTGGTCATTTTTATTAAAAGAGGAGGCTAATCATAATATAATCAAAGCAAAAGGTTAGCTACCAGGTAATTCAGTTCTAAATTGTTTATTGAGATACTGAATCTAATACTTTGGTTTTTCTGCCTTCTACTCTTCCCTTCATATATCCATATACCGTCTGTCTCCTTTCCCTCATTTCCCCACACACATAAGCTTTGCTCAGAAAATAAACCTGACATTGGACTTTTTTTACTGAACTTTTGAGTGGCTGTTTTAAGGGATGGCCAAAAGAAGATAGGGTTCTGAGAACCTTTTCCCTTTTCTCCTCCAGGAACATGTACAATTCATAAAATAATGTATTCTATTAACGTGTATTTATAAACTATTAGTAGGAAAAAGTGATGAAATTTAAAAAAGTAGCATAAAATCACTGATCCCTAAACAGATTTCATTTACTTACTTAAACATCTAATTACTTCTCCAAATAGAAATAAATCACTTGATGCAGTCTTGTCAATAAGCAACATGAAATAGGAAACTTTGCAGTAATCTTTAGACACACTTATCTTACTTTACTTTTACACTTATTTTATTTTACTTATACACAAATATTTTACTTACTTTATACACTTACTTTATACACTTATAAATAGATGATTTCTCTAAGAAATACTTAGGAACAGAATAACATGAATTTAAAGAATAATCATGTTTTACAATCAGTTATCACCACCACTAATGGATATTAGGTTTCTTTTGTCATTATATTTAGCAGTTGGCTTACCTTTTCTTCCACCTGCAATTTCTGAAACTTAGCCAGATTCTCTTGTGTTTGGCTCATTATGCAGAGCTCATTACCAGCCAAATGAGAAAGGATTCAGGTAAATGCTTGCCCTGAAATTAAATAAGTGTACTGTAGAAGTCTGCGAAGCAGGAACAGTCTTGTGCATCAGAAATACAAACTTCAGAACCCTTGCAGAATCCGAAGAAAATATTCTACAATATTCATGGGATAGACAGCTGTTAGATAAAGGAAATAAAACTCTAATGATGCACATTTTTAAGGTATGTTTTAAAAGGAAATATCCTTCCAAGACCTTGAGGAAGAGCTGGGATTGGTTAATTTTGGTGAAAAGCCTTGAAACTCCTGAGAAGTTTTTTCTTTATTCTTTAAACAAAGAAAAGCCAGTGAAAGGGTTTTCAAGAGAGGATGGCATCATCCAGTTTTTATTTAGAAGGAGGACTGGTGTATTCTCCTGGATTTATTAGAAGGACAAAAGATTGGAGGCGGTTGCAGGAGTAATTAGCAATAGCAGGGGTTTTTTGGTTTGTTTGTTTGTTTTTTAGTGTTTTTGAGTGTCATTGCTCTTATACATTGGTCCTTTGACATCTTACAACATCTGGATTTATAGATGAAGAAACTAAGGCTTGAGGTAAAGAACTTGCTCAAAATCACAAAACTAGTAAATGGATTCAAGACCATTTGTGACCTCAGGGCCATCTAGCTAAGGCGGGATAACATGAATTTGTAGTGATGTCATTTAACACAATTATATTGCCCCCCCCCAAGACTATTTATTTATTTATTGGACAGAGAGAGAGAGAGAGAGAGACAGTGAGAGAGGGAACACAAATTGGGGGGGGGCGGGGAGAAGCAGGCTCTGCACTGAGCAGGGAGCCTGATGTGGGGCTCTGATCCCTGGGATCACGACCTGAACGGATGGCAGATGCTTAATACTGAGCCAGATCAGAGGTCTGATGATACCCCAATATTGCATTTTTTTTTATAGTTCGTGCTTCATCCTATGAGAGGAGCTGAGGGAATGGACTTACCGGAAGTACGGGTTGGCAGAGTGGGTCTAGAACATCAAGGAACCTGAGAGAGACCCTAGAGAATGTAACCAAAATAAGGCTTATACTGAGTAGGAATAGTAAAGCAAGGAGGTTAGACCTAGATATGCTGAGGGACAATATTGAAACGATGTGGTAATTTCTTTTGGTTACACCCAGTAAGAAACCTGTTAACATGCTTTTAATAATAGCTATTCAGTGTACACTTTATTAGTTGACTCCTTGGGGTCACAGTTTGAAACAAGAGAGTGTAGACTCACATTTTTACTGATGGTTTCTTAAAACCAAAATGCATAATTTATAATACAGGAAAGGTAGGCTACAGAATAGTGGATGATAAGATTTAAGTCCAGATTGCCTTTTTTTTTTTTTTTAAGATTTTATTTATTTGACAGACAGAGATCACAAGTAGAGAAGCAGGCAGAGAGAGAGGAGGAAGTGGGCTCCCTGCTGAGCAGAGAGCCTGATTCGGGGCTCTATTCCAGGACCCCAGGACCTCAGGACCATGACCTGAGTTGAAGGCAGAGGCTTTAACCCGCTGAGCCACCCAGGCACCCCCAGACTGGCTTTTCAATAGTGGTGGTGGTTTTGAGAAAAAGTCATTATGTTAAAGAAAACTTGCCATTGTCTCATCAATGAGCCTAAATATCATTTGTTGACATCTTGATGTGTTCATGTATGCATGTATGCTTTTTGCTGAACTGAATTGGCATTTTTATGAGATAAACATGTTTTTGTGCCTACTGTAGTTATTTGAATAGTAGGTATCTAATGTAACCAATAGACTTGATCTTTTATTAAGCGATTCAGCAAGATTTGTGCTGTAAAATCAGTGTGATAACCAGATTATTCTTACATGTGGATTTTCTTTTCTTGACTAGGCTACTACCCAATCCTTGTTTGCTCTTCTCTCAATCAGTGCATTAGAATGTCAGAGCAGGGAGAAGGGAATCTCAAACTCAGTTTAGTTTGATACAGGGACATGCTATTTATTAAAATGTATAAGTTGTCTTTGAGCTTATTGTTTAATGGTTGCTTTCTGTGTCTGTGTTCAAGGATTGAGTAATGAGTAAATATCTTTTTTTTTTTTTTAAAGATTTTATTTATTTGTCAGAGAGAGAGGGAGAGAGAGCGAGCACAGGCAGACAGAATGGCAGGCAGAGGCAGAGGGAGAAGCAGGCTCCCTGCAGAGCAAGGAGCCCGATGCGGGACTCGATCCCAGGACGCTGGGATCATGACCTGAGCCGAAGGCAGCTGCTTAACCAACTGAGCCACCCAGGCGTCCCGAGTAAATATCTTTTAAAAAATAAATATCTTTTAAATTTTTGAAAAATAAGTTTCATTTTAACCCACTTATCCTAGAAGACAAATGATAATTTCTCAAGATAATGTAATTTTTTTTCAGAGTTTACCAAAAGACCTTATTGGCTTCTCAGTCTTATTTTGTTATCTATGAAATTCTAAATGATGTCTTGTTCTTCATCACAGACACAACCTAAAGCACCCCACTGTATGTGCTTTACTTTTCAGGAGAAAAATAAATTTCACTTAGCCAAGACTGTGTTCCTTGTCATTTAGGTACTAGATATACTTGAAGGCAATTTCCCATATATAAAAACATATTTTAGGGCATGCCTGAGTGGCTCAGTCAGTTAAGCCCCCAGCTCTTGATTTTATCTCAGGTCATGATCTCAGGGTTATGAGATCAAGCCCCATGTTGGCCTCCAGGTTTAGCAGGGAGTCTGCTTGAGATTCTTTCTCTGCCACCCCACCCCTGCAGGTCCCCCCCCTCAAATAAATCTTTAAAAAAAAACAACCCATATTTAACTATTCATTTTTGATGTGTTCAGTGCATTTTTCTTTAGTGTGGAAAGTTTAATGATTTTAATTTGAAATTTCAAGATTTCTTCATTATCAACATGAGGTAGAGATAGTGGGCAGAGCAAGAGACACAACAAAAGGAGAAAAAGGACCTCTGATCCAGTGACCAGAGAGAACAGAATTTTATAAAGAGATAAAGAGGTTGAATACAGAATATGAAAGAGACAAAGGAACTTGGTCTCTAGTGAGTAATCTTTAGTATTCATTATTGAAAATATGCTCTAAAATTAATTTACCATTGCAATTTGGGGCACATTGTTGCAAAACAATACAAAGAAGAAGTAAGCTTTCTTCCCATTACTGGTTTAAATAATGTTTTATCAAATTCTTGGGTTTTATGTTGTCTGTTTATTATTTTCCTATGGGAGATTGGCAGAGCGGGACATCCAACCCTTGAGCAAACATAAGATCTGCAGCTTGACAGTTTAGTCATATTTGAGACTTGGAGATTCAAAATGTGCTTTAACTGTCACATCCGATTCCGGGATCACTTTCATCAGTGTCATTTCTGAGCTGTACTAAACATTAAATAGCATGAGGGCTCATTGCTGCCAGCACTTGGAACATAGTCTAGTTATTAGCTCACTATTCCAGCCCCACATTCTGGATTTTTTATATAGTGAGGATGACTCATGTTAGGAATCCAAACAGATTCCCAATAGGAAGCTGAAATGAGACAGCTTTTAGCAAGATGAGTAGAACTCATTGTACACAGATTCAAATGATCTAGCCAACTATGCACTGCTAGTGAGAGCTGCTGACCAGCCAACTTGGATATTAACACTTAGAGACAGAGGATCTTTTTATGCACGAAGGCATCAACCAGCAATGAGATGTAAGATACAGAGCTGTAAACAAATCTGAAGACTGCAGAAAACCAAACCTTTAATTACAGAAGGTGATTAAAAAATCAGGCAGAACTTGGGAAGGAAATGTAAGAGAGTTGGTTAATTTGTCATATCTTTTGATAGCTATACTATACATACCATATTTTTTATTCTTTTTCTGATAGTGAAATAACCCATGATTACCATAAATAATTTGGAAACTGTACAGATATAATCAACTGTAAGTCTATTTGTCATATGTCCCTTAATCTATACATTGATGTATTAAAAATAGAATTCAGGGGCATTAATAATAATATAATAATATTATATTAAAAATATAATTCACGGTTAAGCATCTGATGGTTGATTTCAGCTTAGGTCATGATCTTGGGGTAATGGGTTTGAGCCCTGCATCGGGCTCTGCGTGGAGTCTGCTTGAGATTCTCTGTCTTTCTCTGTCCCTCCCTCTTTCTCTCTCCCTTTTTCTCTCATAAAAAAAGAAATAAAATCTTTTTAAAAATATAATTCAGGGGGCACCTGGGTGGCTCAGTGGGGTAAAGCCTCTGCTTTCAGCTCGGGTCGTGATCCCCAGGGTCCTGGGATCAAGCCCCACATTGGGCTCTCTGCTCAGCAGGGAGCCTGCTTCCACCTCTCTATCTGTCTGCCTCTCTGCCTACTTGTGATCTCTGTCTGTCAAATGAATAAATAAGATCTTTTTTTAAAAAAAAGAAAAAATGTATAATTCAGGTTTATACTGAACAGTGTGTATCATAACTAACAGTATGATATTTTAATACCTAGACCCAGAGAATTTTAAGCCTTAAAAAATCACCTAATCTAACCTTCTAAAATGGGAAGGGATATTTGAACCAGAGTGGTAAGTGATGAAAAAAAGAATTGCAATTATACAAATATATGTCAACAAATGAGGGCCAAATCAAATGGAAGAGTGCAAAGGGACTTTATAAAGTGATATTCAGGTGAAACTGCTAATCATAATCCTAAACTTAATTGTAAACATGCTATGAAAGTCTTATAGTACAGTGTTCTACAGCTACTTTTAATCCAAGTCTCACAACTGATTTGGCACGGCTGCTCGAACAGATCCCCAAACAAATGTTGTTCCTGGCACAGCTTCTTCTAAGCAATTCTTTCCCACTGCTGATGTTGGATTTTTTTTTTTCTTTCATTACCTGATGCATTCAAACCTGTCAAACTTATAATTTATTTCTTTGAAGATTAGCTCATCTTAAAATACAATGTGTCAAGAGGAGACTTCAGTTAAAGATAGCAGAATGAAGACATTTTTTACTCTTCCCTTCTCCTTTGTAACTCACTAAAAACAAAAAGACAAGAAAATAGAAAATAAGTCCATCATTAGTAAAATTAGGCACAAAGCTAAGCCCAAATTAGAAACAATGAAGTTTAACTTGGTATGTACTGTGAAATCTATTTCATATGTGGGAGGATGCTGAACCTCCCCTGGGAAACCCAAGCAATACACTGATTTCTCTAAAAGTAAGTGTTATATTACTTTAAAAATCTAACCGGTGGGGCTTTATTGGAGTTCCAAAAGGTCCCATAGAAGACACAAAGAAGTTATAGACATGATCTGTTACAGAAAATACAGTCTAATTTTTCAAAACCTCTCTAACATGAATGTTAAGAAGAGGTATTAGGACAGTAGAAGGAGATGAAATATCAGTGGGCAAACCTCAATTAGAGTAATGAAAACCGCATTAGAGATTTTAAAAAGAGAGTAAATGTGATCAGACAAGGCTGAGTTGCTTAAGGAAATTACATAACATTAAATAATATAAAAATTAGAGAAGATAAGGGAAACCAAAGGGGATATAACATATGCATGGTTTCAGCAGTCTTCTTCTGTAATGGGCCAGATAGTATTTTAGGCTTTGCTGTCAGTGCAGTTTCTGTCACAGCCAGTCAGCTCTGCCCCTTACAGTGCAGAAGCATCTATAGACACTCTGTGTGGCTGTGCTCTAGTAACACTTTATATACAAGGACAGGTTTAGGGTGGAGTTTACCTAGTCTTGGTTTGCTGACCTCTTTTCTTGATGAGAACAACAAATGGAACTGAAAATACATTTAGAGTTGTAATAGAAAAAAAATTTTTTCCCAAAATAATTAAAACCTTTAATCAAAATGACTACCCTATGGCCTAGGAACAATTGATGTACAAGAACTGATATCAAGGCATATCCTGGTCAAATTATTAACTTGAAAAAAGAATTCTGTAGATATCTAAGTAGTGGGATAGGTATAGAACTTGTCTCTTGTTGAGAAAGAAGCTAAAGTAGGTCCAATGTTAGAAAACAATGGAGGAATTCTACCTTGTCCTGAGGTATCATCTGAGATTTTTTTTTTTAGCCAGCCAAATTCTTGAAGCATAAATACAGCACATGCATGGATATACACTAGCATGGAAAAGCTGAACAAATATATACCCATAAGACCTTTTTTTTTTTTTTTAAAGATTTTATTTATTTATTTGACACAGAGAGAGTGAGGGAGAGTGAGAGACACAGAAAGCAAGCAGAAGCAGGGGGAGCGGCAGTCAGGAGAAAAGCAGCTCCCTGCTCAACAAGGAGCCTGATGTGGGTCTCGATCCCAGGACCCCGGAATCATGACCTGAGCCAAAGGCAGCCACTTAACCGACTGAGCCACCGAGCCCCCCCCATAAGACCTTTGAAAGCAAATTACATCATGATAAAATAGACATAATCAAGAGATGAAGCAAATAATTCAGGAATAACCGTGACAAAAACAGTGTGATAATACAAAATTTAAATTTATTTCATTACAGAATTTGTATACTTCAGTGGAAATAATACTTTCAAAATAAATTGTAAATTTATAAATCTTAATATTATAAAAATAACTAACAAAACAGGTGGGGAAGGGGGTAGACAGAAGTATAAATGTGCTCCTTTCTTCATCATTCATAGTAAGGAATCATAAATGCCCCTTAAAGTTGAACATGGCTAAAAAATTGATCCAGTCTCATAGTATTTTTCACAATTTTTTTCTTAACTCTAGAGGGGTCTTTTAGGGACCACTGTGTAATATGTGCAGCACTTGTTAACAAGTCTTCTATGTTTTTCTTCAGATAATTTTAATGAAATTTTTAATATACTCTAGAAAGAACATGTAGGGATGTGTTAGAATGAGCAAAAAATAAGGAGATTTATTTGGTTGCACAGTGGAACTTTTAGTAGTCATTTAACTAAAAGGAAATTTCCTCTGGCTTCCTACACTCCAGTAACCGAAAGGTATTCCCTTCCAGCCAATTGGTATGTGCTTTTAAGTAGCTAATTCAGAATGATAAAAACTAAAACATAACCTAGTGAAGTTCTGAGCTTCCTTATAAAAACATCTCCTGGGTAACCAGGCAAACCCATAAAGCTGGATGAGGAGTGGTAGGATAATGTTATAATTTAAATAGTTGCATGTAACAGTTTGATTAATAAAAAGCGTTATGCAGCAAAGTTATTGCCAATATTTTTTTCTATTTCTTTTCATTGCCGTGAATTTACAATTACTTATTGGAGCTGGTTTCCTTCACCCTCCTCCCCTAGCACACACTCTAAAATCTGTTTAACCCAGAAGCATCCAGAAAAATAGGCTTTCATTGGTTCTCTCCCTTCAAATTTGCTTACTCTGTTGTCTCTCTATTGCAAAGCAAATACCCTGTGTGTATACATTACATGTAAAATAATTACAGTGACTAAGTTTTTATTTTGGAAGCATACTGTTCTCGGGTATGTTTGTTTCTTACCCTTCTAGCTGCTGCCATTTACACAATACAGTAATAGGGCTCTTTAGTCCTAGCTCATTCCGTCTTATCACATAGCCTTTCCCTGCAGAGTGCCAATATTGTTTGGTTTTATCGACTTTACCTTAAAGATAGCCTGAGGTACACTGGCTGGCTAATAGTTTAAGAGGAAACCTAATACTATTTTGGATAAGCTTGTGAATCTCTTCTGTAGGTGTCACTTGCAGTAGCCACTGGCCTTGGATACTAGAATTATTACTGTCTATAATATTACAGTTATAAAGTAGTTACTATACATGAATATTGAAAGAAGTATATGATGCTGATTCTGCATTTTTCAAAGTGTTTGCTGTCTAGTTGGAATAGTACTGAAAAAGTTGGAAGTATATTATTTTGTATTAAGTGATGGAGAGTAATAGAGTTTTTTTTTTAATTTTTTTTCTTTTTTAAAAATTTTTCTTTTTTTTGAAATTTTTTATTTTTTAAATTTCTTTTCTTTGTTCCAGAATTCATTGTTTATGCACCACACTCAGTGTTCCATGCAATACATGCCCTCCACGATACCCACCACCAGGCTCACCTAACCTCCCACCCCGCTCCCCTCCAAAACCCTCACTTAGTTTCTCAGAGTCCACAGTCTCTCATGGTTCATCTCGCCCTCCAATTTCCCCCAACTCCCTTCTCCTCTCCATTTCCCCATGTCCTCCATGTTATTCCTTATGTTCCACAAATAAGCGAAACCATATGATAATTGACTCTCTCTGCTTGACTTATTTCACTCAGCATAATCTCCTCCAGTCCCGTCCATGTTGGTACAAAAGTTGAGTTCATCCTTTCTGATGGAGACATAATACTCAACCACGTCTTCTTTATCCATTTGCCCGTTGAAGGACATCTTGGTTCTTTCCACAGTTTGGTGACTGTGGCCATTGCTACTATGGACATTGGAGTACAGATGGCCCTTCTTTTCACTACATCTGTATCTTTGGGGTAAATACCCAGTAGTGCAATTGCAGGGTCATAGGGTAGCTCTATTTTTAATTTCTTAAGGAATCTCCACACTGTTTTCCAAAGTGGCTGCACCAATGTGCATTCCCACCAATAGTAATAGAGATTTTTAATGGACTTGGTTGATACAGAGGACTCTGAATTCCCTTTCCCAAAGGGAATTAACATTTATTGAATGCTTTGCATGTACTAAGTACTTTAATAAGATGCAATCAAGTCGTAACTCAAATCTCTAAGTGTGGGTAATATTTTGACTTGCTTTATTCTTTTAGAATTTTGTAAATGGAAAATAGCTGTTTGAAAACAGGCAAAATAGGCGGTGTTCAGCTTCCCTCTTGGAAAAAAAATTAGATGATAGGACAATATGGAGCAGAAAACTTGAAAGACTTAAAACAGCTTATAATTGAGCAGCTGTTCTAGCTATATCATAGGATTGTGATTTAGAATGAAAAGTTCCTCCTGGTAATCTAGGTCATTGTCCTCTTCTGTGACTTTTCAGAGTTTCATGTACTTCAAATGTAGAATGATTAGTAGGAGGGGAAAAGCTAAGAGTGAGCAAACCATGATTTTTCTGTTGTGGTAATAATGATACAGTGTTTTGCCTTCTTACTCTATGAAAATAATACCAAAGGACTGTTCCTAGAAACCACTAAAGTTTTCCCCTTGCTTTCTTGATTTCAGTGATTATGTCCATTTTAGAAACTGGAACTCCTTTAACACACCCTGATTGTGGAATTGACCAGCTTTTATTTATTGCTATTGTTACTGAAGATCATTTTGTAAATTATTTAGTAGTGTTGAATCTAAAGAAGGAGAATGTGATATTCTGGCCATCCTCAAAGAGCTTGTGCTGTCAAGCCATTGAAAGACAGCATTGACTCAGAGCATTGTTGTAATGATGCTGTTCAATGACACACATAATGGCACTGAGAGTTATACACTAGAAATAAAAGTAACTTCTAACTCTTAAAACTCTCTCTTTTTTTTTTAAGATTTTATTTATTTATTTGACAGACAGAGATCACAAGTAGGCAGAGAAGCAGGCGGAAAGAGAGGAGGAAGCAGGCTCCCCGCTGAGCAGAAAGCCTGATGTGGGGCTCGATCCCAGGACCCTGGAATTATAACCTGAGCTGAAGGCAGAGGCTTTAACCCACTGAGCCACCCAGGCGCCCATGCCTTCTAACTCTTAAAACTCTTAATCCTCCTTTTATAGAAACATTAATTCAGTGTATACACAGATGCCAGTTTGACTCTGTCATGTCTTTATAATACTTAACTTTTGCTGGGAAAGATAGAAAAAGATACAAGGTATTTTGGGGCTCCTGGGTGGCTCAACCCATTAAGCATCCATCCAACTCTTGAATTCAACTTAGGTCATGATCTCAGGGTTGTGAGATCGAGCCCTGCATTGGACTCTGTGCTCAGTGGGGAGTCTGCTTGGGATTCTCTCTCTCTCTCCCACTGCCTCCACCACACATGCTGTTTCTTGCTCTTCTATCAAGTAAGTAAGTAGGTAAATAAATAAATAAATAAATCTTTAAGAAAAAGAAAGGATATAAGGTATTTTGTTGGATGCCATTTGAAAATTTGGTGGGAAAATCCCATGGAGAATAGTGTCTTGATCCTAACAAACCAGCATGTCTAAAAATCAACAGCAGAGGGGAATTTAAATCAGTTTTCAACATTTTGACAAATTGGAGTAAACCAGAATAGGCCTTATAACTTGCAAGTCATACATAGTTCGAATGAAAAGCTTTAAGGAGATAGCCTTCACAGTAAGTCTGACATTTTGGTGGCAAGAGAGTGGCAATAGAGAAGAAAAGGAGGAAAGAAGACCATTTTTATTAGGCATACACACAAATCTGTCTCTTATATATATTTGAAACCTGTGATACCTGTTTTGAAATTGATTTAACAAAAGATAGGGATTAGGGATTAACATTATGTTTTGTAATTGAAGCACGTCGGCAGGGGGTGGATACTGCAAGACCTTGGCATTGGAGGGTATGCGGGTAGGAGTAAACACTGAACCACTGACAACCTATCATCATTGGGCCCCCACTTAGGTATTGCAGTGTTTTGACCAACAAAATAACGCAGCATGAATCCTGCAGCACCTATTTATTTGACTTTTATAATCAAGAAATTTCTTACTTTCCCTTTCTCCTCTGCCTAGGTTAGCTTTGGAATATTGACGATCTCAGAATGTCCCAAGATTAAGCATCTGTTTTTTTAAGGCAAGGTTTTTAGGTAAGACTAAGAAACACACACACACACACACACACACACACACACATACACGCACACACATACACGCACACATGCACACACGCACACACAATATTAAGACACAAGTTGTTAGTCCTTTCATTAATTGCGGCTACTCCTATTTCCCACTATTTCTTTCACCCTAACATAGTAAATACTCACCAGTAAGTTTAGACACCAACATACTAAGTATAAAAATGCTAAGATAAATATAAGAAGTTAAAGAGGAAAGTTTTTTTCGTTCAAGGAATTTAGAATATTCCAAGTATTTAGCACTTGCAGATCCCTGGCCTATAGTAGCCCATCAACCTTAGCATTTTGGGGATTTTTTAATAAATGCTTTCCTTTTTAACCTTTTATGTTGAAAAATTTCAAATCTACAGAAAATTTGTAAGGAATAGTACAATGGACATCTTTATCTTGATTCACTAATTGTTAATATTTTGCCAATGTATACTTTTTGTTTTCCCACTGAGCCTTTGAGACTTCATTAACTCTTTATCCATGAAAAATTCAATATGTGTCTCCTAAGAATAAAAGCATTCTTTTTCAATAAAAACATTCTTTTACATAACTATAATGTAATTACTATACTCAAGGAATTTAACATTGACACAAACATATCACAATTAGATGGTACTGTTGACTTAAGGAAAAATATTTTTTATGCCCACCTGAAAGATAAATACATATTCCCTCTTGAAGATAAGTTTGAGGGAAAAGTGTTTGCCATTTATTCTCTGCATTTGAGTAGTACATATCTGTTAAAAGGCTGGAAGTAATAATCGTGCTTAAAGGGGGCATCTTTTATCAAAGAGAATCTTTCAAAAGATATGTATTTACCTTACATTTGTGTTTCAAAGAATATTTCATCTGTGTTGTGCATATATGTAATAGAGGTTTCCATACATTGTGTTTTTGATGCTATTGCTTGCTAAAATTTGTACAAAATTTTGTCTGTAAGAAATAAGATATTATGTGCCGTGTATCGTGAGAGCTGTTAATTCAATTCCTTTTTTTAAATTTTATTTTCTCAGTGTTCCAAGATTCATTGATTTTGCACCACACCCAGTGCTCCATATAATTTGTGCCTCCTTAATACCCACCACCAGGCTCACCCATCCCCTTACCCCCCTTCCTTGTTAATTTGATTCTTAATAATTTTTCTTATCCTCCTATTAGACAAGCTATTCTCATGAACTGCCCAGCTTAATTGTTGGATGAAATATTTTGGTATCTCAGTTTTACATTTGACTTCATGCTTGTGTTAGCTGGAGGGCAGATGTTTGGTGATTATTTTCACAGTTACTCAAGTTTTGCTTTGAAAGAGAGGCATAATTAAGGAATTACTTAATATTTTGCTGGCAAATGACCAAGTAGGTATCTCCTTTTGAATTTCTTATTCATCCATTTGGCTAGGTTTTTTAATGAGATAATAAATGAAGTTTCATAATGTTTTGGTCACTGGTGATTCCTTACCACATCCTCTACATGTTCCCTTTCCATTTTTTTTTTTTTTAATTTTATTTTTTTTTTAATTTTTTTTTTAAGATTTTATTTATTTATTTGACAGAGAGAGATCACAAGTAGATGGAGAGGCAGGCAGAGAGAGAGAGAGAGAGAGAGGGAAGCAGGCTCCCTGCTGAGCAGAGAGCCTGATGCGGGACTCGATCCCAGGACCCTGAGATCATGACCTGAGCTGAAGGCAGCGGCTTAACCCACTGAGCCACCCAGGCGCCCCCCTTTCCATTTTTTTTCAAATGATGACATGATACTAGATTTCATACAGTCATCTACCTTAAAGCAAATCAGTATTGAGACCAGGACTTGAACTTATATCAAATTCTGTTCCTAGATTCATTGTCCATTCTGCCAACTGAAATTGATTTTTGCTTTTAATCTCTAAAGCATTGTCCCATTTTTAATTTTCTGACTTCCTTGTGGTCATTATTCCCATCTAGGAGAAGCAATGGGCTCCTCTATTGCAGGAAACAGAGTAGAAAGGAAACAGAGATCTATAATGAAAATCAAAGAGTAAAAAGTTTATAAGGGTTTAAAAAAAACTGTTTTAAACCAAAACATTTGGTCCCCAAAGGCTGCATGAAATACAAAGTTGATATTTTCCTAATGAAGTGCCCCCTTCATATAAAATGAAGTAGTCAGCTAATCTTAAATTTCATCTGGTATTTATGTATTATGAGTTATTAAGCTTTTTGAAGAATATATACTCTTTCTAGGAAACTGGTTTAAAAGCCAATTGGTTAAATAACTCTGGAGTAAAAACAACCCAGTCCAACCTTTGTTTCTAAGTCTTAATAAGAATTGATATGCATGATTGGGTTCTTAACATAAAATTGATCCTTTTCACCTGAAGGAAACCCAAAACAAACATACTTTTCTGTTTTGACTTTAACTCTGCAGTGTTTAGGGTAGTGGCATACCCTTTTTGGGAAGTTCCTCATAACAGTTTCTGGAAGGTTTTGACTTTCCAGAGGTACATAGCTCTCCAGTCAAGCAAGAAATAGTTAAACCCTTAATTGTTGCCAAAAAATGTCAACTTTAACTCAGCTGGTATTAAAAGCCTCTGGCAACACCACAGCTATAGATACTTGGCTATTTTCAAATGCACATAAAACATTTTCCAAAATGACCATAATCTAGGCCATAAATTAATAAATTTTGAAAGATTGAAATCATGAAAAGTATGTTCATTAACCATAGTGGAATTAAGCTGGAAATTATAACATTTTCTTTGGAAAATATTCTAATATTTGAGAAGTACATCAAAGAAGAAATAATAATTCAAATAGATTAAGAACAAAAATAGAACCAATTTACCAACACCGGGAACAGAAAAAAGGAATATCACTACAGATCCTATAGCCATTAAGAAAATAGAAAAGTTAGAAGGGTATTCTGAACAACTTTATGCCAATAATTTTTAAACTTCACATGAAATGGACAAGTTCTTAGAATAACAATTTAACAAAACCAACACTAAATAATAAAAAGACAATCTAATTTAAAGTGGTCAAAGAATCTGAGTAGACATTCCTCTAACAAAGATATGATAGCCAGTAAGCACGTAAGAAGATGCTCAACATTACTGGTTATCAAAGAAATAGAAATCAAAGCCACGTGAAATACCACTTAACATCACTCAGGTGGCCATAATAAAGAAGGTAGTAAGTAAGTCTCAATTCGGGATGGAAGATTCAAAACCATTTTATTTGCAGGTGATGTGACTGTTTACATCAAGATGCAAAACAGTCTAGAGATAAACTATTAAAATATGTGAACATTGCAGGGTTGCTAGAAATGAAATCAGTATAAAAAAATTGGTTGTATGCTTGTGATTGGTTTGTAAAAATTCACCAAAGTGTAATACTTAGGATATTCTTTTCTGACGCATATTGTACTTCAGTATAGTCCCCCTAAAACCTGGTTGTATCTCTATAGGCCAACAATTAGAAAATGAAATTTGAAAAATGATACTCTTTACCATAACATCAAGTAACATAAAAATATCTAGTAATAAATGAAAGATGTACAGACCTCTACAAAGGAAATCACAAAGACTCAAGTGAATGGAGGAATATGCCGTGTTTAATTATTGAAAGATTCAACATTGTTTAATCAATCAGTTCTCTGCTAATTGATCTATCTATTCAGTGTAACACCAGGAAAAAATTTTTTGGGAGAATTTAACAAACTGATTCTAAATTGTATAAAGAAATGCAGAGGGCTAAGCATAGTCAAGATGAGCTTGAAGAAAAAAAACTGAAAAATTTGCACTAGTTGGTATTAAGACTGTATAAATATATATAAAGTTTTATATACAGTATGAAACTATGTAAATCTTTGCATATTATGTAATGCTGCAATAATTAAGACAGTGGAGAACTGGTGCAAGGGTAGATAAATAGACAAATGGAGCAAAGTAGAAAGTACAGAAACAGACCCTAGCACCTGACTTAAAACAAATGCACATCTCAATTAAGTGGAGAAGGGATGGTCTTTCCAGTACATGATGGTGGATCAATTTGATACCATATGAAAAAAATTAAAGTAAATTTTATCTTGGCCTCAACTCCTATCAGAACCCCCCCCACCAAAGCAGACTTCTGGATAAAATGTAGCTATAAATGGTAAGGGTAAAGCATTAAAGCTTATTAAAGAAAACACAGGAGAATATCTTCATGACCTTGGAGTAGGAAAAGATTCCTTAATCAGGATACGAACAGTGCTAGCCATAAAGGAAAAGATTGTTAATTAGACTACATTAAATTTTTTTGTTCATGAAGATAATTTTAGGAGAGAGAAACAGCAAGGTGCAGGGTGAAAAAAGATACTAGCAATACATCTGACAAAGGGGCTCATCCCAACTATATTAAGAAATTTAATAATGAATGAGAAAAAAAGTCTGACAAAAAGGTGAGCAAGAGACTTGACTGGATACTCACAAGAAGATATCTAAATGGTCAGTAAATATATCAAGAAGATCTCAACATCATTAATCATCAAGGGGTAAAACTACAAGGAAATAACCTGCACATCTACCAGAATGACCCAAATTTAACAAAACTGACAATACTGAGAATGTGGAGTATCTGGAACTCTTACACGTTAAATAGATGTTTAAACGGGCACTCACCCCCTTTAAAAACTGGTAAAATCTGTTAAAGCTGAACATGCATTTCCTATGACCCAGCAATTTCTCCTAGTAAAACCCAAAGGATGTGCATACCTAACTGTACCAAAAGCATATAGAGATGCGTAGGTGGCTCAGTTGGTTAAGTGTCTGACTCTTGATTTCAGCTCAGGTCACAATCTCAGGGTTGTGAGATCACGCCCCGTGTGGGGCTCCATACTCAGTACTGAGTCTGCTTATGCTTCTCTCTCTCCTCCCTCCCCCCCCCTTTTCTCTCTCCCTCTCTTAAAAAAAATAAGAATGTTCACCACAGCATTTTTAGCCAAATCTGGAAACAGCCCAAATGTCCATTTTGGAAAATTCATACAATGGGTTTATATAATGGATACACAGATATGCATGCAGCAAGGGCAACGCAACAGTATGGACGAATCTAATACGTATAGTGTTGAGTAACAAAGCCAAACTCAAATTAATAAATGCTATATGGTTCCATTCATTTAAACTCCAGACCTTTATCAGAACATAAAATCTTCAGTGTTCTTTCCAACACCCATAAAAAAGCCTAACTGGAGAAATGGTGTTTGTCAAAGACTGTTAAAAGGATAGTCTTTCATTGTTTTTGTTTTTAATTTGAAAAATTTGTGAACAAAATTACAGAAAATTATACCTCTAATTTAAATATTCACATTTTGTCATATTTTTATCATTTCCTTTTTTTAAAGATTTTTTTTAATTTGTTTATTTGTCAGAGAGAGAGAACACACAAGTAGTCAGAGAGGCAGGCAGAGGTGGAGAGAGAAGCAGGCTCTTTGCCGAGCAAGGAGCCCGATGCGGAACTCGATCCCAGGACCCTGGGATCATGACCTGAGCTGAAGGCAGTGGCCTAACCCACTGAGCCACCCAGGCGTCCCTATTTTTTTAAAGATTTTATTTATTTATTTGACAGAGAGAGAGCAAGCACAAGCAGGGGCAGGGGGAGAGGGAGAAGCAGACCCCCTGCTGAACAAGGAGCCTGATGAGGGACTTGATCCCAGGACTCTGGGATCATGACCTGAGCCAAAGGCAGACACTTAACCAACTGAGCCACCCAGGTGTGCCCAAAGTATCAGATCCGTTTTACTAAGAAAATAAACAATATATTATGCTCGCTTTGGCAGCACATATGCTAAAAAAAATTGGAAAGAAAATAAGCAATATACAATATAATAAAGTTAGAGCTGCCTTTGTTCCCATCCCTAATCCCCAAATCCTTTCTCTCCAGAGATAATTGCCATAAAATGATATCTTTCCCATATACTTTAATATTTAAGTATGTTGAATATATTATTATACACATATATATTAATTTATACAAAAAGTAAAATGATTCATATGTGTTTCTTTTAACTTTCCTTGTGCACTATTGTAATTTGCTTATCCTTCTATAATTGTTAAATCTTGACATTTATCCAGTATCGATCTAATAGTAGTTTTTAATTCTGAATGAACTTTATTATATGAATTATTATACTTAATTACCCATAATATTTATGCTGTTCCAAGTTACAATCTTTTTTTTCCCAAGTTATAATCTTTTCAAATCAGGCTGATTGTGCCTAAAAAAATCCATACTTGGTTTGTATTATTTTACTCCCTCAAAGATTGACATTACTCAATTGTATTTTAAGATGATAAAGATATTCTTATCTTTTATCAAAGAGTAATATAAGAAAAAATCATGTGAAATGTCTTGTATAATATCCAGAATATTATTGAGAACCCTGTATCCTCTGTTCTTACTCAGAGCCTCCTATGTAATGCACCACAACAGAAATTTCTTTCAGATCTTTGTGTTAGAAAATATTTTGCCTTTCCTGACAAATTGTTATGTTTCCTCCCTTATGAGAATGAGTCTTATTGTCTTGGGAACTAGTAGGCTGTAGTAGTTTTCTATTGTTGCTCTAAGAAATTACCACAAGCTTTGTGGCTTAAAACAACCAAAAATTTTTTAATCTTACAGTTCAGCAGGTTAGAAGTCAAATACAGGTCTCACTGAGCTAAAACCAACACGTCAGTAAGGCAGTGTTTCTTTCTGGAGGCTCCAAGGGAGAATCTGCTTTTCTAGCTTCCAGAAGCTACATACTTGCCTTGGCCTCATTCCTCTAGCTACACTGCGTAGAATCTTCCTCGGTCTTACTAACAGCTGCCTTGTTCTACATAGTCACATCTTGCTCTAACTCTGTGAAGGCCCCTATGATAACATTGGTTTTATCCGGATAATTTCCCTATCTTAGATTCTGGTTTTTGGCAACCTTAATTCCATCTACAACCTTAATTTCCCCTTGCCATGTACTTGCCCACAAATTCCAGAGATTAGGGCATGGACATTTGGGGGGGCCATTATTCTGGCTACTACAGAGGTTTAGAGCCAAATACAGAACTTAATTTAGCAGTTGTGAAGTTTTAATGGTCCACATACTCTTTTTCCCCAGGCTTTGTTTTCTAGTATTTTTGTTTCCTTGGTACTAGTTTTTTTAAATTTTGACTTCAAAATTTTTAAAATTAATGACGATTTTATCATAAATGTTTGTGTTGTAGTTGCCTCAGATTCTTTGTAGAACTAACGAAGGATAAATAATTTGAAAAATTGGACCCTGTGCATGCTTAGAAAGTGAAAAGGATGGTAGTGATCATGTATCGGGGATCTCTCTCTCTGTAGATAAGGCTGTCAGTCTCTCAGACTGTGTAAAGTTATGACTAGGATTGTTTGCTAAGAGATTGGTTCCCATGTGATCCCTAAACAGATGGAGAGATCAGCTGGAGTAAGAGGATGTGGGATGAGGACCATTCTGGGTTGAGTATTTTCAGTTTTGAATTATATATGAAAATCATCTCAACTATCTTATTTGATCTTACCATTTGTACTGCACTAAAACCTTTAATGACTACTATTCTTTTGTATTATTTTTAAGTAATATGTTCATTATCTGAAATTATACCCTAGAATGGCTTTGTTAAAGATATTTTTTAAAATTAAGCAAATTAAAATAAATCCCCTTCAGGGAAGGTAAATAGAAGGAGGAAAGTTTATCAAAATCTGTGTTTTTTTGTATGAGGCCAGAGTGTTAAAGACAAAACTTAGGAATGTTTTTAAATCTCTAATTATCTGAAGGTGGATTTATTGTTCTTATGGTATTCCTGTTGGGGAAAGTCTAGAGGGACTGAAGGAACATTAGTAGTCAGCTAGTACATGAGTCTATTACTGGAATTTTAGATTGAGATTTACAATAAACAGGACAGTTAGGTTAGAAATACAGGCAATGTGTTTATTTTGTTTTTAATTCAGTAAAGTAACTTACAGTAAATGGAAAAGGAATTTTGAAACAAAACCAACCGCTTTGCTCTTTCCCTTTTTATGTTTTGGTCTTCTCATGGTATAAGTCTATTACAATTACACAGCACATGGGAGGGTGGAGAGTGATTTTTTTATAGCAGCTGTTTTATCCCTCTTCTTGCAGGGGAATAAAAAAGGCCTGTAGTTATTTATATTTGTGAGTGATAACTACATTCTTTTTCATTATTAGCTAAAGCTAGAGCAAAACTGAAAATCATACAAGGCCTACTTTTGGCTTAAACCTGTTTACTTCATTAATACAAGAAAGATAATGAGGCAACTTCTCACCACTTCTTTCACCCCTTTTATTTTATCCTTAGCTAGGAAGAAAATTAAGCAAGTCTGTAACCAAAAGACAAAATAAAGAAGCAACATGGTAGCATAAGTTGCACTTACACTTCTATATAATCGTCTAAATAATTATTTTTTCCCCTTCTAACCTAACTTTCCCCTTGCATTTTAAAGGTTACAGAAAAATAAATCTATATTTTACTTTAAGAAAGAGAGACTACAACAGGGCATTTTAGGGTTAGGAGATAATATATTTATGTTAATTTTTTTCTCTCTGAACTTTATTTGGAAAAAAATTTCAGACCTACAAAAAATTACAGAAAGAGTACAACGTATAGTCTTATGGTCTTATGCTCTTCACCTAGATTCATCAGTTATTAATATTTTGCCACATTTGCTTTATTACCCACCCACACACACGCACACATGAATGTTATTATTTTTTGATCCACTGACAGTGTCAGGCATCATAATCTTTACCTCTAAATGTTTCAGCCATGTTTTTCTCAAGAGCAATACCGTTCTCTTCCTCTTATACAAAACACAGATCCGATTTTACTTTTTCCTGAATCCTGTCTATTACCTGTGTTTTATCAGCACTTAAGAACAAAGGAAGCAGTAAGGGAAATTATTAATAGCAGCCACCCACTTCCTAAGTTATTCACCAGTATGTATCTTCCAGAAGCCAAGTGTGAAAATGAAAGATAGAGGTTGATTTTCAAACCTAAATAAATATGAAGGAATTGATGGACAAGGCCCTATAACATTGAAAGTAGGCCCACTTTCTTGAGATATCACATATAGTTAAGCCATTTCCTTAAATATCTGTTGATATTTTTATTCATAAATTCATAGACTTTTAGAGTTGGAAGGGCCTTTCAGTATATGTTGTGTAACTCATTCATTTTACTAACGAGAAGAACTAAGGTTCAGGGTCACATAACTAGAGATGAGACTACAACTACACTTTTCAGATTCTGAATGTTATATTTTTTTCTAGTATGTCACGTTGCCTCCCCACAACCCCTAGATTCTTATGCTGGGGTCTGGCTGAACAAGAAAGGTAAAAGGTCTGAGAGTACTGCATCTAACCATCTAATGTAACCCCCCCTTGAGGTTCAGCTGGGTGAGCTATAGTGGTGCTTCTCAAACTTGAATGTGCGTATGAATTTCCTAGTGGTCTTGTTAAAATGCAGATTGTGATTAGATAAGTCTAAGGTGGGGCCCGAGATCTGCATTTCTAACATGTTTACCTGATGCCGATGCTGTAGATGTGTGGAGGATATTTTTGAGCAGCAGTTATCTAGAACACGCCAGAAGTCTCATAGCCCCCAGGCACTAGCAAAGTAGAGAAAACTACAAAATATTTCAGTTATATAGCGTATAGAGAGTAATATAACTAATCCTGTTTACTCATCATCAAGCAAAAACAAAGTATTTCTAAAACTTGTTATTTTCCTAACTTTTATGCCACTTCAGAGATGGGAGGTTTATCCCATTACATCAATTTATAGATGCGACTACATATTTCTCCAATATTGTTTGTATATATCAACAAATACTGAGCTTCTAAACATCAGTGGTACTATGGAGGGAAGTATGAATTCAGGTGATAAAACGAGCCGTAGCCAAATTGAACTGTCAATCAAAAAGAACAACCAATTAAGTTCCAGTTTTACTCTCAATTAAAATATTTTTCAAGCCTACATGTATTCCTTTAACACTTATTGATAGTTCATGTTCCAGTGTGGTTTATATTCTGATTTCATTACCTTATGTCTAGATCTTTATGCTGCTCTGAATTGTACAAGTGATTGTTGAAAGGTATAAATGCTAGCTAGCTAGGTTTTATGTGACAGTGAGTCCTTTGAGGATTTTGCATCTGGTTTTTTTTTGTAATTTAAAAATAATGATTAGCAGTTTAATGGCCATCCCAATACAACATGGAATACATTTACACAATGACAGCAGCTAAAAATAAAATAGATATTTAATATGTACATGAAGAAATTGGCACTCTGTATATCTCCCAAAATGCTTACAGAAATCACAATTACTTCCTTATTTCTCAGGGTAGGTTAGCATTAAAATAAAAGTCAGTGATAATTCCCGAGGGAGGAAAACCAGGACACAAAGCAAAGTGTAAAACTTGTCAATGATATTGAGGTATAAGGAAGAAGACAAAGACACTGCAAATAAATATTTAGTAAGCATCTGTTTTCTCCTAGGGTATGGGGTGGTGGGGAGGGTAACAATATGTAAAGAAATGAAAGTAGTCTTCAGGGTGATCATTACTCCAAAGGGAAGGCAGACATCTAAACAGACAATTAGAATACACTATGACAGGTAAAAACAGGTAAGGACAAAATCTAAGAGCAGTGCAGAAGAGTTGTAAAGGAACTGGAGTTGGAGAAGGTAATGCATTTAAAATTGATAAGCTGTAAGAATAAAGATTTTTGTAAACTTTAAAGGAATGGATAGATAACATAATAATATTGAATCTAGGTGAAGGGCAAAAAGGGTGTAAAATTATTAACTGTAAATAATAAACTGTAATTTAACTCACTGGAAATTTTTTTCTATTTTGCCGCATGTTTGAAAAGTTTTATAATAAAACGTTGGGTGAAATAATAGTTGTTTAAAAACCCAGAAAACGTGGTATAAAGAGGCCAAAATTTTGTGTGTGTGTGTGTGAATGTAGGTTCTTAATAAATCGGAGGAAAGGAACAAGGTATAAAAGAACTTTCCATTTCACTGTGGGGAAGGAAGTTTGGCGCTTAAGAAAAGCAGAATTCCTTGCTCTGGTTTCATTAACATATTTGTCATGAGACCCAAGGGAGCAAAAGTGCATCCATTGGGGGAAAATGTAGCAACCATTAAGATATAAACACATTCCACATATAGGTGTAGAGTTGCCTCATATACTGGGGTCTAGACTATACACTGAAGTTTTAGTAGATATTGGACTCTCGTTCTTGCACGGTATAAACCATACATTGTAATTTTGAAGTAATACCACAATCTAAAATAGAAACATTATATATCAAGGAAGTTAATTCATACCAAATTATCTTGTTTGTTAAGTAGTGATATATTAGAACTATCACTAATCTTTTAAGTTTTAAAACCTAGTTATTAATTTCAAGACATCTGTAAGAGAATTGGCATTAATAAGCATTACTTTTTTTTTTAAGATTTTATTTATTTGACTGAGCAAGACACAGCGAGAGAGGGAACAGAAGCAGGGGGAGTGGGAGAGGGAGAAGCAGGCTTCCCACTGAGCAGGGAACCCGATGTGGGGCTTGATCCCAGGACCCTGGGATCATGATCTGAGCCAAAGGCAGACGCCTAGTGATTGAACCACCCAGGCGCCCCAATAAGCATTTCTTGATACAGTTAAACAGATAAATATTTGTGTTTATTAGGATAAAAGAAATGACCTTTCAGCAGTTTATATTATGTTGAAAGATGTGATGTACAGCTAGTTACAGTTAAGGTTTTAGTGCTCTGATTATTTTAATCTATTGCTAGATCAGCAGTGGTGCAGAATTTTATGGTTAAGGTCTTGCCTGTATGCTTTTACATGTGTTATATTATTTGATCCTCAAAGCACTGTGAGCATGGTGAATGACGTGAAACTTTTGGGGTTCAGAGTGAACAAAGAATTCTTGAAGTGTCTTCAGTGCGAAAAGGTGGTTTTATTAAAGCACGAGGACAGGACCCACGAGCAGAAAGAGCTGCACTGGGGTTATGAGGAGTGGCTAATTATGTACTTTGAAGTTGGAAGAGGGTTAGGGATAGCATAAGTCTCTAAGGAATTTAGAAGCAAGGTTTCTAGGACCTTGAGGAGCTTGCTGTTGTTAGGAAAAGTCATTCACTACTGTGTAGTAAAACCTTAGTCGCGAGACTCTTCAGATACAAATCAGTGGGCCATGTGCTTGGAGGATGATTGCTAACATATCTTTGAGGGGAGGAGTGGTAGAGATAAGGGAAATTCCAGAGGAATTTTTATATGTTAAAGGAGACTTAAAGGATCATGGAGGTCTGGCTAATGTTAAGCTAAACTTGCCTTTTGCCCTTAGCAAAGTATTAACCTTGAGGCAATTGAGTTCCTGGAGGAAGGTCACTATATATATATATACACACATATATATGTGTGTATATATATATATATAGCCTTTGTTCCCCATATCCGTGAACAAGTATTAATTTTTTTTTAAGATTTTAAAAATTTATTTGACAGAGATCACAAGTAGGCAGAGAGGCAGGCAGTGGGGCGGGGGCGGGGTGGGGGAGCAGCCTCCCCACTGAGCAGAGAGCCTGATGCGGGGCTCGATCCCAGGACCCTGAGATCATGACCTGAGCGGAAGGCAGAGGCTTTAGCCCACTGAGCCACCCAGGCGCCCCACAAGTATTAATTTTTTAAAGAACCTTATTGTTAATTTGGGAACTAGATTTAATATCCTAAATCAAAAATTGATGTTGACCAAATGCAACAAAGGTCCTTCACAAAAAAAAAAAGAAAGAAAGAAAAGCTTTATATTGCCTTGTTTTATAGATAAGAAATTCTCTTGGAAATCAAAGGTATATAAATTGAATCCTGACTTCCATTATAAAGTCACAATATATTCTAGTCAGGAAGTGTTACCTGTATTATAATAAAATATAGTGACTTGTTCTTTTCAAAGAGAAAATAATTTTCTAATATTAAACTGTAACATAATTTAACTCACAAAATATTAATGCCACCTTCACTAAACTGCATAAGAAACTTTGTTTCCTTGGTGAGTTACTGAAAGAAGAATTAAATAGGCCCTATCTGTAGTCTTAACCCTTTAAATATTTTTTATGGTGCTACCTGAAGAGATTCTTTCTTTCTCTCTCTCTTTTTATGAAGAGATTCTCTTTTAAAACCTTACCTTTATCTTTCTATCTTTAGCATAAGGTGTTTATATTATATATTTTTGGTTAGAGGTAGGTGGAGCTTTCAAAATACATTATACTTACTAAATTCTTTTCAGTAAGAGTCTTTTAATGAGATTGAAGATTATTTTGAGTTTATATTTTTGAATATCTTACATTTTGGTAGGATATTAGGCATTCAAATGTTGTCACATTTATTTATTTATTTTTTTAAGATTTTATTTATTTATTTGAGAGAGAGACAGTGAGAGAGAGCATGAGCGAGGAGAAGGTCAGAGGGAGAAGCAGACTCCCCATGGAGCTGGGAGCCCGATGCGGGACTTGATCCCGGGACTCCGGGATCATGACCTGAGCCGAAGGCAGTTGTCCAACCAACTGAGCCACCCAGGCGTCCCTCAAATGTTGTCACATTTATATTGTCACTTATCCTTAAATGAAATCAGCTTTGTGAAGTTGTCAATTTTTTGTCCTTGCTGGTGTTAATTTAACAAATGAGGATACTGAGACTTAGGGGTAGAAATTGAAGATAGTAAGCTGGAACTGGGCCCGAGTCTTTTAGTGTTTTCCCATACAGCAGATCTCGAGGATTTGGAGTCATGGTGCTTATTTCAATATATTGATACAGTTGAAGTGGGAAAAATTATCAAAGATGTGATGCTTCAACAATTGTATTACATCAAGAATGTGGGAAAAACTGATGCCAAGTAACTGAAGCTGTTATGGGTTTGTCGTGTGTTAAAAATCAAAGTTCAGCCGAGTAGATTTGAAGATCTAATTGGCTTTATTAAACAACTCATGCATCAGGCAGCATCCCGTCCAACAAGTACAGGGGAGCCCCAAGGAGTTGTACAAAATGGAAGTTTTTTATAAGAAGGAGGCTGGGGCAGGAAAGTTATTAGCAAAAGGAAAGGATTATTCCTTAGGGAGAAGAACAGAGGGTCTAATCGTTACAGAGTGTCTTATCTTCCTTTGGGGATGGAGAGGGCCCTGCTGGCAGATTCAGTGGCATCCATTAGAAAATTCTTGATGACCAGTTAAGACTACATCTCTGTGGGAAGTTGAAACAGCACTTACGTCTATATGTAAAGTCCCGGTTTGGGGTCTCAGCCTGAGCGATGCCATCCTGGGCCTCTGGTTTTCTTTTTAACACTCGCTTGAGGTCAACTGAAATAGTTGTACAGTGTTAATCTAAGATTTTTTAAATAAATAGAATTGGGCAAAAAAGGAACTGCTTTTTTCTTTCTTTTCTGTATTCCTTTCTTTCCTTTTCCCCCCCTTTCTTTTGTTTTAACCCCTATGGTCTAGTGTCTAACTGGCTATGAATATTTTGGGGTTATTGACAGGTTATTTAGACGTGGCATTCTTCCCAAGTTGCTAACAGAAATAGTTGCTGAGTTTGCTCTTCTGACCAGTGAAAGGTGAGTGTAGGGGAAGTTGCATAAATTTCTGATAGTAGTCAAGTTTTAAAGTAAGTTTTGACTTGAACTTAGTCATTTGCTCTGAGGGCATGAAATGTCTTTTTATAATACAAAAGTTTGATTTTTTTTATTACCTTGAATTTTATGATTTGGGAAAATTATGTTATAGTGTTTTATAGGCTGACTCTAACTTGATAATGCTAGCATTTTTCTTTTCCTGGGGTTAAGATTTAAGAAATGATTGTAATACCAGAGCAGATTTTATATTTAACGACAAGCCCCTGTTGTTCCCAGAAGTTCTCAAATTAGTTATCAAAGATGTGAACAGTTGTTTAGGGCACCTGGCTGGCTCAGTTGGGGGAGCATGCAACTCTTGATCTTGGGGTTGTGAATTCAAATAGAGATTACTTGAACAAAACAACAACAAAAAAGAACAAAAGAAAAAAATGTGGGTTATTTTTTTAAAAAAGATTTATGCATTTATTTTAGAGGAGGAGGAGAAGGGGAGCACACGTAGGAGGAGGGGCAGAGGGCAAGAAATCCTCAATCAGGCTTCCTGCTGAGTGGGGGAGATCATGACCTGAGCTGAAATCAAGAGTCTGATGCTCAGCCAACTGAGCCACCCAGGCATCCCATGGAGTATTTTGTACCAGAAGTATGAACTTGTTTTTTTCTTCCCAAGGAATCATACTGACACCAAATTGCCTTATTCATTTGGCATTGATTGTGCCTACAAATTTACTCTTACAATTATTGCACATTTGAATATCTGCTTTCTTAACCTTAATCTTCATCTCTGCCTATGAAATTTAAATGTGTGAATAAATACATGCAATTTGCCTGAATGTTTTCCTTTTTTTAAAACTTTTTGAGTATATTTTTTTTAAACTTTAAGCATCAGCCAAGAATTTATTAAAAGCTTTCTATCTTCTTGTGATTTATTAACAATATACAATTAAGGGGCACCTTGGTGGTTCAGTGGGTTAAACCTCTGCCTTAGGCTCAGCTCATGGTCTCAGGGTCCTGGGACCAAGCCCCGCATCTGGCTCTCTGCTCAGCAGGGAGCCTGCTTCCCCCTCTTTCTCTGCCTGCCTCTCTGCCTATTTGTGATCTCTCTCTCTCTCTATTTCAAATAAATAAATAAATAATATTTTTTAAAAAATTAAAAAGAATATACAATTAAAACTGAAATATATTCAGTCCAGGAGAGTCATGAAAGACAGTTTAGAATAGCTGTACCTCTTTGGACTTGAGCATGTACAGTCCTCTTCTTTGTTTTATCTTTTTTGGTTTGTTGTTCTTGTTGCTATGTTTCAAAGAAAAATGTCAAGAGCAAAATCATTTCTGTTTCTATTGGCCTATTAGACTATATAGGATTAGAAGGTTTAAAGAAAGGAAAGGACCTCTATGTGTGTTTGTAGATACTTACTAAGTAATATTTGATAATTACTAGTGTCATTATAGAAGTGACTGGGAAAGACTTGGAGAAAGTGATTTACCTCAGAACTACAGAGGTAGCATTCTACAGCAAGGGTCAGGAAACATTTTCTTGAAGGGCCAGATGGTAAATATTTTAGACTTTCTGGGCCATATAGTCTCTATTCCAACTACTCTACTCTGCCGTTACACTGGGAAAGTACATGAGTAATGACATACTATAGAGAGACAGTAAATAAATGGCCCTGGTTGTGTTCCAGTATAACTTTGTTTGCAAAAATAGGTGTTTCATTTGCCAATCTATGTTCTATAGCAACCTAACAAATAATACTCATAGACAGCCATGTGTTTATGCAATTCTTTACCCCACAAAAACATTTTTTATTGTTAAGGATAACTCTAAAATCAGAGAAGAGAGGACTTCCTGTTTTAAAATGGCCTAGTAGATGTATACAGAAATAATTTCAGGTAATGCAATATGCTGGTTGGAACTTCCTTTAAGATATTATGTGGGGAATAAGCTAGGTGGATATAGATGAACCAGATTTGGTAAAATGTTGGTAAATATAGAAGTAGGTGATGGTACATGGAAGAAATTCATTACACTGTGCTCTTTACTACTTTGTATATTTTAAAATGTTCATATTAGAAAGTTACTATTTAAGTAAACAATGGCCTGATAAAGGCAGCAGTTTCCCCCTTCTCTTGAAATAACCTTAAAATAAGAAAGTGAATAAGAAAGCAAGGTCCATCTTCAGCACAACTGGAGGGATCTCTGTAATCCTAAAGCCTGATATATGAAGAAATGCTGCCAGATCCCGTGAAGGCCAGGTAGGTGTGTGAGAGGATTCCGAGAGACAGCGGCTATGGCTCCAGATCCCCCAAAAAGCCATGAGAGTTCAGCTCTGCAAAAGAACTATCTGACCTCAGTTTTCTCCAAAGCAGCATTCAACACTAAACCTTTACTGAATGCGTTCCTCAAAGATTTATTTAGGAATAGTATGCCAGGCGCCCGAATGGCTCAGTTGGTTGAGCAACTGCCTTCAGCTCATGTCATGATCCTGGAGTCTCGGGGTGGAGTCCCGCATTGGGCTCCCTGCTCAGCAGGGAGTCTGCTTCTCCCTCTGACCTTTCCCCTCTCATGCTTGCTTGCTCTCCCTCTCTCAAATAAATAAATAAAATCTTAAAAGAAAAAAGGAATAGTATGCCAGTCCAAATAATAATTCAGTATAAAGGCAAAGACATTTTTTAACCTGCCAAATTTCAGGGACATTTTATTCTCATGAGCCCTACTTCTATAAGATAAAGTTCAGACAACCAAGACACGGAAGGAAGAAACTATAGTTAAAGTATTGGTAGTGAGCAGAGTCCACTGATCCATAAAATTAAGACTAAAATAAATGTGAAGGTTAGATTAAGTTTTATAGAGCAAATATGAATGTTTAAAACCTTGACAAGGTAGTATTGATATAACTAACAAAACTTGGAAGGGTGAGGGACAAAAGTGATACAGAATGGTATAAACCTTCTGTTTTATAACACTACCAAAAGATGTTTAAAATCAATAAATCCAGGGTGTGGGGTGTATAGGTAAGTAAATAATAATAGATAAATAGATAAGCACTTAAGAGAAGTAATATAAACCAAACTGTATTGTAGAGGGGAGGGGAAAAAAGAGGCATAATTAGGGGCAACTGAGTGGCTCAGGTGATTAAACGTCCAACTCTTGATTTCATCTCAGGTCATGATCTCCGGGTCGTGAGATGGAGCCCCATGTCAGGTTCCATGTTCAGTGGGGAATCTACTTGGGATTCTCTCTTCTACTCCCTCTGACCCTATCCCCCAAAGCGTGCACACACTCTCTCTCTCTCTCTCAAATAAATAAGTAAAATCTTCTTTTTAAAAAAGACATAGTTACATTAAGTTCGTCACTGCTCATAATAGAGACAGAAAGTCTATAAATCTCCATATATCTCATATATCTGTATAAATCTCTATCTATCTATCTATCTATCTATATCAGGAGTACCAGTTGTTAGGATTGACATTTAAAAAATATTTTTATTTAAATTCCATTTAGTTAACATATAGTGCATTAGTTTCAGGAGTAGAATTTAGTGATTCATCAGTTGCATATAATAACCAGTGCTTATTACATCAAGTGCCCTTCTTAATGCCCACCACCCAGTTATCCCATCCCCCCACCCTCCAGCAACCCTCAGTTTGTTTCCTGTAGTTAAGAGTCTCTCACGGTTTGCCTCCCTCTGTTTTTATCTTATTTTATTTTTCCTTCCATTCCCCGATGCTCTTCTGTCTTGTTTCTTAAATTCCACATATGGGTGAAATCATATGGTGTTTGTGTTTCCCTGACTGACTTACTTCACTTAGCATAATACCCTCTACTTCCATCCACATAGTTGCAAATGACAAGATTTCATTCTTTTTGATGGCTGAGTAAGTACCACTTCTTTTTTGTTTTTTAAAGATTTTATTTACTTATTAACGAGAGAAGATATGAGTGAGAACAAGTGAGGGGAGGGTCAGAGGGAGAAGTAGACTGCCTGCTGAGTGGGGAGCCTGGCATGGGGCTCTATCCCAGGACGCTGAGATCATGACCTGAGCCGAAGGCAGATAGTTTAACAATTCAGCCACCCAGGCACCCCATTATGCCACATCTTCTTTATCCATTCATCTGTCAATGGACATCTAGGTTCTTTCCATATTTTGGCTATTTTGGACATTGTTGCTATAAACATTGGGGTGCATGTGCCCCTTCAAATCACTATATTGGTATCTTTTGGATAAATACCTGGAGTGCAATCACTGGGTCATAAGGTAGTTCTGTTTTTAACTGTTTGAGGAACCTCCATACTGTTTTTCAGAGTTGCTGTACCAGTTTGCATTCCCACCAACTGTGTAAGAAAGTACCCCTTTCTCCTTATCCTTGCCAACATCTGTTGTTTCCTGAGTTGCTAAATTTCATCATTTTCCTCATACATTGACTGTGTGAGGTGGTATCTCATTGTGGTTTTGATTTGTATTTCCCTGATGACAAGTGATGTTGAGCGTTTTTTTTCATGTGCCTGTTAGCCGTTTGTACATCTTCTTTGAAGAAATGTCTGTTCATGTCTTCTGCACACTTCTTGACTGAATTTTTTGGTTTTTGGGGTGTTGAGCTTGATAAGTTCTTCTTTTTTTTTTTTTTTTTTTTTTGGATAAGTTCTTTATGGATTTTGGATACTAGCTCTTTAGGTGATGTCATCTGCAAATATCTTTTACTATTCCATGGGTTGCCTTTCAGTTTTGTGGATTGTTTCTTCCTCCTCCTCCTCCTCTTCTTCTTCTTCTTTTAAATTTTATTTACTTGACAGAGAGAGACACAATGAAAGAGGGAACACAGCAGGGGGAGTGAAAGAGGGAGAAGCAGGCTTCCTGCCAAGCAGTGAGCCTGGTGTGGGACCCCTGGGAGTTCCAGGGTGAGTTCCAGGACCCTGGGATCATGACCTGAGCTGAAAGCAGGCACTTAACAACTGAGCCACCCAGGTGCCCCTTGTGGATTGTTTCTTTGTTGTGCGAAACTTTTTATCCCGATGAAGTCCCAATAGTTCATTTTTGCTTTTTTTCCCCTTGCTTTTGGAGACATGTCTAGCAAGAATTTGCTGCGGCCAAGGTCGAAGAGGTTGCTACCTGTGTTCTCCTCTAGGATTTTGATAGATTCACGTCTCATATTTAGGTCTTTCGTCCATTTTGAGTTTATTTTTGTATAGGGTATAAGAAAGTGGTCCAGTTTCATTCTTCTGCATGTGGCTGTCCAATTTTCCCAACACCATTTGTTGAAGAGACTTTTTTCCATTGAATATTCTTTTCTGCTTTGTTGAAGATTATTTGACCATAAAGTTGAGGGTTTGCTTCTGGCTTCTCTATTCTGTACCATTGATCTATGTGTCTGTTTTTGTGCCAGTGCCATACTTTCTTGACGATTACAGCTTTGTAATAGAGCTTGAAGTCCAGAATTTGATGCCTCCAGTTTTGGTTTTCTTTTCCAACATAACTTTGGCTATTTGGGGTCTTTTCTGGTTCCATACAAATTTTAGGATTGTTTCTTCCAGATCTGTGAAAAATGTTGATGGTATTTTCATAGGGATTGCATTGAATGTGTAGATTGCTTTGGGTAGCATAGACATTTTAACAATATTTGTTCTTCTAATCCATGAACGTGGAATGTTTTTCCATTTCTCTTTATCTTCCTCAATTTCTTTCATGAGTGTTCTATAGTTTTCAGTTACATATCCTTAACCTTTTAGGTTAGGTTTATTCCTAAATATCTTAGGTTTTTGGTGCAATTGTAAATGGGTTTCTTGATTTCTCTTTCTGCTGCTTCATTGTTAATATATAGATATGCAGCTGATTTCTGTGAATTTATTTTATATTCTGTGACTTTGCTGAATTCCTGTATCAGTTCTAGCATTTTTTGGTGGATTCTTGGTTTTCCTACATAGAGTATCGTGTTTTCTGTGAAGAGTGAAAGTTTGACTTCCTTGCCAACTTGGATACATTTTATTTCTTTTTGTTGTCTGATTGCCAAGGCTATGACTTCCAGTAGTAATGTTGATTAAAAGTGGTAAGAGTGGACATCCCTACCATATTCCTGACCTTAGGGAAAAAGCTGTCAGTTTTTGTGCATAGTATAAGAAAGTGGCCCAGTTTCATTCTTCTGCACGTGGGTGTCCAATTTTCTCAACACCATTTGTTGAAGCAACTATCTTTTTTCCATTGGATATTTCCATTGGATATTCTCTCTGCTTTATCAAAGATTATTTGATCAAGGAGTTGAGGGTCTATTTCTGGGTTCTCTATTCTTCTGAGGATGATATTCACTGTGGGTCTTTCATATATGACTCTAATGATGTTCCCTCTATCCCTTCGTGGTGGAGGGTTTTTGTCAAGAAAAGGATGCTGTATTTTTTCAAATGCTTTTTCTGCATCTATTGAGAGGATCATAAGCTTCTCGTCCTTTCTTTTATTAATGTGGTATATCATATTGATTTATTTGTGGATGTTGACCCAGCCCTGCAGCCCAGGAATAAATTCCACTTGGTCGTGGTGAATAATCTTTTTATTGTACTGTTGGATCCTATTAGCTCCTCTCTTGGTGAAAATTTTTGCATCCATGTTCATCAGGGATATTGGTCTATAATTCTCCTTATTGGTGGGGTCTTTGTCTGGTTTGGGGTTCAAAACCATCCAAACTTGTTCTATGGTCTCATAGAGCGAGTTTGGATGTTTTTCTTCCCACTTTTATTTTTTGGAACAGTTTCAGAAGAATAGGTATTAATTCTTCTTTAAATATTTGGTAGAATTCTCCTATGAGGCCATCTGCTCTGGACTCTTGTTTTTTGGGAGATTTTTGATTACTGACTCAAAAACCTTGCTGGTTATAGGTTTGTTTAGGTTTTCCATTTCTTCCTGTTTCAGTTTTGGTAGATTATATGTTTCTAGGAATGCATACATTTCTTCTAGTTTGCCTAATTTGTTGGCATTAATTGCTTGTAATATTCTCTTATAATTGTATTTCTTCAGTGTTGGTTGTGATCTCTCTTCTTTCATTCATGATTTTATTTGTGTCCTTTCTAAGTCTGGCTAGGGGCTTATCAATCTTATTAATTCTCTCAAAGAACCAGCTCCTAGTGTTAAATCCCCTACTATTATTGTATTATCATCTATGAGTTTCTTTAATTTTATTATTAATTCATTTATATATTTGGCTGCTCCAAAGTTAGGGGCATAAATATTTAAAACTGTTAGATCTTCTTGTTGGATAGAACCCTTTATTATGATTAAGTGTCCTTCTTCATCTCACATTATAGTCTTTGAGTTAAAATCTAGTTTTTCTGATATAAGGATTGCCACCCCACATTTCTTTTGATGTCTGTTTTGCTAAATAGTTCTCCACCTCCTCACTTTCAATCTGGAGGTGTCTCTGGGTCCAAAATGGGTCATAAGCAACAAATCAATGAGTCTTATTTTTTTATCCATTCTGATACCCTGTGTCTTTTGATTGGAGCTTTTACTCCATTTACATTCACAGTAATTATTGAAAGATAAGAATTTAGTGCCATTGTATTACCTATAAAGTCGCTGTTCCTGCAGATTGTCTCCATTCTTTTCCAGTCTTTGTTACTTTTGGGTTCTCTCTGTGTTCAAAGAAATCCCCTTTAATATTTCTTGCAGGGCTGATTTAGTTTTCACAAATTCCTTTAGTTTTTGTTTGTCCTAGATGCTCTTTATCTCTCCTTCCATTCCGAATAGACAGCCTGCCAAACTACTAGAACTCATACAGCAATTCAGTAACGTGGCAGGATACAAAGTCAATGTACAGAAATCAGTGGCTTTCTTATACACTAACAATGAAAATACAGAAAGGGAAATTAGAGAATCGATTCCATTTACTATAGCACCAAGAACCATAAGATACCTGGGAATAAACCTAACCAAAGAGGTAAAGGATCTGTACTCGAGGAACTACAGAACACTCATGAAAGAAATTGAAGAAGACACAAAAAGATGGAAGACCATTCCATGCTCTTGGATCGGAAGAATAAACATTGTTAAAATGTCTATACTACCTAGAGCAATCTATACTTTTAATGCCATTCCCATCAAAATTCCACTGGTATTCTTCAAAGAGCTGGAGCAAATAATCCAAAAATTTGTATGGAACCAGAAGAGACCCCAAATCGCTAAGGAAATGTTGAAAAACAAAAATAAAACTGGGGGCATCATGTTACCTGATTTCAAGCTTTACTACAAAGCTGTGATCACCAAGACAGCATGGTACTGGCATAAAAACAGACACATAGACCAGTGGAACAGAGTAGAGAGCCCAGATATGGACCCTCAACTCTATGGTCAGTTAACCTTTGACAAAACAGGAAAAAATATACAGTGGAAAAAAGACAGTCTCTTCAAGAAATGGTGCTGAATAGACAGCCTGGCTGGATAAAGTATTCTTGGCTGCATACTTTTCCCATTTAGCACATTGGCTATATTATGCCAGTCCTTTCTGTCCTGCCAGGCTTCTGTGGACAGGTCCGCTAGCTTTATGTGTCTAACCTTGTAGGTTAAGGACCTCTTGTCCTGAACCGCTTTCAACATTTTCTCTTTATCTTTGTAATTTGCAAGCTTCACTATAACATAGGTCAAGGTGTTGACCTATTTTTGTTGATTTTGAGGGGAGTTCTCTGCCTCTTGTATTTGAATGTCTGTTTCCTTCCCCAGATTAAGGAAGTTCTCAGCTATAATTTGTTCAAACAGGGGCACCTGGGTAGCCCATTCTAAGTATCTGACTCTTGGTTTCAGCTCAGGTCATGATCTCAGGATCCTGGGATCAAGCCTTGTGTCCGGGTCCATGCACAGCACGGAGTCGGCTTGAAATTCTCGCTCTCTAAAATAAATAAATAAAATCTTTAAAAAATTTTGATTTGTTCAAATAAACCTTCTGCCCCTTTTCCCCTCCTCATCTGGGACTCCTATAATATACATATTATTTTGCTTTTTCCTGTTTATATATATATGTATATATATATATATATACATATATATATATACACATACACATATACACATACACATACACACACACACACTAATGTATATACTAATATACATATTATTTTGCTGAGTTCCCTAAGTCTGCCTTCATGATCTAATAGTTTTCTTTCCCTCTTTTGAGCTTCCTTATTTTCTTCTGTATCACTTATTTGCTCTTCTGCATTGTTCATCCTCATTTTTATAGCCTCCACTTGGGACTGCATCTTGGTAATAGCATTTAAAAATTTTTTTTTTTAGCATTTTTAATTTTGACTTGACTAGATTTTAGTTCTTTTTTTCTCTAGAATAAGTGATTGTCTAGTGTTTTCTATGCCTTTTTCAATGCCAGCTAGTATCTGTATAATCGTTGTTTTAAATTCTAGTTCAGACATCTTAATCATATACCATATTGATTAAATCCCTGGTAGTGAGTACTTCCTCCTGTTCTTTCTTTTGGGGTGATTTTCTACATCTTTTCATTATGTCCAGAAAAGAAAAGAAGAAAGAAAGAGGAAAAAAACAAAAATAATAATAACAACCACAACAACAGAAAGCAAAACTAAACTAAACTAGATCATGGGTGTTTTGGTCTGCCTGTTAAAAGAAACTAGATACCCAAATAAGAAAGAAAAACATGTGTATGTGTATATATAAATGTATGTATAAATACATATATGTGTGTATAAATACAATGAAAGGAAACAAAAATATATACAGATAAAGTATACATAAAAATAAAACGAATAAAAAAAGAATTGAAAAAATTAACTGGACGTATAATGCCAATAGACTAAAGAGTGAAAATACCAAGAATGGTATAATCATACTGTTTTCCCGAAGAGTTGAAGTTTTGAAGCCCTCTTTGATCAGTAAACTGGAGGCGGGGCCTGTTGCACTGATTCTCAGATGGACTTGCTCTAGTGGAGAAGTGCCTCCAGTACTCAGAGGCCGGGGCTCAGTGTAAGCAGCCCTGGACTCCACTAGGTGGCACTGTTTTGCTCCCTGAAGGCTTTCAGTGCTGATGGGCTGGGTGAATATGGCTGCACCCTGCTCTCTAGCGCCAGAGACAAAAATTTGCATACCCCTGGGCACACCTCCACCCCCCCTACATTCTTCAGTGAACCCTCACAGAAAAGCATCCAGTCACTCCCCCGGTTTCTGTCAGAAGTCTGTTCACCTGGCCTCTGACTGAGCTTTTTTTTTTTTTTTTTTTTTTAATCTCAGGCATGTGACTGAGTTTAAAAACTCTAAATTTGGGGGACTCCTATGGCATGGGCCCTTGCTATTCCTTGGGGAGGGGGTCTCACCAGGTTTCTGCCTTTTCCTGGATCCCGCCCAGGAAGCTGGTCGCACAACCGTACAGTGGTTTGCAACTTACGGCAACACAGAGCAGAGAGCTGGCATGTAGACTTGCTATTCTCAGCCAGCTTTCCCACGCCTATGCCTGGGAACTCTGTCCCACTCAGGCACCCCCTGTTGTTCTTGCGATCCCCAGGACCTGAGACCATACTGTCATACCTGGGATTCTGCCACACTTTGCTACCTGAGCACCTTTGAGCCAGGGACATGTACCCCATCCCCCAGCCATAGCAGACTTCTAAAAGTTCTGATTTGTACTCCATTAGCCTCCTTAAACAGGCCCCTGCCCCTCCGCCATATAATCAGCGATGTCACACCAGATTTAAGTCTCTGCACCTCCTACCTCCCAGACTGTGGTCACTTTTCTACTTATAGACTTGCAGCATCTGTTTTTTCAGATCTCTGATTGATTTCTCAGGTGGTCTGAATGATTTGATAACTATGTAGTTGTATTTGAGGGACAAGACAAACTTAGGGTCCACCAGCGACTCTGGGCATCTTAACTTCTGGGATTAACATTTTAAATTGGGTAGCCAGAGTAGGCCTCACTCAGGAAGTAAAATGTGAGCAAACATTTGAAGGAAGTGAGGGAAGCTGATAGTTACCTGGAAAAATAATATTTTAATCAGAAATAGTAACTGTTGCAGAAGTCTTGAAGCAAGAGCATAGCTGGCACATACAACAAACAGAACAGAGTCTCGAGGGGCTAAAGCAGAGTAATTGAGAGGAAGAGGGTAAGAGATGAAGTCTGAGAGATAATAGGGTATCTGATAACATTGAGCCTTAAAGACTGCTAAAAGTACTTAGACTTTTGCTCTGAAATAACTACTAAACCAAAGTAAACTTTCCATATTATTAGAAGAAATACCTGTGTAACTAAAATAAAGCAAGACCAAACCATTTAGTAAACTATTTTTAAGAAGAAAGAACAGCACTAAAAACAAAGCATAAAATTTTATAGCATAATATTTGATGACTGAAAGGAGACTAAGTATATATTATATTAATAAATATAAATAGGCTAAACTTTCCTATTGAATGATTCCCAGATTAGATCACAAAAAATTATTTAGAATAATTTCTAAAACAAACTTTGAAAGAATAACAAAATTAGAGGATAGGTAAAGCATAACAGGCATATACTAACTAAAAACAAATGTAGGGGTCATGATCTTAATATTGGACAAGATTAGTACAAATAGGGGTGCCTGGGTGGCTCAGTGAGTTAAAGCCTCTCCCTTCCGCTCAGGTCATGATCTCAGGGTCCTGGGATCGAGCCCCACATCTGGCTCTCTGCTCAGCAGGGAGCCTGCTTCCTCCTCTCTCCCTGCCTGCCTCTCTACTTGGTGATCTCTGTCTATCAAATAAATAAATAAAATCTTTAAAAAAAAAAAGATTAGTACGAATAGTAATTAGTACAAGAAGCATTACATTAGGGAAAGGGACAATGAAGATCTGTGTGAGGAAGACCCTAAAATGCTTTTCAGTGACACAAATACAGACTTAAATGGAAAGACTTACAAGGTTTTTGGATATGAAGACTCAAAATCATATAGAAGTCAATTTCTGTTATGTTAATTAGAGTTAATATCTCAATTTCATAACAAAAAAACAAACAAAAAACTAGTTAACATTTATTGAGCAGTTACTCTATGACAGGCACTGTTCTAAATACATGTATTACATTTACTCCTCACCGCAAGTTTATGTGGAACTACCAGTATTACTCTTTGTCCATTTTTCAGTGAAGAAACTGAGGCTCAAAGAGACTAATGAACTTGCTCCAAGTTGAAGCTGGAGTAGGTTATTGAATGAGAATCTAAACTCAAGCAGGGTGATTACAAATTCTTTGATTTTATTTCCTGTGCTATTCTACTGCTTTGAAATTAATGGGATTGTGTATTTGTGTTGTATCACTAGACATACTGACTCTAAGTTCAAGAGTTGGAGAATAACTAGGAAAATGCTTAAAGGAAAGTAATCAGGCATGAATTCATATAACATGTTGTTAACAAAGGGCTAACTTTCTTAATATTTAAAGAATTTCTACAAAATAATATTCCAAGACCAAGAACTAAATTGAAAAAAGGGCAAAGGGTATAAATACTTAGTTCATAGAAAAGCAAAACAATTAAGTCTTAGATAAAAATATGTAAAAATTTTTACTTTTAATACAAGAAATGAAATACTGCTCAACTTTGATACTGGCAAAATAAAGAAGTTTAATGATACATTGTTTTGGAGGTTTTAGGAATCAGATGCTCATTTAGTGAATAGGAGTATAATCTGCAGGTCTATGAATTCATGTAAATTTCCATGAAAAACAGTTTGGCAATAGCTTTCAAAATTTAAAGTGTATGTACCTTTAACTTGGCATTTGGAGTATTTTATCTTCTGATATTGGTGCCTACACATAAGAATTTTCATTCCAGTATCATGTACTAAAATAATAAAAGATTGTCAACAGCCAATCATAAAGATGTACCATAAATTTATTTAACCAGTGTAATTTTATTCAGTCACTAAAAACAGTGAGTTAAGTTAGAAAAAAAAAAAAACAGATGAGTAATGAAACTCTAGCATGCTACCATTTGTGTTTTTAAAAACCTCTGCAAATACATACATATATATGCACAAGCTTGTGTATATATATAACACCGTCTTTGATAGGATATTCAAATTTAATGAGTTACCTCTGGAGAGAACTGTGTTGCTGGTCCACAGGGATGGGAGGAAGACCGAGACTTAAAAGACTTAATTTTTTATTTAGTTTTTGTTTCTTGAATTTTGTATCATGTACCTGTTTTATCTATTTAAAAGAAATAAGCGTTTTAAATAAAATTATACTGCTAGACGGTACCTAGGTATAGTCAAACAAAAAGACCTGCAGAGGATAAGACCAAGGCCCTCTGTGTTTTGTATAGAAGATTGTTAGCAGTATTGAGACCTGGATTCTAAATCCTGATTCTGCCTGATGTGTGACTTTTAAGTCACTTTCCCTCTGTGGGTCTCATTTGTGGGGTAGGATTCATCTTCCCCTGATTTCCGGCATTCGTTTTCAAACTGCTTTATGAAGTCCAAGGATTCTTTGGATCCCCTTACAGGGCTCAAGCAGAGGATTGGGATTATGGGGTTTCCCAGCACACCTATCTTTAACCAGTGCATCCCTGAATCAGTGTGTAAAATTAAGTTTAAATGTTTTGAAACTTAAAAAAAAAAAAAAAAAACCTCTGGAAGTCACCGTAAAGTAATTGTATATATTAACTTAAAGGTTCTCACCAGCACGAAATCACATTAGTGTGTCATGTTCAGCTATGAGCTAAGTCTAATAGTTTTGATTATTTACAGTAGTCCCCCTTATCTGTGGTTTCACTTTCATTACCCATAGTCAACCGCAGTCCAGAAGCAGATGATCTTCCTTCTGACATATGGCCAGAAGGTCATTAGTAGTTTAACACTAGGTCACAATCCTGACATCATTCACCTCATTTTATCTCATCATGTAAGTGTTTTTATCATTTTACATCATTACAAGAAGGGTGAGCACAGTACAGTAAGATACTTTGAGAGACCACCTTTACTTAACTTTTATAGTATATTGTTACAGTTCTATTTTATTAACTATTGTTGCTAATCTCTTGAGCCTAATTCATAAATTAAGCTTTATCTTAAGCATGTATGTATAAGAAAAAACATACAGGATTTAGTACTATATCTAGTTTCAGGCATCTCCTGAGGGGTCTTGGGACATAGCCCCTGTAAGAGGGGACTACTGTATTTACATTTTTAGCAAATGTCAGTCTCATATTTCTGCATGCTTTCTTAAGTTGGAAGGAGGCAGGAATTGATACTCACATGAAGGATGTAAAGTCTGTTATGCATCATGATTGTGTTAAGTTATGTCTTGTCATAGAGTCCTAAATGATTTTTCTTCTAGGGCTGATGGAGTGGAGTATTATATCAGCTTCAGAGGCAGACATTATTTTTTAGTTGGTTATTGCCTTCCTTTAATACTGTCTGTGGCTGGGAAGGTAAAAGGTACAAAGGGATAAATGAATCATTTGACAAGTCAGAAACATATTTAATATTCCTTTTAAAACTTAGTTTAATTATGAGAAACTAAGTTCTAGACCTAAATCTACAAAATGACACTACTCTTGGAGAAAGTAGTAAGATGTTTAGTGATTTCCTTCTTATATTCAGAATATGTTCTTATCCTTCAGAAAAAGAAGAAGAATAAGAATATATTCTTATCCTTCAGAAGAAGGAAATTATTAGGGACTCCGGGAGTAAAGCTACCTGACCAAGTTTTTAAAATTAAAAAAAAAAAAAAAAGGAAAGTGAACAGAAAGACTAGATCTCTACCCAATAACAGCAAATTCATGCTAGAACTACTTAACACCTAGTTATGAAGGAAATGCAGGTCTAAAAGCTAGCAAGAGGAAGAAGCGTATAAGTTTAGTTAGACTTGATAGCCCTTCAAACCAATATCGAGTGTCTAAAAAGTAGATGAAAAAACAATTGTGAATATGTGTATATGTAAATATGTTTGCTTAAAATTTTGAAAACAAACCAAAATATTCATTATTATGATCTTAGGATGATATGAGTGTGAGAAACTTTCTTAAATGATATTTTTAAGCTTTTCTGCAAAGAATACATATTACTTAAATAATCAAAAAGTTATTCTATCATATATACACACATTTGTTGCTCTGTCCTGACCATGGATGTGTCTTTTTTATTTTCTAGGTGCACCAGAGGCTCTCTCCTTGGCAGAATTTGGGAGCTGTTTATTGCAGTACTGTTGTGCCCTCTGATGGTGAGTTTTGGCAAATCCATTTTTTATGTATAATTTTTTTCCCTTAACTCAGTGTTTTGCATTCTCTAACATATGAATTTATAAATCATACTCCTTCGCTTAAGATGGAGTTAGAATCAGAAGGGAACCTGGGGGGTGGGCAGTACTAAAGGAGAGAAATAAAATATGAATGGAGATGCAGTGAACTTAGAGGAGGGATCAGAAAGAAAAACTAATAGACCCATCAAGTTTTCATAGATCATGGATCATCTTATTTGTGTTTTAAAACTGGGGACATAGGTAATGTGAAGATCACAGAAACACCATCTTTGGTATTTCCTAAGTGTTGGGTCTTCCTACTATGCATCATGATCAAACTCTCCAGCCCCTTCGTGTCATCAGTGTCTAGACAGAAGCAATTCAAAAATCTGAGACCTCTTGCCCTGATTTTTTTTTCCTTCCCTTAGACTCAGGTCTTTAATACCCTTCTTTGATGTGAGAAAGAATGAACAGATGCTTGGGGACCACGTACAGTCCTTTGTGAATGTCCATGATGCTGCAAACTGACAACAGGATGGAGGTTTTTGTAATTGTTACAGTAGTAGGGAAATATGTTCACAATCTTATTGTCATTTCTCTTACCTAGTATTGCACATCTACAGCTTAGCTTGTTTGCTTAGGGTTGAATGTTATATTTATTTCCTCTATATCAAGTTTAGTTTGATAGAATTCTAATTTCAACAATAAGCATCAATTTATAGGCAAAGCAACCATCAAAAGAGCATCTAGCAAACTTATATACACCTAAAGTGAAGAAGCCTCAGAGGAATTTTGCAAGTCCTAGGATCCCCTGTTACTCCTTAGAACAGATATTTACAGTGTTATCAGAACCCTTCCCCACCCAAAAGCTCTTTAAACTTAATGCAGTTGCTTTTACCCTATGTGGAAGTATTTCAATAATGTAACAATGGTACAGGTGTACTGGGGTATTTGGTGAACATTGTTCTACGGTGTAAATGCTAGTAGGTTGCCCTGTGTTGCATAAGGTGTTGAAAAAATACATACTTCAAAAAAAAAAAAAAAGCTCCCCAAATTCCTACCAGTACTGTTGCCCCCTTCTTAAGAAACCAACTCGTATTAGTTATCAAGAAATAGAGGCACATAATTGATTTAATGCAACTTATTGTCCTTACTATATCCCCAAATTATACATCTTTCTTATTTTTACTTCTTCTTCTTCTTTTTTTAAGATTTGTTTATTTATTTGTCAGAGAGAGAGAGAGAGAGAGCACAAGCAGGAAGAGTGGCAGGCAGAGGCAGAGAGAGAAGTAGGCTCCCCGCAGAGAAAGGATCCCAATGCGGGACTTGATCCCAGGACTCTGGGATCATGACCTGAGCCGAAGGCAGACACTTTATGGCTGAGCCACCCAGGTGCCCCAATAATATATAAATTCTTAACTTAAGGTCTGTGGATGGTTTGGAGAACTAAGTATGTGTCCCAACATTTTCTTTGTTTTTTTGTGCTGTTCCTTTTTTTTTTTTTTAAGCTTAATTGAGATATACATAAAATTCACATATCATGTCATAGCATCATAACAGTCCAGCTTTAGACTACTTCCTTCATCCCTCAAAGTTTCCTTGTTCCTGTTTTGCAGTCAGTCCCTTCTCCCAACTTCTGTCTCACGCAACCACTAATCTGCTTTCTGCCTGTAATAAGTAAATCTTTTTCCCAAATGTCATATAAATGAACTCCTATAATATGCAGTCTTTTTGGCATATCATAATGCTTTTGACGTTTATCACTATTGTAGTGGGTGTTGCAGTTCTTTCCTTTATTTTTACTGCTGAGAAATATTCTAATATGTGGAAACAATCACATTTTATTTATTCACCAAGTTAAAGATGTTTGGATTGTTTTCCATTTTGGACTGTTAATACTGCTGGTATTAACGCTTACTTTAAAGTCTGTGTGAACATATGTTTTCATTTCTCTTGGGTAGATGCTTAGTGGAATGGCTGGATTATACGGTATATATACTTTACTTTTGAAGAAATTACAAGACTGTTTTCCAAAGTGGCTGTACTACTTTGTATTCCCACCAGCAGCATATAAGTGTTCCAGTTTCCCTGTATCCTCCCCAATACTTACTTGGATCAGTCTTCTTGATTATAGATATTTTAGTAGATATGTAATATTATTTCATTTTTTAAAAAATTTATTTGAGAGTGAGTGGGAGAGAGAGCATAAACTGGAGGGTGGAAAGGGCTGGGGAAGAGGAAGATGCAGACTCCCCACTGAGCAGAGACCACCCCCCCCCAACTTGGGGCTCAGTCCCAGTCCTGGGATCATGACCTGAGCCACAGGATCATGACTTAACTGACTGAGCCACCCAGGCACCCTTGTTGTGATTTTAATTTGCATTTCACTTATGACTAATGATGTTGAGCATCTTTTTTTTTTTTTTTTTTTTTTTTTTAATTTGAGAGAGCGTGAGCAGGGGGAGGGGCAGAGGGAGAAGCAGACTCCATGCTGAGCAGGGAGCCTGACTCGGGGCTCAATCCCGGGACCCCAGGGTCATGAACTGAGCCAAAAGCAGAAGCTTAACCAACTGAACCACCCAGGTGTCCTGATGTTGAGCATCTTTTAATGTACTTATTAAACATTCACATATTTTCTTTAGAAAAGCATTTAGACTTTTTGCCCATTTAAAAAAATTCACCATCTTAGTATTGATTTGTAAAGATTCTTTATATATTGTAGAGCTTTTCTTGTTGTTTTTCAAATAGTTTTGGGAAAAAGAAAGATTTCTTTGAGTTATCTTGTTTTGTTAATGGCCACTCCTATACACATTTGGAAATTCTGTTTTTATTGTCTTCATTGTGTTGAGGGCACAAACTATTCCTCTACTATCTTTCATTCCAACTTTTAAAAAACTTGACAACAAAAAAGAAATGAAAATAATGAAATCACCTAATCACCAAAGATGATAGAAGTGAAGCCCTAGTTTTTTAATGTGGCAGAGTTCTCACTAACCTAGGTATGAAGTTGGAAAAGCTGAGAGAGCTCATAGTATTCCATTTTTAAAATATATCTTACAGTTTGGAATTTTTGTCGTAAGTAGAAGTTTCAGTTAGGAACTACCAAAATGTGATTGAATTTCTTCTATCACAAAAGCCTTTTTTTTGAAAGGGTTCTAAAAAATGGATTTTCACATTGCCAAGAAAAGCTGCCACGTGAAATTGGAAAGACCTTTAAGTTTTATGTGCTGACAGTTTTGAACTGACTTAGCTTGGAGTAGAAGCGAATTTATGTCAAATTTCAGATGATGTCATCCATTCTAGGATTCCTATCATTTATTCAATAATTTGAAGTTTTGAAGGATTTGGAAATTATCCCATTTCCCTCCAGAGTGCAACTTGATGAAAACTACTGATTTGTTCTAAGGAGTTAGTTCCTAGTTTTTGTCTGTTAATAAGGATGTTGACATAGTAAAAGAAAAATCTTAAATATGTGAGATTCTCTTACAGAAATTAAAAAAGCTGTTAACATTAATGGTTGTCACCATTTTTGAAAGATTGTTAAATTTCTTTGCCAAAATAACTACCAGAAAAAAAATTTTTTTGATGCTAAGGAAGATCTTGGTATTCTGCACAGATGGTTCATCTTCCAAGCTTAGTAACATGCATATTTATATTGCCTCAGAGAAGAAAGGAGCCCCACCCATTGTAATAATACCTTGGGTTTCTTTTTTTTTTCCTTTGCACATTCTATAGTTGAAGTCACTTCCAACAGCCCTAAAAGAAGCCTTGCCTGTTACCACAGAAGTAATCACCATCATGAGAAGAAGATTTTATCAAAATAGAATATTTTCCTTTGCTTGATTAAACTTTAGACAGGAGTTTTGCTCTTTAAGAGAAGAGAAAATTTAGTATAAGGAAGTGTTTACTTATGGCTTGATTTATTTGGGGATATTTGGGATTTTATGAATAAGCATAATCTTCCAGTTTAAGACCTTCTAGTCATTATTACGAATTTGATAGAACAATAATGAGCTCCTTTAACCAAGCAGTAATTAGAAATTGACAACCTTGTGAATTTTCCGACAGCTGGAGGAAGTTTCTCTGGGGCTAGTCATGAGAGAAAGTTCTCTCAGTTTCTCTACAAGAATTGAAAAACCTCGGGGTGCCTGGGTGGCTCAGTGGGTTAAAGCCTCTGCCTTCAGCTCAGGTCATGATCCCAGGGTCCTGGGATCGGGCCCCACATCGGGGGCTCTCTGCTCAGCAGGGAGCTTTCTTCCCTTTCTCTCTCTCTCTGCCTGCCTCTCTGCCTACTTGTGATCTCTGTCTGTCAAATAAATAAATAAAATCTTTAAAAAAAAAAAAAAGAATTGAAAAACCTCAAGGCTCTTAAAGATTACCTCCACTCAGAAACCTTAAAATCAAATTTTGGATTTGTAGTCTTTTCTTTTGATACTGCATCAAAACAGTGATTTTTTTTTAATATTTTATTTATTGATTTGACAGAGAGAGATCACAAGTAGAGAGGCAGGCAGAGAGAGAGAGAGGGAAGCAGGCTCCCCGCTGAGCAGAGAGCCCGATGCGGGACTCGATCCCAGGACCCTGAGATCATGACCTGAGCCGAAGGCAGCGGCTTAACCCACTGAGCCACCCAGGCGCCCCAAAACAGTGATTTTGATATGAATTCAATTCTAAGAGTCTTGTTTTTTTAAAAGATTTTATTTTTATTATTTATTTGACAGAGAGAGACACAGAGAGGGAACAAGAGCAGTGGAAGTGGGAGAAGGAGAAGCAGGCTCCCCACTGAGCAGGGAGCCCAATGCAGGGCTCTCTCAGGACCCTAGGATCATGACCTGAGCCGAAGTCTAATGCTTAACGACTGAGCCACCCAGGTGCCCCTCAATTCTAAGAGTCTTAGGAAATTCTTGGGTTCCTTGCACACACCTAGCCTACCATCATCATCTGGCAAAGTGATTCATGATTATATTTGTTACCACTTCCTTTTGTGAAAACAAAAAGGCACAACCTTTTAGATATCAAGGATTATATTCAAGTTAACCATGTTCTAAAACCAGGACCCTATGTGACTTCATTATACAAACCAAACAATAGCAATCTTGTAATTGAAATGGTTTTTATATAGAATTAAAGTTTACTTTATTTAATTTGTACACTTTTCTTCTATCTCTTTTGAAAAATAGGAAATGGCCATTAATTTGGGGTTAGAAATGAGGAAAATACTTCAGTTTTTGTAAACATTTATTTTAAAAATATGTCAATGTAGTAGTCTGCTAGGGCTGCCATAACAAAATAGTGTAGGCCGGGTGGCTTAAACAACACAAATTTATTTTTTCACAGTTCTGGAGGCTGGAAGGCTGAGGGCAGGGTGCCAGCATGGTCTGGTTCTTATAAGAACTCTATTAGCTTGCAGATAGCTACTTTCTGTCTGTGTTCTCACATGGTGGGGAGTGGGGAGAGTTCTTACTCTTATAAATACACAGTCCTAAAAGACTGGGGCCTGTCCTTTGTCCTTTATGACCTCATTTAACCTTAGTTACCCCCTAGGGACCCATCTCCAGGTAGTCATACTGGGAATTAGAGCTTCAACATATGAATGGCAGGGGTGGGGAGGTGAGGGGTAGGGGATGGACATACAATTCAGTCCATTACAGGGAATATGAAGGAAATCAGCTTCTGATGCAAAAAAATAAATTATATCTAAAATTTTTATGTATAAATTGAGAGTTTTCAGGAAATAGGGCCAAGGGAGGAATCCATACATGTATCAGTGTCTCAAAGAGGTCAGTTACCCAAAAATACTAAGAAATATGGAATTGGTTTGTATAGTATATACTGTTTTTCTTCTTGTTGCCCTCAATGGAACAAGTCAGATTTGTTTTCTTGAGATTTAAAGGCATTATTGGATGTATTCTATGATTTAGACTTTGGGTTTTAAGACTATAGTTTTTAGGAAAATCAAGAGAAACTATTAAAGCAGGTATTTTTTTCACATATTCTCATTGAATCTTCTCAGCAACCTTGTGAGATATTAGAACCCCTACATTGTGAGAAAAATGAGGTACAGTTATATTCAGTAGTATGCTCATGGATTCAAGGTGTCTCCTATGATAGAACTTGAGTACTATCTAGCTGAGATTCCAAAACCATGCTTTTTCTGCTGTACTCCACTGTCTGTGTTTTAGGACTATATTCTGCTTCTCACTACCCAAAAGTTAAAGTAGGTCAAAGGTCAAGGTTTAATAAAGTTACTTTCACAGCAGCACCATCGAAAGCATTGGTTTTACCTTTTTTAAATTTTTTAAAAAAATTTTTAAAGAATTTATTTATTTGACAGGCAGAGATCACAATTAGGCAGAGAGGCAAGCAGAGAGGGAGGAAGGGAAGCAGGCTCCCTGCTGAGCAGAGAGCCCGATGTGGGGCTCCATCCCAAGACCCTGGGATCATGACCTGAGCTGAAGGCAGAGGATTTAACCCACTGAGCCACCCAGGTGCCTCGAAAGCATTAGTTTTAAAAGGAAAAAATGTTACAGTACTATATTGGGACAGGACTTCATTTTTATAAAAGCAAACAAAAATTTTTAATTCTCAGTAGAATGAGTACATGAATGAAAAGAAAGGAGGGGATGACCTTTTAGCACAAATGGTTTTGACATTTATGAGAAATATTTTCATGAATTCATGTGAAAAGAACCAGAATCAGCAAAAGGTACATAGGTTATATGGCTATTTAATGTCAGACTGACAATACCAAATATTCAAAGATGATTTATAACTTTGTGTTTTTCCAACTTTCATCATTTAAACCTCATAATAACTTCACAAAAATAATTTTACATAGTTTACAGAGATTCAGTTGTACAAATACTGATTTACCTGAGGTACAAAGGTGAAATATGTAGTTGATGTGATTAAAATTAATTTATAGGGGCACCCAGGTGGCTCAGTTAAGTGTCCAACTCTTGGTTTTGGCTCAGGTCATGATCGTAGGATCCTGAGATCAAACACTGGGCTTTGCGTTCAGCAGGAAGTCTGCTTCTCTTCTGCTCCTCCCCTGCTTTCTCTCTCAAATAAATAAATAAAATATTTTTAAAGAATTAATTTATACTACTGGTTAGAAAGAAACAACTGGATTTATTAAGCTACTAAAGTTATTATATAGTTGGGCTTTCTTATATTTCTGTAGAAAGATATTTCCTACAAATTTACTTGTTTTCAACTGGAGTATTCTTCAAATAATGTTAATATGTGACAGATTTAGTTTGTTTAATATATTACGAATAACGTAAAGAAAATTTCAATGATTTATTTTTCTTAGTTAAATAGATTCTTCTGAGGGTATTGTGAGGCAAGTACATTTTGTTTATACATGCTAATTACAGATTTCAAGGATATTTTTGACATAATGCATTTTTGCGATAGTATAAGAAAGGGCCTTACTATCACCAAAATAATATTTAGTTTATTGTTTTAAAAATGGTAATCTTATGTTTTGTCTAACATATACTTTAATGAGAAAACATGGACCTTTGGAATTAAACTTATGAATGTAGAAGTTAGTATTTAAAATAAATTGTTAGGGGGGGGCGCCTGGGTGGCTCAGTGGGTTGGGGCCTCTGCCTTTGGCTGGGGTCGTGATCTCAGTGTCCTGGGATGGAGCCCCGCATCGGGCTCTCTGCTTGGTGGGGAGCCTGTTTTTCCCTTTCCCACTCCCTCTGCTTGTGTTCCCTCTCTTGCTGTGTCTCTCTCTGTCAAATGAATAAATGAAACCTTTAAATAAATAAATAAATAAATAAATAAATAAATAAATAAAATTGTTTGCGGGGCGCCTGGGTGGCTCAGTGGGTTAAAGCTTCTGCCTTCGGCTCAGGTCATGATGCCAGGGTCCTGGGATTGAGCCCCGCATCGGACTCTCTGCTCAACGGGGAGGCTGCTTTCCCCTGTCTCTCTCTCTGCCTGCCTCTTTGCCTACTTGTGATCTCTGTCTGTCAAATAAATAAATAAAATATTTAAAAAATAAATAAACAAATAAATAAATTGTTTGAAGCTATTTAAGCATGATACTAGTAAAAAAAAATTGTAAAACATATTAAGAAGAATAAACTTTATTGAAGGACATAAAATAAGATAAAAATAAATGCAGAGTTATAACACATTAATGAATGTGAAGACAACATTATAAATATTATAGCTTCCCTCACATGAATTTATAAACTCCAGTGCAATGCTAATCTAAACCCCAACAGAAGCTGCTGAATTTATTCAAAAATTTATGTGAAAGAATAAAACTATACAAATACCTAAGATAAATTTGGAGTAGAAAAGTGGGGCGGGGGGGAGTTTGCCCAAACCACATATTAAGATGTATTTTTAAAACCATAATAATCAAAACAGTGAAATACTATTCAGTAAAAATTGTAAGTTAGATTAGAGAAACATTGCATATATGGAAATTTGATGTGTGATAAAATTAGCATTGTAAATCAGGAGAAAAGGCAGACTATTCAATAAATAATGCTGTTAGGGGCACCTTGGTGGCTCAGTCATTAAGCATCTGTCTTTGGTTCAGGTCATGATCCCAGGGTCCTGGGATCCAGCCCTGAATTGGGCTCCCTGCTCAGTGGGAGGCCTGCTTCTCCCTCCCTCACTCTCCCTGCTTGTGTTCTCTCTCTCTGTCTGTCAAATAAATAAATAAAATCTCTAATAAATTAAATAAATACTGCTGTTAAAATTGACTTCTTACCTCACGAAAGTAAATTCCAGATGGCATAAGGAGGAAAATGTCTAACAAAGAGCTCAAAAAGGAGAAGAAAATTTGGCCAAATTTTTATTGGAAACTAAAAACAAGGAGTGCTGCTTACTCTCTTTGCCTTCTTTTTATTTATAATAAAGAACAAAAAAAATGTGTTTTTTCAAGGGATGAATAAATTGTGGTATATTCATACAGTGAAATTCTATGTGGAACTTTAAATGAATGATCCAGGAATGTGATTCAATTTGGATAAATCTCAAAGCATTATTGAGCATAAAAGGCAAGTTGTAGAAGGTTGAATACAACCATTTATGTAACATCTAAGTACATCAAAAAACCATGCCATATTTAGTTAATTTAATACCATATAGCAAATTATAGCCATACTTAGTTGCTTAAAACATAATAATCCTTTATTATCTCGTGTTTTTATGGATTTGGAATTCAGGAGTAGTTTAGCTGGGCAATTCGGGATCTCATGGGGTTGCAATCCCATGTCAGCTAGGGTTGTAGTCATCTAAAGGTTTGACTGGGGCTAGAAGATTCAATTCTAAGGTGGCTCACAACATGGCTGAGAAGTTGGTACTGGCTCTTGATAGGAGACTCCACTTCTCAATTCTGGCTTCTCCATATGGGCTGCAGGATTGTCCTTGTGGCTACTGGATTCCCTCAGAGCAATCCAAGAGAGCAAGACAGAAGCTGTAGTCTTTTATGGCATAGCCCGGGAAGTTATACACCATCACATCTGCTGTATTCTACTGATTTTTACAGACCAGCCCTGATTTGATGTGGGATAGGACCACACAAGGATGTGAATACTTAGAGGCAAGCATCTTGGAGAGCCATCTTAAAGGCTGGCTTCCATATACTACATATGGTATATTGAGCTGTCTCTGTGTGTCTGTCTCTGTGTCTCTGCTTGTATGTATATTATGGATACCAACTTCAAGATAGTAGTTTCCTTTGGAAAAAGAAAGATTATTCTGTTTAAGTGTGGATAATGTTTTGAACAGGAGCAAGGCTAGAATAAAGTAAGAGTGCAATTACAATGTAGCTGATATAAGAAAGGTGGTGGTGGCTTGGACTAAGAAGATGGTAGTAGTAGAGAGAACTGGAAGGATTAGAGATGTTTAGAAACTATAATGAAAGGACATGGTGACTGATTAGAAATGAGGAATCTCATGTTCTGGTTCTAAGGGTAGTCAGGAGTATCAGACAGTTTTCTGGATTGGGCAGTAGTTAAATACTGGTGGTGGTATTGACTGAAATGAGAAATGTCAGAAATGAGTGGTTCAGGGAAGATTAATTCACTTTTAGGAATAAAAGTGTACAGGAAAAAAGTATACAGGAAACTCAGCAGACAGTTGAATATAGGTTTGGGACATCATCAGCATTTAGGTCGTACCTGAAAGTATGGAAGGGCGTAGGATTGCCTAGAGAGGGTGGATGGAGAAGCACAGCGGCCAAGGACAGAGCACTTAGAAACTTTCAAAAGGGTTGAATATAGGAAAAAGAACCTATGAAGGAAAATAAGAAAGTATAGAAAGGAAGGTACAGAACAACCAGGAGAGTATGGAATCATAGAAGCCAAAAGGAAAACATTATTATAAAGTGAAGGAGTAGGTTGACATCGTTAGATGTTGCCAAAACAAGCAAGTTAAGGGCTAAAATTCCTACTGAATTTAGCAACCTAAATCATAGATGACCTGAGAGAAAGTGACTTTTTAGTCAATTGATGAGATCCAAAGCCACTTTGTATTGGGTTGAACTCTGTCACCTTAGGAATATCGTTTAACCGTGCCAGACTTTATTCTTAGCTGCAAAAAAGGACATAGTCTATGTGATTTCTCTATTTCTTCCAACACTGAAAGTCTGTGCTTATAGTTTACATTTTTGATGCATAATATTACAGAAAGGAGAAAGAAAAGAAACAGACAAGATCTTTAGTCACTGGAATCATCCATCACACATAAGGTTCAGCTCTAAGTACCTTTGCAGAAAACACCCTATATGTGCTTCCTTATTGCACCAGTTCCCTTTCATAAGTCCTTAAGATGTATACAGCTTTGTTCGTACATGAGATGATCTATTTTAGAGGAATTTTACCCATTATTTTGAACACCAAATAAATTTCCTAAATGCACTTAACTTTCCCACTTAACGATTGGCTAAAAAAACAAGCATTTTTACTTTACAACTTTTTCTGTACCTGATGCCCCAAAGACATTTTGTTTTTAATGTATTCCTTCTTCAACTTCAAATGTCTGTTCTCTTTGCACTTCTCTTCTTAGTTTGGAAAATCCTTTGCCTTTTTGTTTTTATGCCTAAATCCACTGTCATATTCTCCTCACTGTTGACCCATAATTTCTGCGTTTCTTTGAAGCACATTGCTATAGAACATACTTAGATTATTTCTTATTTTATTGATGTGGAAATCAAAGCAAAAGATTAAAAATAAACCCAACCAAAGAACTACCTGATGCAATTTACACTTAAAAAGAATATTTGTCTATAGAGAATAGGAGCTGATAACTGTCAGTAGCTTATAAATACCCATTGTGACTTTGTTACAACCAGCAGCTATTTTACATATTGTAAAACTTGAGGAACTTGGGTAATTGGTTTTGGTTGCAAACCAAGAAATCTGACATTTACATTACAAACTAATGTGTGGGAAAGGAGACCTGGGGATTTTTTTCAAAAGCGGTATTATAATGAAGATTTGTCAGTCCTGAAGTGTGTTATTCCATGCAGAGTTTCTCAAAGCTTTCATATTTCACTCCTTTGAAAGGCTTCACGATCTTTAGTGTAAAAAGTTAAAGTGACTGAGAAAAACCTTAATTTTCACTGTTGACTTTGTCGCAGTTATTTTAAAATAATAACCCCTAAGCACTTAACCTATGAAACATGCTTTAGTGAAATCTTCCATAGTTTTGTGTTTAAGACTCCATCTTGTATTTAAATTCACCTTTGTCTGCTTCTCAAAATCTGGCTGAATAGTTTTTTCACATAAGGAGAGAAGATAATGGGGGTGGGAACACAGAAATAAATAAGTTAGTCATCTAATTTTATGATGCCAACATCATTACTACCTATAGAAGAAGTGGGGATATTCATGTTAATGGCTCTGACTTTAAGGAAACACTGGACTACTAAGGATTCTTTTATTTAAAGAAAAAAAATTTTTTTAAATTTTATTTATTTGTTTGACAGAGATCACAAGTAGGCAGAGAGGCAGGCAGAGAGAGAGGAGGAAGGAAGAAGCAGGCTCCCTGTGGAGCAGAGAGCGCCCAGAGCTGAAGGCAGAGTCTTTAACCCACTGAGCCACCCTGGCACCCCTAAAAAATTTTTTTAAAAGATTTTATTTGTAAAAGAGAGAAAGAGAGCACAAGCCAGGGGAGCAGCAGGCAGAGGGAAAATCAGGCTCCCTGCTGAGCAAGGAGTCCAATGTGGGACTTGATCCCAGGACCTCGGGATCATGACCTGAGCCAAAGGCAAATACTTAACCAACTGAGCCACCCCGATGTCCAACTAAGGATTCTTTTAGAAATGAGGGGGGAAATGACAAAATATTCAAATATCTTTAAATATTAAAAACTTTAGATAGTACTTACTGTATATTAAATTCATATTATTATCCTTGACTTCTTCCTCCTTAGGAAATTCTTCCTTTTGGAAGAATTAAAGAAATAGAGATTTCTGTCTTCTTATTTTTTTTTAAGTTTTTTTTTTTTTTAAGATTTTATTTATTTATTTGATGGAGAGAGAGATCACAAGTAGGCAGACAGGCAGGCAGAGAGAGGGGGGAAGCAGGCTCCCTGATGAGCAGACAGCCTGATGTGGGGCTCTATCCGAGGACTGGAGATCATGACCAGAACTGAAAGCAGAGGCTTAACCCACTGAGCCACCCAGGCACCACCTAATTTTTATGTAAAAATTCAAACATGTATCCACAGAGGATTCATTGCTATGGGAATTGTTGCCCTGCGGTCAACAACTAGAACGCCAGACCAAATATATAAAAAAAATTATTTATAGACGTTGGACAATAAGGACAAGACTGTGATCTCTGAGAGAAGAAAAACAAATGGAATTGATTCTTTAGTGCCTCAGTGCACAGCCTGAGGCTTTGGCTAAATGCTAAACCATAAGACCAGGCTAGAATAATTTATAACAATTATCAGAATTTGTAAAATGGATAATTCTTAGTGTTCATACAGGGCCAGAAATTATTTGACTTCCCTCCAGTGAGAGAAGAGACATCACTGAATATATGAACATTCAGTGTTCATTGAATCTTAGTAGGGCCAAATTTGGCCCTATAATAAAAGAATCTTTAGATCTGTCCTAAGAAACTTTCTAAGGGACTTAAAAGGATCAAAATAATATGCAAGAACCTGTACAAGATCCAGCACTGAACAGTGTAAAAGGAATGATGTCTAACCTCGAATCAAAAATTACTAGATATATGAAGAAGCAAGGGGGAAAAAAACAGAAGAAAAGTTAGTCAGTAGAAACAGATCTAGAAACAACAGAGATGATGGAATTAACAGACAAGGATTTTAAAATAGTTATTATAAATGTGATCTTTATATTTAGGGGGAAAAGGAAAACAAGCATAATTGAAGAAAAACAGAAGATATAAAAATAAACAGATGTAACTTCTAGAGATGAAATAAATATCTGAGATGAAAAGCAGTTATAGATGGAATTAACAGATTTAGACACTGCAGAAGAAAATATCAGTGCCAATGAAGTGCATAGCAGTTAAAACTATCCAAAATGAAGAGAACCTTATATGAAGAGAACCTTAGTGCCCTTTGAGACAACACTGCATAGTCTAAGTATAACTGGAATCCCAGAAGGAAAGGGGTAAGAGTTAGAAAAAGTATTTGAGTAATGGCCAAAATTTTCTTCAAATTTGATGAAAACTATGAGTTCACAGATCTAAGAAATTTAATAACTTAGGAAACCATAGAAAGGAATATTGTAATCAAATTGTTGGAAACCAGTGATAAAGAAAAAAATATTAAAAGTAGCCACAGGAAAAAAGACATATGTACAGAGGAATAAAGAAGAATATACATGAACTTATCATATGCTAGGCAAACCAGAAGACCTAAGTTCTTTAGAGTGCTAAAAAAAAAAAAAAAAGTGTCCACCTAGAATTTTTTACACAGCAAACTTTTCTTCAAAAATGAAGGTGAAATAAACTTCAGAGTTCCCAAAAGTGAGAATTTATTGTCAACACATCTGCTGAACAAGAAATGTTTAAGGAAACTCTTCAGGCAAAAGGAAAATGATATTAAATAGTGCTTCACAGCCTAGTGCTAACTTATCATCTTTAAATCTTGGCTGCTCATGTAAAACATTTTCATGAGCTTTAAAATTTATTTATTTAAAAAATTCATATGAAAATTATTTCAAAAGAGTTACTTTATTCGGACACTTGTTTTAGTAACTAAGACTTTTTTTTTTCTTGCTGAGGAAAAAGATAAGGAAATGGGAATTCTATCTTGTAATGTAGAAAATCTTTTCAGATTTATAGCTTATGATAATGTTTCCTTTAATAATTTTTGTTAGAAAATCCCAAGTAGTTGAGTTTGGCTTCTAGCTGACCTCAGGATGATGTTCAAGAGAACATAAAAAGAATTTTTTTATTATGTCATAATTATTCATATTGCATAAGAGAATACTTACTTATCAAGCCCCTTGGAAATAATAATTATACCATAAATATGAATTGACTGTCCTTAAGTAAGGGTTTCACTTTTTAATGTATTTTCATAATATTATTGCCCGGGGATTCTTGAAAGCTGTGGCTACTAAGAGCCACCTCCTACAGGTTAGGGAACCTAGCCCAGCAATCTCTGGCTATTTAATAAAATCTTCCTCAATAGAACTAGGATTTATATTCACCAACACCAAAATCTTTATCTCAGATTTCTGGGCAAGTCTTTCCCTGACCTACTTAGAATCTAATCTTTTACGTGTTTTTTTTTTCTTCTGAAGAGTGAATTGTGTGAGCCATATGATTGATCTTCCATAAGTCAATTCCCAGAATAACCTTCAACTAAAGCTAAAGGGCATATTCTTGAAACCTTTGAAAATATTTTAAACCACATTGATAATAATAGACCTTACATAAGACTAGTAATACTGTAACTTATAATGAAATCTGATTATCATATGATTATGGATCTTTTTCATTCAGATGTGACAGTGGTGTATCAAAATGGGTTACCTGTGATATCTGTGAGGCTACCATCCCGGCGTGAACGCTGCCAGTTCACACTCAAACCTATCTCAGACTCAGTTGGTGTGTTTTTACGACAACTGCAAGAAGAGGATCGGGGAATTGACAGAGTTGCAATCTATTCACCAGGTACAGTCACATTCATTATTAATTCCCACCCAACCCTCATTTCACCCCAGACCACTTCTACCTGCGTGCACACAGACACACCCCACTGCAAAAGAATACCCCACTCTTAACTTTAGAACATATTTTGTTGCTTAACAAATGTCAGGAGACAGTGGTTTCTCTCCCACTTCACAAGTATAATTGTTCAATTTTAGGACTGTATATATACAAAAAGTCTCATTCAGAGGCATCTGACATATAATGCCCCAGGCAAAGATGAGCAGTCAATCACATTTTATGTTATTATTAACTATTTATTATTACCATAGGCATAAAATAAATTTTTCTAGTGGTTGAGCCCTCATCTCTGGAGATACGAAGTGTTAGGACTTCTTTTTAGATCTTCTGTCTTTCACATGAAAGTTTACAAAATTAAGACATATGTGATTGGAAAAGAATGGCACTAAAAATTCCCATTTGACATGACATCTATCCTACTTATTTATTTAAGTACCTTGGTTTTTTTCCCATTCTTTGAAAAATCTTAAACCTACAGGAAACATAAAAGACTGTATAAGAAGTACCTATTTACCCTTGGATTTACCAGTTGTTAATAATTTGCCACATTTCTATACTTTAAGTAGTTTAAATATACTTAATTTTCATCTTATCTAGTAATATAATTAGTAGACTAGTATGGTGTACTTTGCTGACCCTAACATCTGTCCCTACCAAATTACTTTTACTCAACCAATTTCCATCATAGATAGATATATGACATCCATTCAGCTCTCCCAGAGACCCTAAATTTCCACATAACACCTATAGATCTATGTAATTATTTTACTTGTTCATAAAGTTCTGTTAGGAAAGTATATTGTTAAATCTTCATGGACTTGAGATCATGAAAGCAAAAAGCTCAGATAATAAAAGCTTTGTTTAGCATAGAACTTGGGGATGAGGCAAAAGTGAACTAGAATTTAAAAGAGAAGATATAATTTTTAAAATTGATTTTGAGGATTGCTTTTTCCTGCTCATTCTCAAATAATTGTGGACATATGACAAGTTTAAATTTTTACATTTAAATTTTTCACAGATGGCGTTCGAGTTGCTGCCTCAACAGGGATAGACCTCCTACTCCTTGATGACTTTAAGCTGGTCATTAATGACTTAACGTATCATGTACGACCACCAAAGAGAGGTAAAAAGTAATCTTGATAAGGTCAGAGAAATGTGGATGGGCTTTTGGAAAGAACTTTGTTTTTCCCTGGATAACCTTGAGAAGCAGATAATATTCAAAGAAACTGAAAGTCTTACATCTAGATAAACTCTTTCAGTTGAACAACTCATTGGGTACCTCACTCTTGAGTACTTGGCTAGTACGCTGACTGGAACTTAGATTCTGCCTTAGACACTGGAATGATTTATTATTGGATATTGTCACTCTTTCATATAAATGGATATTCCATGTAAATTAAGCTCCTTCCCTCTATACAAGCTAAAAGTCACATTATTTTAATAACATTTCAGGAGGAATCTTTTAAAAATAAATTATGGACTTCCCTATCCTCTTAAACATTTGTAACAGGAATTAATCTTTTTTTTTTTCCTTTCATGGCTCAAGGTCAGTACTGTGAAAGTCAATTAGTGTATAATACTAGTCCTTTGGAACTTCTGATTTGTATTTTTTTTTATATAAAAATTGTGGTATTTGCCTCAGTGCAAATTTTTTTTAAGATTTTATTTATTTATTTGATAGAGAGCACAAGTAGGCAGAGCAGCTGGCAGAGGGAGAGGAAGAGGCAAGCTCCCTGCTGAACAGAGAGCCAGGTGTGGGGCATGATCCCAGGACCCTGAGATCATGACCTGAGCCAAAGGCAGACGCTTGCTGCCTGAGCCACCCCAGCACCCCTTCAGGTGGACATTTTAAGAGGGTGCCCCTAAAAACTTAGTAATCAAGATAAATAATATTTGAATGAACTATTTTAAAGTTAATGCAAAAAAATCCATGATGAACTAAATATAAAAAATTTAAATGAAGGCAGTTGGTATTATTGATTTTTCTTTTTATCCCAGACTCCAATCTGGCTCTGCACAGTACTGATGCTAGATAGTTCTCTAAAATAGCCTTTGATTTGGGTCTTTTTCGGTCACTTTTCTCTCTCAGCCTTTGATCTTTATTGTCAATGACTGCTGTTGTTCATGCCCCTTCCATTATCACCAGCCTCCTAAGATGTACCTTCTTTTCAATTCTGCTTTTGAGAATTGTGTCTAAGGTAGAAAATGTTCTCAGTGAAAGCCTAAACATTGAATGCCTCCAAAATCTGGTCCACATCTACTTTAAAAGTTTTCGTCTTTCTCTTACATGTTGTCTACTTTTCCTCTGCCCTCTATTCCTTTGCTGTTTTCTGAACTGTGCCATTCTTTGCCATCTCAGTGTTTGTTCACCTTTATCTAAGGTGCCTTTTTTCTTTCTTCCTAACCTATTCCTTGTGTCAAAATTGTCAAGGTCGGCTCTTCCGTGAAGTTTTTTAATAATCCTATTCTTTCTGTTCTTTCTCACTCTGACTCCCAGCCAACCAGAGGTGACTAATCTGTTCTCTGAATTCTTATTCCTCTTCTATGTTAATGCTCAGGTGGAAGGCACTGTGATTTTTTTTTTTTAAGGTTTTATTTATTTATTTGACAGCGAGAGATCACAAGTAGGCAGAGAGGCTGGCAGAGAGAGAGCGGAGGAAGCAGGCTCCCTGCCAAGCAGAGAGCCCGATTCGGAACTTGATCCCAGGACCCTGAGATCAAGACCTGAGCCGAAGGCAGAGGCTTAACCTACTGAGCCACCCAGGCGCCCGGCACTGTGATTTTTGTGTCCTGCATTGACTCACGTGGTCATTCTGTATTGAGTGAAATAAGTGAGTTAAGGTGGTAGCATTTTGGTTGTTCAGAAACCAGATTCTCTTCTATGTGCAAGCTAGTTGAAATGAAACTAGCTTAGAAAAAGTCTAGTAAATACAGCAAGAATGGGAAAGTAGCCTTTAAATAGTAAGACATTACTGAACCAGACTTAATTACACTGGAATAACTGGACATGTAGACCAGGGATTGGTAGCTACATGTCAGCTATGCTAATATGTTTTTCTTTATTCCCTGATTTTTGGACTAGAAGTTCTCTTTAAAAAACAGAAGTACAGGGGCACCTGGGTGGCTCAGTGAGTTAAAGCGTCTGCCTTCAGCTCAGGTTATGATCTCAGGGTCCTGGGATCGAGTCCTACGTCAGGCTCTCTGCTCAGTGGGGAGCCTGCTTCCTTTCCTCTCTCTCTGCCTGCCTCTCTGCCTACTTGTGATTTCTGTCAAATAAATAAATAAAAATCTTTAAAAATATCAAAAATTAAAAAAAATAAAATAACAGAAGTACAGGCCTTAGTTTACTCAGTTTTTTGTTATTGTTCTTTAAATTTGCTCTTTCTTTTCCAGCTTTATTGACATATAATTGATATATAGCATTGTAACTTTAAGATATACAGTGTGATGATTTGATATACTTTAATATTACAAAATGATTACAACAATAGGATTAATTAACACCTCCATTACCTCACATAATTACGTGTGTGTGTGTGTGTGTGTGTGGTGATAACACTTAAGGTCTACTCGCAGTCAATTTCAAGTATACAATACAATATTGTTAACTATAGTCACCATGCTGTACGGTAGATCCCCAGAACTTACTCATCTTACAATTGGAAGTTTGGCTACCCTTTGACTGGCCATACCATATACCATATAATCCAGTAATCCCACTCTTGGATATATAACCAGGAAATGAAATCAGGATCTCAAAGAAATACCTACACTCCCATATTCATTGAAACATTATTCACAGTAGTGAAGATATAAAAATAACCTAATTATCTGTTTGCAGATGAATGGATAAAGGAGATGTGGTATATATATATAATGGAATGTTATTCAGCTGTGGAAAAAAAAGGAAACCTGCCGTTTGTGACAGACTGGGTAGACCTTGAGAGCATTCTACTTAGGAGTATTTTGTGTTTGTATGTGAATTACCTAGAGAGTTCATTCTATTTAAATTTACTGTTAGTAAAATTTAAAAAGTTCACTAATATGTCCTTACATAAAGTATAATAGTATAGTATAAAGTATATAAATAGTATATAAAGTATATAAATAGTAAAGTATAAACAGGACAGTAAGCTTCCATATATTATGTTGTGAAAAACTAGGGCCTTTTAATCAATAACTAATTCTAACTATCTTTTTTAATACTGTGTTTTTAAAGCAGAAGTGAATGTTTAGATTTTTTTTTTTAAGATTTTATTTCTTTATTTGACAGACAGAGATCACAAGTAGTAAGAGAAGCAGGCAGAGAGAGAGGAGGAAGCAGGCTCCCCGCTGAGCAGAGAGCCCGATGCGGGGCTCGATCCCAGGACCCTGGAATCATGACCTGAGCCGAAGGCAGAGGCTTTAACCCACTGAGCCACCCAGGCACCCCTGAATGTTTAGATTTTTAAATGTGGTTATTCCCAAGTTGAATAAGGGAAAGTAAAGGTAGAAAATGGAAGGGGGAGATATTCTCTTTGATCCTCTGCTAATCAATTCATCATTCTAACAACTTTATCTACATCTTTATCTACATCTCAGAGTTCTAGCATGCTTCCCTAGAAGTCAGTTTGAATATGAAGTTTGTGAGCTATCTGGCTGGCTCACTTGGTGGAGCATGCAACTGTTGATCTTGAGATTATGAATTTGATCCCCACTTTTGGTGTACAGATTACCTAAAAATAAAATCTTTTTTTTAGTTTGCAAGGGTCAAAAGTCTTTAATTCATGGACTTATTATATATATTATATAATTCATGGACTTATAATAACTATAAATTGAAATGTTAGGGGTGCCTGGGTGGCTCAGTGGGTTAAAGCCTCTGCCTTCGGCTCAGGTCATGATCTCAGGGTCCTGGGATCGAGCCCCGCATCGGGCTCTCTGCTCAGCGGGGAGCCTGCTTCCTCCTCTCTCTCTGCCTGCCTCTCTGCCTGCTTGTGATCTCTGTCTGTCAAATAAATAAATAAAATCTTTAAAAAAAAAATTGAAATGTTAAATTTGGTAACTCAATAGCATTGGTATAGAATTTTAAAATATCTTTTTAAAAATTATTTATGAGAGAGAGAGAGAGTGATGGCGTGAGTCAGGGGAAGGGCAGAAGGAGATAATTTCAAGCAGACTCCTTGCTGAGCGTAGAGCCCTATACAGGGCTCAGTCTGAAGACCCATGAGATCATGACCCAAGCCAAAACCAAGAGCCTGTCACTCAACCAGCTGAGCCACCCAGGTGCCCCTAAGATATCTTTTCAGTATTTAAAATGTTTTCAAGGGCACCTGGGTGGCTCAGTTGGTTAAGCAGCTGTTCGGCACAGGTCATGATCCCAGGGTCCTGGGATCGAGCCCTATGTTGGGCTCCCCGCTCAGTGGGGAAGCTACTTCTCCCTCTCTCTCAAATAAATCAATAAAATCTAAAATTTTTTTTTCATACATCATAGCTCTCTTAATTCTGTTATTAAACGATGAGAGATTATGCCATTACATACCATTTCTCACAGAAGCCAAACTTTTAAAACATAGTAAAAATAAAAAACACAGGAAATAAGTGTTGGTGAGGATATAGAGAAAAAGGAGACTAGTACAGCCAGTTAAAATAGTTAAATAGTTAAAAATAGAAGTACTCTATGATGAAGTCATCACATTACTGGGTATTTACCCCCAAAATACAAAAACACTAATTCAAAGGAATACATGTACCCCAATGTTTATAGCAGCATTATTTACAATAGCCATATTATGGAAGCAGCCCCAGAGTCCACTGATAGATGAATGAGTGAAGAAGATATGGTGCATATATGTATACAATGGAGTATTATTCAGCCGTTAAAGAGAACAAAGTCTTGCCTTTTGCAGTGACATGGGATGGAGCTAGAGAGTATAATGCTAAGTGAAATAAGTCATAGAAATACAAATACCATATGACTTCAAATCATAGAAAAAAAAAAAAAACAAGAAAAAACAAATGAACAAAGGTGAAAGACAAACCAAGAAACAGACTCTTAACCAAAGAGAACAAACTGATGGTTACCAGAGGTAAGGCAGGGGGATCAGTGAAACAGGTCAGGGGATGAAGGAGGGCAGTCGTTACGATGAGTACCAGGTGTTGTATGGAAGTGTTGGATCGCTATATTGTACACCTGAAACTAATATAACATTGTATGTTAACTATATGAGAATTTAAATTTTTTAAAAAGATCTTAAAAAAATAGTAAGGAAAATCATTTTCTTTTGATAATGTATAAAATAGGTTTTAATTTTGTTTCCACCATATGATCTTCCTCTCCCTGTGTGAGGAAGATATTGCTGGCATCCAAGTCACCAGTCTTTTTCAACTGCATCAAGAGAGCAGTGTGCATTTCTGTGTTTGAGAAAGTTGGCAGTCATCCAGATGAGTAGGCATATTCCTCTTCCCCACATATACTTTTTAGTGAAAAGGCTAAACAGAAAAGAAACTGAAGGTACTAGAGCTCAGGTATCAAATGAGGAGGAGGAGCACGAGGATTTTATATATACATGGAGCAGTGGAACAAATCTAATAAAAGAGTTAATGAAGAAGAACTTTTCCAGGACAGTTTTTTAAGTTTTGAATTTTACCAACCCCCCCACCCCCTGCCCTTTAACTTTCACTTCTCTCCTATTTTTCTTTTCCCTGTTTTTTTTTTTTTAAGACTTTATTTGTCAGAGAGAGACCAAGCGCTTGTGCACAAGGAGGGGGAGCAGCAGGCAGAGGGAGAAGCAGGCTCCCCATGCAGCAAGGAGCCTGATGTGGGACTCCATTCCTAGGACTCTGGGATTATGACCTAAGCTGAAGGCAGATGTATAATGGACTGAGCCACCTTGGCGTTCCTTTCATTTCCCTGTTGGTGGATAGCACTTTCGAACTAAAAATGTTGTGTATCAGTAAACCTGAACTTTACACACTTACACCAGGCACTGAGGATAAAGGGCTTATTGATAGAGGATCTAATAAAGGCCCATTTAATGTTTATGTGGGATTGACAGTCCATAAGTATTATGGATGCCTAAGTGTTGACAACCCTTGTACCTAAGGGTACCCTTGTACCTAAGCCCAAAATTGAAAGGGAAGAGGCAGAAAAAAACCAAGGGGGCAGGTCATAGCACTAAGGCTATCTATAAGCACCATTGCGTTCTTTTGTCTGGATTGCCCTCTGCCCACCACAGAATGAAAAGAGTAACTGTTTTAGCAATTAGATTATTTTAGACCTAACCTAAATCTAGAACGGAGGGAGGAATATGGAAAGGGAGTACAACAGGTCTTTTATCTCAGTCCATGTTGAAGTAGTAATTAACTACCTTCCACTTAATTATTGGGGAGGAAGAGAATATAATCTAACTCACTGGTTGTTGAAAGTTGCTGTGATAAGGAGAATCATTTTGATTGGCACCACTAAGCCTTTTCCCCATATATCCATCCAGAGGATGTTGGAGACCTTGCTTCTCTCTTAATGATGTAAATGTCTTGAGAGGAACAGTTAAACGGGCAAACTAAATACAAACAGGAACAAATACTTTATCAGAGACTCAACCAAAGTCCTTCTCAAACCATTCTAGTAGCTGAAAAGACTTTTAATCCCTATTAGGTTAACACATCTCCTTGCCTTTCTGTACCTGAATTTCCTGGCATTGATGACATGTGCAGAAACATTAACAAATATCTAATTGCATTTTTAGTGAAGCATACACAAGTCATCCAAAAGTGTTATTGTTAAGCCATTAGCAGATTTGTCTTCTCTCAAAATTTCATCTCCAGATATGTGGGCAAATTTTTCTGGGTCAAGGATTTGAGGTTGATGTTTTCCTCCACTATGACAATACATTGGAACCATATTCTTCCTGAAAAGAAAATCTAACAAAATAAAGCCAATTTTCTTGAGTTTACTGGGGCTTTAGTAGTTGGACATCTGTGAGATTGATCTTTGAATTATCATTTCATGGTTTTTTAATTGCTGTTAGAAGGTATGTGATTGCACATTAAATTTTTTTATTTGTTTAGAATAGATAGCACATTCACAAGGTTAACTGCCAAAGTCAAAGAATGTATGGGAAAAAGTTTTCTTTTCCTTGTTCTACATCCACCCTTTGTTCCTTCTGTACCAGCAAGCACAGTTCTTAGTTTCTTATGTTTCCTGACAAATATTGTTGATGGATTTGTCAGAAAATATGAGTGCATAACTTTTTTCCCTTTTTATAATATGTTATATATATATATAATAGCATACATATATACATACATAGTATTTATATTGGTCCAGGTTCAGTTGGGGAGGCAGAACTATATAGGTATTTTGGAATAAAAGATTTATTATAGGACTGAGACCTTATGCAATTGTAGATGAAGCTGAAGAAGTAAGAGTGGATTCTGAGGAAGATGGTGGTGGAATAGGAGGACCCTAGGCTCACCTCCTCCCATAAATACAACTAGATAACTATCATCATCCTAAATACCCCAGAAAGCATCACTAAGGGCTGACAAAACAAACTCCACAACTTAAGGAAGAGAAGATGGGGTGCCTGGGTGGTTCAGTTAGTTAAGTGTCTGCCTATGTATGGCTCAGGTCATAGTCCTAGGGTCCTGTGATCAAGCCCCTCATTGGGTTCCCAGCTTAGCATGAGAGTCTCCTTCTCCCGTTCCCTCTGCCCCTACCCCTGCTCATGCTCACTCACTATCTCATTCACTCTCTCAAATAAATAAAAATCTTTTTTAAAAAATGGGAGAGAAAAGACTACATTGAAGAGGGAGCAGCAGACGTAGCTGGCTTTTGTAACACACAGAAGCAGGTAGAGACTAAGACAAAATGAGAAGACAGAGGAATTTATCCCAAATGAAAGAACAAGATAAGGCTGCAGCTAGAGATCTAAGCAAACATATAAGTAACACACCTGCTGGAGAATTTAAAGCAGCAATCAGAAGGATACTCACTAGGCTTGAAAAAAGAATGGAAGAGATCATTGAGAACCTTACCACAGAGATAAAAGAGTTAAAAAGGAATCGGACGGGGGCACCTGGGTGGCTCAGATGGTTAAGCATCTGCCTTCAGCTAAGGTCATGATCCCAGGGTCCTGAGATCAAGCCCTGTGTTGGGCTCCCTGCTCAGTGGGGAGTCTGCTTCTACTTCTCTCTCTGTGCCTCCACCCTTATACTCTCTCTCCCCCTCACTCTCTCTCAGATAAATAAATAAATCTTTAAAAAGGAGTCAGACATGAAGAGTGCAGTAAACTAAAAGCATGCTTGATGTGATGAACAGCAGCCTGGAAGAAGCTGAGGAACAAATTAATTAGCTAGAAGACAGTAATGGAAAGCAATGAAGCTAAACAAAAGAGAGAATTACATAAAGTAAGAATAGATTTAGGGAATTCAGTGACTCCACCAGACATAATAACACATAAGTATTATAGTAATCCCAAAAGAAGAGAGAGAAAAGAGGGCAGAAAATGTATTTGAGGAAATAATAGCTGGAAACTTCTCTAACCTGGGCAAGGAAACAGATATCCTGATCCAGGAAGCACCATAAAACTCCCATCAAAATCAGCAAAAGCAGATCTACACCAAGACACGTTGTAACTAAATTTCCAAAATATAATGATAAAAGATTCTTAAAATGGTAAGGCAAAAGAAGCCAGTAACTTACAAGGGAAAACCCATAAGGCCAGCAAGAGATTTTTCAACAGACACTTGCAAGCCAGAAGAGATAGGCATGATATATGCAAAGTGCTGAATGGGAAAAATCTTCAGCCAACAATACTCTGTCCAGCAAGGCTATCATTCAGAATAGAAGGAGAGGTAAAGAGTTTCCAGACAAACAAGTTAAATGAATTCATGACCACCAAACCAACCCTATAAGAAATATTAAAGGAGACTTACTGAGTGGAAAGAGGAGACCAAAAGTGACAGTATAAAAGGCAGAAAACACAAAAGCAGTAAAAAGTATTTCCATAAAAATTCCAGGAACTCCCTTTAAAAAGGATATATAATGTAATAACATATACTTAAACCATTGGGAGGAGAGGAGAAAAGAATGGGTTCAAACTTAAACGACCACCAACTTAATATAGACTGCTGTATGCAGAACAGGTTATATACAAACCTAATAGTAACCATATATTAAAAACCACTAATAAACATGCAAAGAATAAAGAGAAAGAAATCCAAATATATCACTAAAGAAAATAAGCAAAACACAAAAGAGAGAAAGATAAGAAAGGATCTAGAAACTTAATGATGGACTTTATGTAGTTTTCATATTTTGCTATAGTATATACCGTAATGTCGGATAATCTTGAATATGTGTCACTTAGGAAGTCTTTGAGTGTATATGTAAGAAAAATATCTGGAAGTGGAAGGCTGTGTCAAAGAGTATGTGGATCAAAAATTTAAATGTTGAAGAAGAAAAATATTAAAAGTACTGAAAGCCAATCTAAAGAGAAATATTTTTATAACCTTGGATTGAAAAAGAGCTTCCTTACTATAACATAAAACCCAGAAGCCATAAAAGAAAAGATTGATATAAAAAATAAATGTTCTACACAGCAGAACCCTTAATACAAATATTAAATTTTAAACTAACAAGCTTTCAATGAACAGTAAGTATTCTAACAGAGATGTACATTTTTGTAAAACAAATTCCAAGTCTGATTTCCAACTTTACAGATTTTCAGGATATGATTATCTATACATGCTTGATCATTAACATATCCATGCTCCATTAGGAAAAAGAAGAGACGAGATTCTGTTTAGTTTTGCTTACTTGGTTCCTTTCCTCTTTTCTTCCTCCCTCCTTCCTTACTTCTCTTCCCTCCTTGGACTTCTAAGCAAATACAGTATTAAAAGTTAAAATGGGGGCGCCTGGGTGTCTCAAGTTTTTTAAGCATCCAGCTCTTGGTTTCAGCTCAGGTTGTGATCTTGGGGTTGTGGGATCAAGCCCTCCATTGTGCTCCATGCTCAACGTGGAGTCTGCTTGAGATTTTTTCTCTCCCTCTATCCCTCCCTCGTTCTCCCTCTCCCTCTCAAATAAATAAATAAATCTTAAAAAAAAAAAAAAAAGTTAAAGTGGAAAAAGAAAGGGCATACAGTAGGAAAGTCATCAGATTACCAGTCAGATGATCTCTGTCCATTCCCTAAGAGCTATGCGAGTTTGTGAGTATTAGTTTTAGACCTCACTAAAGAGAGCAACCACCCCATACTTGATTTTTTTTTTTCTCTGTAGTGACTAGATCAGTACCTAGTACAAAAACATTTGTTAATCTTATCTCTCAGATTCAAATTCCCCATTTATAAATTTTGGCTGCCAAGTTTACTCATGCTGTTATTGTGAGGATAACATATAAATAATATATGTGAAGAGATTTTGTTAACTGTAGATGATTGACCACTACTTAAGAAATTGTCTTTTTGAAAGGGGACCCAGCTTTCAGGAGAAATATTGTTATTGATCTAGTAGAAACATTATAACTCAGTTCCAGTCATGGGGTCAAGTGACACAGACTCTACCACTGCACTGTAACATTCCAGATAAGCTACTGCCTTCCAGAGTGCAGCTTTCTCTTCTGGTAACTTTGGAAAGTGTAAAGCCATATGCGAATGTGAGCTACAACTTCAGTGTAAAGAAAGCCCTGTTGACGTAGATGACTTCTAGAACTCAAAGTGTTCTTGCTTTTGTCTGTTCCCATTAACTCAGCACACATTCACTGAAGTGTGCAAGATACTGTGCTACCATTTTACTGTATCAGCTCTTCTCTAATTTGCTGCCCTTACTTGAATTTTTCATTGATTGAATTTCTGTGATAACTGTACTAATGGACATCCTTGAAAAAAGTTTAAATATATGGCTAATTCTGACTATGGCTTATTTTGATTTAGATGAGTTACCTTATGCTATACGTAACAAAATGTCACATTTAAGACTAACAAGATTTGATTTGATTTGATTTGATTTTTTTATTCACATATAATGTATTATTTGCCCCAGGGGTACAGGTCTGTGAATCATCAGGCTAACAAGATTTTATTTTATTTTATTGTTATTTTTTTTAAAGTGATTCTTTTTTTTAAAAAAGATTTTATTTATTTATTTGACAGACGGAGATCACAAGTAGGCAGACAAGCAGGCAGAGAGCGAGGAGGAAGCAGGTTCCCCGCTTAGCAGAGAGCCTGATGCAAGGCTCGATCCCAGGACCCTGAGATCATGACCTGAACCGAAGGCAGAGGCTTAACCCACTGAGCCACCCCGGCGCCCCCAGGCTAACAAGAGTTTAAAGCAAAAGTTTTCTTTCTTGTGTTTTTTGTTTTTATTCTTTGACAACTGAGATCAGCTGATTTTTTAAATTAGATTTTCAAAACAAAATTTTTAGATTTCTGGAAACACGTGCTACTCCCAGAAGAGGATACTGAATCAAAGAATTTAATGTGTTACCCTTTCAATCGTTCTCTTAACTTTATGCCCTCTAAAACATGATATTCTGGCCCAAACAGCTATATTATTTTCCCAACAGGGGTAAATCAAATTTGGCATGATAGGGGGAAGGTGTATGGGAACTAAGAGTTTTAGGATTTTTATTTATACCTTTGTATTTGCAAATTTGAAATACTGTGTATTATTTTCCTGTGTTAAACAGGAAGAAAATCACCAATTAAAATGGCAGGAACATAGACAAATTACAGATAAGCATTTTGATAAGCATGATAATCAAATTCTGAACCTCTCTACTAGTTTTTAACATATTGCCTAAGATTTTTGTTTTTATTTTTTAAAGATTTTATTTATTTATTTATTTGACAGAGAAATATAGAGCACAAGTAGGCAGAGCGGCAGGCAGAAGGAGAGGAAGAAGCAATTTCCTTGCTGAGCAGGGAGCCCTATGTGGGGCTTGATCCCAGGACCCCAGGACCTGAGCCGAAGGCAGACACTTAACCGACCAAGTTACCCAGGCACCCCTTTTTTGTTTTTATCTAATGAGGATTATTATTATTTGTAATCTTATTTGTAGCACTTTTACTTCCAAGAATATAAAAGTAGATGTTGGCTTCAAAATTTTCAAGTCGCCTAAATCTGAACTGACTTTCTAGGATTTGCAGGTACCTCTTTTTTGAAAAGGAACTATCACTTTCCTTCAGTTGAACACGGATGGTGGGGTTCCTGTAGCAAATGAGTATGTCTTGTTTTTGTTATTGTCTAATAGCTCTGGGAATAGGAATGCTCCATCTAAGGCAAATACTAAAAAAAAAAAATTGTAACCCCTTTCTTTTCAGACCTCTTAAGCCATGAAAATGCAGCAACACTGAATGATGTAAAGACACTCGTCCAGCAGCTGTACACCACGCTGTGCATCGAGCAGCACCAGTTAAACAAGGAAAGGGAGCTTATTGAAAGATTAGAGGATCTCAAAGAGCAACTGGCTCCCCTGGAAAAGGTGCCCATTCAAATCTCAGACTCTCCTCTTCAACAGTAATTTTCTAGAGCATATATGTTTGCTTCCCCCCACCATCTTTTTTTTGTAATTGAGTTGTGTCAGTCAAACTAGTCCTTCAGTTTTGGGAGCTGAACCATAACAAAGTCCAATCAAAGCTAAGAAACTTGAAAAGGAATAGCTTTGAGTCTTCATAGTGGGCATAGAACTTTGAGCTCTAAATGTCTGCCCATAACCAGATTTACGACCTTTGCAACAATTGGGTTAATTACTGATTGAGATAAGTTATGTGTGTAGTGGGTAATGATTTTGGCCAAGTTAAGAATCAATATTATATGGAATATTATGCACCTGTTAAAAATGATTGTGTAGACCTAATCTACATATGCAATAGAAGAATATTATATTTGATGCAAAGTGTATTATAAAATAATGTGCATATTAGTGTATACTATGATCTAATTTTTAAATGTGTTGTACATATAGCTATGCATATTTATATATATATGTGTGTGTAACCCACAGGGAAAATGTCAGAAGTATATTCCAAAATGCTAACAGAGTGGTAGGGTGATGACTGGTTTTCTTCTTTACATTTTTCCAGGTGTTTTGTAATAAGCATGTCATTCTTATTTTTTAACGATGATGCAAATATTTTCATTGTAAGAAATTAGACTATCAGAGATTAAGAGAGGGAACAGATACTCTTAATATTGTGCTTCTTCTCATTTCCTTAAAAATAATGAATGTGTATCTCAAAGTTCTCATTAAATTTAAGACCATTAGAAATATGAGAAATCAGATTTGAACTGTTGTGAAGGACAATGAGATTTAAATTTGGCATTTTCAAGATGTAAAAAAGCATTTTTTTAATGTACTAGCTATAACAAAGTAATTATCATCTTTTGTTGACTATTTACTATGTGCTGGGAATTGTACACGTATTTGACCTGTAGTCTGTTATTTAGTCCTCAGAAAACTCTATATGACACTGATGATGATACACAGATCAGGGCCTGCACACAGCTGTTCTGAATCTAGAGTCCATGCTCTGACTCTCTGTACTTTCTGCCCCCTAGCAAGCCCCTTGAGTAAACAGTGACGATAAATGAAATCTTGCATGCTACAGTAAGAGAACACTGGCATATTTTCATATCCTTCCCTCAAAAAAAATAATTGTGTAGTTGGATAAAGAGTTGTTGACACTAACTTACTCCTGTAGTTTCACTATATTTTCCTCTTTTCCTACTTCTAGGGTGAAACATAAAATACAAGTGTCCTAAGAAAGTGTTACTCCTATAAAATATTCAGTGAAAACTACAGATACTATTTAGGAAGACAAGTTACGTTTCCTAGAAGGGAGACTAACATGTCCTGATTATGAGCCCTATTTCTTCTGCGAACGTGAAACAGTTTAAATGTAAAATTGTTTGTTTCAAAATACTGTATTGTTGATTGATCATGTGTGCCCTTTAGGTACGAATTGAGATTAGCAGAAAAGCTGAGAAGAGGACCACTTTGGTGCTATGGGGTGGACTTGCCTACATGGCCACACAGTTTGGCATTTTGGCCCGGCTTACCTGGTGGGAATATTCCTGGGACATCATGGAGCCAGTCACCTACTTTATCACTTACGGAAGTGCCATGGCAATGTATGCATATTTTGTAATGACACGCCAGGTAAGAATTCCTCTTCCAGAAACTTTTTATGAGATGCTAATGAGGTTTTGGGTGTCACAGTAGTTCTCTTTTCTCTCATATTCTTTCTAAAGCCAGCTCCCCTTAAGTACTCTTTAATCCTACACACACACACACACACACACACACACACACACACACAGAGAGACGCACACGCGCACATGCATGCTAATTGTGTATTCCGCTCTATTCTCGGTGTTAAAGGTAGGGAGGTAAATCATGGCTCCTGACCTCAAGAAGCTCACAGACTATAAAGTGAGCCATATAAGCCATTCAATTTAGAAAAAAATACCTCACAGTAAGTTACAGAATAAGAGGGCAAAGAGAGAAGAATATCTGCGCAGGATAGCTTATTCAGCCAAGTGGGCTTGGCTTTTGGTTTTTATTGAATTCTTGGGATGGAAAGTTAGTGATAACTAATCAGATAGTTAAATTCAACTCTGGACTATTTCTAAGTATATTAAGAGTACAAGTAAGCTGCTTTGTTACTATTTTTGCTTCATAGAAGAGAGATGAAAATTAGATGTCTAATCACTTTATATACCTGGCCATTCTCTAGCAACCAAGACTCATTTATTAAATATCAGTATCTGGAACTCACTTTTGTTGCCAGTGTTATTTTTACAGTAGCTTGAAAATCCTCTGGCACTTTAAAAAGTAGGAAGGGTTTACTATCACTTATTATTATCTGTGTGATACCACACAGATTCAAATTCCCTTGATAAAAATTTGCAGTAAGTGAGACATGAGAACCTTTTTCTATTTTCTTAGGTATCAAAGCTGAGAATTGCTTCTCTTATATTTTTATATAGCTCTGATTGAACATAGGCATTTTGTTTCTGTTGTTGTTAGACCACTGGTCACAGACCTATTTATGTGTGAGAAAATGAAAGCCCCAAAATGGTATTTAACCTTTCTGGGCCTCGCAAACGTGTCTGGTAGAGAAGAGAGACAATAAACTGTTCACGTCCGGCCATTGTTTGCCCAAAGTATCCAGCACCTAGTCCCATGTCTGGCTCATACTCATGACCCTGAGTGAACAGAACTGAGCAACCACATCAGTCATGTCTAATCACAGCTCTGGACATGGCTTTGCTGTCTGTCTGTCTTTGTTTCTTCCCTTCTCTTTCTCCTCTCTTCCCTGTTCCTGTCCCTCATATACACACCCCTTTAATAGGTTCTTTTTATCTGTTGATTGAAGTCCAAACTCCTTAGCCTGATAGTCATAACTGGTTCCTCCCTGTCTTCTCCAAAGGTCTGTCAGTTCCCTACAGTATACTTACTGTGTGTTTTAAACAAATAAAATTATATTCCTTATTCCCCCAAATGCCCTGAGTTTTCTACCACTTCATTCCTTACTTCCCATCGTTCTTTCAACTGGGAGAGTTCTCCCTGTTGATCTCTACCTGTTATATTTCAAAGTTTCTTAAATACTGATCTTTCATGAACCTTTGGCCAGTTCCCTACAGACAACTTTGAACTCCCCTTCTGAATTCTTGTAGCACATTGTACCTCTCATTTCACTTATCCTACGCTATCTTGTATTATAATTATTCACATATAATGTCTTCACTCCTCTACTAGACTATAATATCTTAGGAGGAGAGGCATTCAGGGGTTTTTTTTCCAATTTTTATTTCCCTTTAGCTACTATTTTTTTTTTAAAGATTTTATTTATTTATTTGACAGAGTAAGAGACAGTGAGAGAGGGAGTACAAGCAGGGGGAGTAGGAGAGAGAGAAGCAGGCTCTCTGCAGCCCATGGTTTGGAACCTCTAATAGCTACCATTATCGAATAAGGAGGACCCTCTTGTAGGTTCTCTCTGAACCATAGCCCAACTTCATTCATCTCAATTAGACTAAGGTATTCCTAGAATAGTGATAATCCAAAACTGCTAGTGCTCATAGACTCCGGGCAGAAGCAAATATAAATTATCCCTGGAAGAAAAAATATAAAAAAATGTAAAGACTGGAAAGAAAGAAAACTGATATTATTCAAAGATCTTCGTACATAAAAAAAATATATAAAAACATGTACATCTATTTGATTAGAATCCATAAGTGAGTTTCATAGGGTTACTGGATACAAGGTCAATATACATAAATCAATTGCATATCTATATGCCAGCAACAATTATAAAATGAACCTAGAAGTAATCGTGCAAAAGATGTGCAAGATCTCTATGCAGAAAAACATAAATTTAAAGGAAATTTCTGAACATGTTCACAGACTGAAAAGTAAATATTAAAAAATGTCAGTTGTATATAAATTGATCTGTTTGATTCTGTGCAACCCCAGTCAAAATTCCAACAATCTGAGGATGAAGGGGAGGAGATTTGAATAAGCTGTTTCTAGAATTTCAGTGAAAATGTAAAAGCCTAAGAAAAGCCAGTGAACACTTGAACAAGAAAAATTAGGTAAGAGGATTTGCTCTACAGGATATGGAAGACTGTAGCTTTATTTATAATACTATAGTAATATTAAGATAATGGCACAAAGACAAATAGTCCAATGGAATAGATGAGAGAATACAGAAACAGATGTGGTATAAATGAACTTCTGATTTTAAAAAGATAACACTGCAAAGAAAGAAGAGTCTTTTTCTACGAATGGTGCTAGGACAATTGAATATCCATATTAAAAAAAAAAAATGAAATGACCCCATCCTTACACATCCTTAATTAACAAGAATTAATTCCAGATAGATTATAGATATAAATATGAAAGCTAACACAGTAAAGCTTCTGGAAGAGGGGCACCTGGCTGGTTCAGTCTGTAGATCTCAAGATCTGAGATCTCAACTGTTGATCTCAAGATTGTAAGTTCAAGCCCCACGTTGGGTCTGGGAGAATACTTAAAAATAAGATCTTTTTAAAAAATAAAATAAAACTTCTGGAAGGCAATATAGAAAAATATGTCAATTACTATGGAATAGGAAATCATTTCTTACCCAGAATGAAGTGCTAACCATAAAGAATAAGAATGATAAAGTTGACTGTATTGAAGTTAAGAATTTCTGGGGGCGCCTGGGTGGTTCAGTTGGTTAAGTGTCTGTCTTTGGCTCAGGTCATGATCTCTGGGTCCTGGGATCGAGACCCACAGCATCTGGTTTCCTGCTCAGCAGGGAGTCTGCTTTTCACTCCCTGTCCCTTTGCCCCTCCCCACCTCTCTCACTCTCTCTCTCTCTCAAATAAATAAAATCTTTTTTAAAAAATTAAGAACTTCTATTTATTAAAGAACACCCTTAGGGGTGCCTGAGTGGCTCAGTGGGTTAAAGCCTCTGCCTTCGGCTCAGGTCCTGATCCCAGGGTTCTGGGATCGGGCCCCACATTGGGCTCTCTGCTCAGCAGGGAGTCTGCTTCCCCCTCCCTCTCTCTGGCTGCCTCTCTGCCTACTTGTGATCTCTGCCTGTCAAATGAATAAATAAAAATCTAAAAACAAAAAACAAAACAAAACAAAAAAACCATTAAAAGGGCAAACAGGGGACGCCTGCCTGGGTGGCTCAGTGGGTTAAAACCTCTGCCTTCGGCTCAGGTCATGATCCCAGGGTCCTGGAATCCAGCTCCACATCGGGCTCTCTGTTCAGCGGGGAGCCTGCTTCCTCCTCTCTGCCTGCCTCTCTGCCTACTTGTGATCTCTGTCAAATAAATAAATAAAATCTTTAAAAAAATAAAAAATAAATTAAAAAAGTAAAAGGGCAAACAGGCTGGGAGGAGATATTTGTAGGACATATACCCAACAAAGGATCCATAACCAGAATATATTAACAAAACCTATAAATCAGTAAGAAAAAACCAGACAACCCAATAGAAAAAGATGGCAAGAGATTTGAATAAGCACATCTAAAAATGGAAGTTCAAATGGCTAATAATATATGAAACAAAAATGCCTCAGGCTCATGAGTGATCAGGAAAATGTTACAGATCTCCAAGAGAAATGAAAACGTGTTCATACAAAAACTTGTGCAGGAATATTCATAGCAGCATTATTCATAATAGCCAGAAAAGTGGAGACAACCTAAATGTCATCAGTTTATTAATGGATAAGTAAAATGTTACAGATCTATTCAATGGAATATTACTTGGCAACAACAAAAAAATGAAGTACCAATACATGCTACAAATGGATGAACCTTGAAAGAAGGCACCCACAAAAGGCTACGTGCTATATGATTCCATTTATATGAAATGTCCAAAATAGGCAAAACTGTAGAGACATAAAGTAGATTAATAGTTGCCTGGAATTGGAGATGTTGAGGGAGATGAGAAATGATTATTAGAGTACAGGATTCCTTTTTTTTTTTTTAATGAAGTTTTATCTATTTATTTGTCAGAGAGAGCACAAGTAGGGGAGTGGCAGGCAGAGGCAGAGAGAGAAGCAGGCTTCCTGCTGAGCAAGGAGCCCAATGTGGAACTCCATCCCAGGACACTGGGATTAGGACCTGAGCGGAAGGTAGATGCTTAACCCACTGAACCACCCAGGTGTCCCTAGAGAATGGGATTTCTTTTGAGGATGATGGAAACTGATTGTAGTGGTGGTTGTGCAACTTCATGAATACACTAAAAACCATTGAACATTATACTTTAAGGGATGAATTGTATGGTATGTGATTTATATCTCATTAAAGCTATTTTTGAAAAATAAGGTAGTACTTCTGCACACACACCAGAATGGCTTTTTTTTTTTTTTTTTTCTTAGCTGGCAATACCAAGTATTGGCAAGGATATGGAATGATGGGAATTCTCATATCCTGCTGATGGGAGTGTAATTGGTACCACCATTTTGGAAACCTGTTTTATACCACTTCTTAATTTGAACACAGGCATACCTTATGATCTAGGATTTCCATTCATACGTGTACATCCAATAGAAAAGATAAGCCCAAAAATGTTCTTGGCAGCATTATTCATAAAAGGAAAGCCTGGAAACAACCCAAAGTCTATCAGTAGTAAAATGGATAAATAAATTGTGATGTAGTCATACCATAGACTATAACCTAGCAGTGAAAATGAATGAATTACCAAAGTATGAATATCACAAACATATTAAGCAAAAGTAGCCATACACAATACCTACCATCTGACTCCATTTTTATAAAATTAAAAAAACAGGTAAAATTAAGCCATAGAGTTCAAGGGGATTCATGCTTAAGCAGTAAAGCTGTAAAGAAAACAAGAAAATAATTACCATTAAAGAAAAGATAGTGATGAGTTTGGGGAGGAAGACTAGGTTAATAATTGGGAAGAGGTGGGAGGATGCCTTCCAGGTTGTTGGCAGTGTTCGATTTTCTTTATCTGATGGTGATTAGCTTACTCATTATGTGATGAGTCATTGTGATGTACGTTTTTGTTTTGTGTACTCTTACACGTGTGTTTCACAATAAAAAATGTTCAAGAAAGAAATATTTAGGGGCGTATGGGTGGCTCAGTGAGTTAAGCCTCTGCCTTTGGCTCAGTTCATGATCCCAGGGTCCTGGGATCGAGCCCTGCATTGGGCTCTCTGAAAGCAGGGAGCCTGCTAACCCCCTCTCTCTCTGCCTGCCTCTCTGCCTACTTGTGATCTCTCTCTCTCTCTGTGTCAAATAAATAAGTAAAATCTTTAAAAAATTAGTTTAAAATAAATTTTTAAAAAAAGAAATATTTAACACTGCACCTACATCGGTATATATCTTTACACGTGTAGTGAACCTAATCAGCAGTTAGTGCTCATTTTGTAAAGATAGTGTTCTAAGGACTAATAATTTAATTTCTTCTTTAATTTGTAGGAATATGTTTATCCAGAAGCCAGAGACAGACAATACTTATTATTTTTCCATAAAGGAGCCAAAAAGTCACGTTTTGACCTAGAGAAATATAATCAACTCAAGGATGCAATTGCTCAGGTAAGTTTTCCAAAAATAAAAATAAATTCCAGCCCCATTTTGTATGGTATTGGTATAATAATAATAATAATAATAATTGTTATTATTATTACCATTATCCATAACTGTAGTGCTTCAGTGGGTAAACTCTGAAAGAATGATCACACCCTCTTCTTCCTGTATTAATTATTCCTCAGTTAATAAAAATGTGTATTTTAGCACAGACACCTCTCTGGAAAGTTTTAGAACACAGCAGGTGAAAAGGTGATGGGTCCTATCTATCCTATTAACAGTAGCATATTGAAATTTGTAGAACTGATTTTACTTTTTTTCTTTTTGTTACTTTAAAGTTGTCTGTTTTTACTTTTCTCACTTTTCTCTCTTTATAAAATCTTTTTACAACAATTTCCAAAGATTTTCCACCTAAAATGTGTGGTGGCTATGGGGCAAAAATAAAATCCAGGTAAGAAAGATTACTGGAAATGTTTGCCAGGCACAAGTCTCAGAGTTTATTGAACTAGAAGATGCTGTTTTAAGAGAGATGTATTTTATTTTTCATAATAGTTACCTCTTTCAAATTTCTGTGTGTGCCTCCCTCCGATATCTTTGATTTTGCTGAATAAATCGTCATTCCTCTTCTCTGTAGTCTTATATGACTTAAGCGATTTTTCAGAAAATCTCTAGAAACTCTACCATCCTCTATAACGTTTGGTTGCTCTTCTCTGTCCCTTATTGGTGGTGGGTGGGGTTGTACTTTGAATAGGCTTAGTCTGTCTTCCTGCCTTGGCCTAAGTTGATTTATGTCTTCTGTTGCTCTGTGTGGTGGTTCTCAACTGGAGGGAGCGCAGTAGGCTGAGGGTGGGGCTGAAGCATCCCTGGAGCTGTTAAAAATACAAATGCTTCAGCCCTACCCTCAGCCTACTAATCCAGCTCCACCAGCTGAGGTCCCAGCCAGTGTGAGTTTTGAAAGTGCTGCCGTTGACAGCACATCCCTGATTTTAAAATCACTAAGCAAAAAAAACTGAAACAACTACTGGAGGAACAACTCAAGTCTTGAGCAACGGAAGTTAAAGTTCCGGATCCAGGCAAAGGTTTGAGAAACGCCATCAGGGTGCATCAGATGCTCGCACTGTCCTGAGCCTCTGAGTCCTGCCCTGCTGACCGCACAGCCTTTCCTGGAGGCTCTGTTGACAGGTGATCCTGCCATAATCCTATGCCTTTAAAGCCCTTTGCTTCTGAGGCAGTCTCAATTTGAGAGTAATTGAGATGATTTCTGGGATTCATAGTGATGCAGAGAAAGACAATTACCTTTTCTCAGGAGAGGATAATATCATTGAAAGCTTCACTAGCCGGTTTTTCTCACCTTTTGTTTCTATTTTAGGCAGAAATGGACCTTAAGAGACTGAGAGACCCATTACAAGTACATCTGCCCCTTCGACAAATTGGTGAAAAAGATTGATCTACAAAGAGCCTCTGAATCCTGGCAGAAGGAACACCTGTTTATAACTCTTGCCTTTTTAATTAAAGCATTGCAGGTGGAAGCTGGGAGCCAAGTCGGGGTAGAGGGTTTTTACCTTTAATTAAAAAACAAAACAAAAAGGATCTTAGGGAAGAAGAGGAAGTTAAAATCTAAGGATCAGGCTTTGTGGAATATAAGCTCAAAGGGCTTAGTGAATATTGTCTTAATCAAGCATCTTAGTTTCTGGATGAAAATGATGCATTATATAGTTGAGAGATTCATAAAGAGAAAAGGATGCTGGGGGTGTTCCTTTCTTGCATCTTCTTGCAGGGTCAGCAAAACAGTAACACACCAGCACCCCACTCAGCTCTAATTTTTTTTTTTTTTAATTTGACTTTTCTTATTTTTGACATAGGAGTAAATAAATTTACCAGAAAAGCAAATCCTCAAGGTATGTGGGTGGCAAACAGAGTCTGAGCCCATGTCATTAGCATTTATTTTAAATTGGACCCAGTCTCTGCAAAGTGACCAGGAATCTCTCCTATTCGTGTCCCTTTTCTGACCACCCAATCCTGTTGGTTATGCTAATTTTATCCATATGAGAGTTGGAATCAACTTACGACTGTTTAATAATTGACACTTTGGATTATCCCATAATACCTTCTTCGATGTCTGTATATTCCAGTGCTCTGGATCAGTATCTAGGAATCATTGGCAACACTGCATGAGGTTGTTTTGTTTTGTTTTGTTTTGTTTTTTATTAATTAATCTTTAAGAGGAGGCAGAATTTCCCTCCTTTATTTAACTATCCTATTGATATTCCCCTCTCCCTCCATAACTCAAATCCGAGGGGGGGCGGTATTCAGCTATATTACCAAATCAGGAAGACGTAAGGTTTACAAATTGGCTAAAAATCATGGCTCTCTAGCCATTTCAAACCAGAATAATCTCCTTGCTGTTAATCTGCTCGTGTGACAGCATTCCAGCCCACCCAGATGGCGCTGCCTTGTCTGGAGACTTTGTTTATCTTGAAGGACACACACTTCCACACTGTATGTGAGCCCCCCACCTCCACCACTTCAATAGTTGTAAATCAAGTGTGTGGATCTCCAAGGGTGCAATTTATCTTTATACAGGAATACATTTCTACGGCTTCCTTCAACTTACCCTCTTCACCCTCTTTTTTCTTATCTTAAATTGAGAGAAGGAAGAATTAATCTTATACTCTATCAAAATATTTTCTACCATATTTCCAGATGACATCTGCACTTGAAGAGTCAAAGGAATCTGTGTCTAATATCCTGTTTTTAACGACTGTGGGGGCAGGATGGAAAGGATGATGAGGCTTGCCACACAGCTGATCGGCTTTTTCTTTCACACGATTTGCCCCTCCTCATTGTGGCAAGGAGGTTCTTTCTCATTTTCTTCCTCTTTTGGGATCATTGTGTATGAAAAGAAACACTTGCAATGACAAACCCAGACTCCAGGTGCCTTGCAGAGGTTGAAGGCCTGCCCAGACCGCTGCTGCTCTGCTCCTGCCGCCGCCCCTTCCGCTGGCATGATGGAATGAAAGGATGCATGTCTCCCCTTCCTTCCAGTGCCCCCGAGTCGTTCAACCCCTTCCCTCACTTATTTTTGTTAAGTTCTGTGAGTTATTTTTAAATCATCTATCCTGTTTGTGTGCAGGGTTTTTAAGAAGAAACAGCACAGTGCAATGAGCAAATCCTTTCAGGGTGTGTGGGAGGCAAGGGAGGGAAATGTGGAGAAAAGTCCTTTAAACAAATAGCAAAATATTGAACATGTGTAAAATCCTGTATCATTTATGAAATATGTATAAAAAGCAATGTACCTTCTGGAACAATAAATACTTATTCAATTTTTGAACTATAGTATCTATTTCTTTAAAGCAAAACCAAAAACAACAGCAGCAGCAACAAAACTTACTTTCCTGTGATTCTAGTGGAAAACTGTTTACTTCCAAAATTAATTCTTTTTTTTTTTTTAAGATTTTATTTATTTATTTGACAGTGAGAGAGGGAACACAAACAGGGGGAGTGGGAGAGGGCGAAGCAGGTTTCCCGCCAAGCAGGGAGCCCAATGTGGGCCTTGATCCCAGGACGCTAGGATCATGACCAGAACTGAAGGCAGCCACTTAATGACTGAGCCACCCAGGCGCCCTAAAATTAATTCTTATAAAAATATCATTTTGAAATTAAATCTGGTTCCTAGAGCCTGTATTTTTAAAACAGGCATTTTTTTTAAGATTTTATTTACTTATTTGACAGAGCATGAGCTCCTTGCTCAGCAAGAAGTCTGCTTCTCCCTCCCCCTCTGCCTGCCACTCCCCCTCCTTGTGCTTGCTCTCTCTGCCAAATAAATAAATTAATTAAACAAACAAATAAATTTTTAAAAACAGGCATTTCATTAATGCTTCCTGAATCTAAGATGGTCGATATTTTCTTAATTTTCCAGAGCCATCAAAGGTTAAGTGACTTCTACAGGCAGAATAAAGCCAGTGGCAGTACTGAGACTAATATCCTTATATCCTGATTAACAGGAAAATTGTCTGTTATATCAGACACCAGATTGCCCAATGTGGTCTCCTGGACTTGAGAACACTGTCCAAGAATGAACCAAGATTAAATATTCATTTTTTAAGACTTTGTATCAAATTTGACCAAAGCAAATAATGATCAGCAAACAGGAAAATACCACATGCTACCTACTCCATTGAAGGCCTATCAAAAAACATACGTTAAACGCCTGTATTCAGTGCAATGTGAGATGTAGGAGAGCTTCCTGGCAGACATCCCTGGGACAGAATTAAAGTGTAAGAAGATAAGATTGAAAATGTTTTGATTTCAAGAATAATGCCTACATATTCAACAACATTGTTAGGCTTTAGTGAATTTTCAGTGGAGATAATGAGAAGAGGTAAACCCATTAGTGTAAATAATGCAGTTTTGCTAAAAGATGATAGACCTTTAAAGCTGGCAAAAGTAAAAAGGTTCTCTCATGGTACTATTGTTGGAGTGGCAGCCTGGTATCTCCTTGTTAAAAATGCAAGTTCTTGGGGTGCCTGGGTGGCTTAGTGGGTTAAGCCTCTGCCTTCGGCTCAGGTCATGATCTCAGGGTCCTGGGATCAAGCCCCGAATTGGGCTCTCTGCTCAGCAGGGAGCCTGCTTACCCTCTCTCTCTCTTTCTCTCTCTGCCTACTTGTGATCTCTCTTTCTCTGTCAAATAAATAAAATCTTAAAAAAAAAAATGCAAGTTCTCTGATCCCTACTGAATCAGAAACTAGGCATGGGGCCGCAATCTGTATTTAATAAGTCCTTCTGGTGATTTTGATGGGAACAATTGATCTAGTCAAACCAGAGGACACCTATGTCAGAACTTATCAGTGAATCCTATGACCAAACAACCAGAGTGACAGAGGCTGGTGAGTATGGTGAATATGGTAAATGGAAAGAATAGAGCTCACGTCACATGTACTATTGTATCTTGCTTACTGGCAGGAGAATAGTGATGAGCACATAATAGATGCTCACAAAAAAACAAAAATAGGGGCACCTGGATGACTCAGTTAAGTGGCTGCCTTCAGCTCAGGTCATGATCCCGGGGTCCTGGGATTGAACCCTGCATCACTGTTCATCAGGGAGTCTGTTTCTCCCTCTCCCTTTGCCCCTGCCCCCTGCTTATACTCACTCTCTCTCTCTCAAAAGTAAAATCTTAAGGGGAAAAAAAAAAAAAAACACAATAGGTTGAATTTTAAAAATCAATGTAACAAGATTTCACAGAAAAGTGGAATTTCTTAGATTTTGGAACTCCGTTTCACCAAAACTGTTAAGAGTTTTATTTCATTTTTCTGGGATGCCTGCGTGGCTCAGTTGGTTAGGCGTCTGCCTTTAGCTCAGGTCGTGATCCCAGGGTTCTGGGATCGAGTCCCACACCAGGCTCCTTGCTCAGAGGGAAGCCTGCTTCTCCCTCTGCCTGCTGCTGCCCCTGCTTGAGCTCATTCTCGCTGGCTCTCTCTGAAAAATAAATAAAATCTTTTTTAAAAAAGAGAATTATGATTCTTTTTTTAAAGGATGTATTTATTGAGAGGGAGCAGGGGAGGGGAAGAAGGAGAGAGAAAATCTCAAGCAGACTCCCCACTGAGCATGGAGTCAGTGGCAGGGCTCCATCCCACAACGCCAAGATCATGACCTCAGCTGAAATCAAGAGTTGGTCACTCGACTGACTGAGCCACCCAGGCGCCCCAGTTGTGATTCATTTTTATTACCGTCAACAATCTTTAGTTTGTTGCTCTCCCAAGTAAGTACAAATTCCTTGTCTTCCAGACATACTACATAATTACTTCCTTAGGATAAATGTATATGTTAATGAGTTATACTGAATATAAAATTGACCCACTTTACAAATTTTCATTTGCATAGGTTTTATAAATGTATCATTCATTGAGTAATCCCTCATTCTTGAAATTGTCCTCAGCTCCTGTGACCTGACTTCGGTTTCCTTCTTTAAATCTCTTCTTCTTGGTCTTCTTTGCAGTATCCTCCTCCTCTGCCCACATCTTGATGCTGGGCTCCTCCAGGGTTCCATCTCGGACCCCATTTTCCATGGATGATCTCACCCACTCCCTCCCCCCATTTATATGCCAGTAATTCTCAAATTGTTAGGTAAGCTCAGATCTTTCCTGAACAGCCAACTGGTTTATCTACCTCCTAACTGATTTCCCCCTTCCGCAATAAATTCCCTTAGAGGGAAATGCATCTTAGTGTAAAAAATTGACAAAATATTAGTAATCGCAGCTGTGTTCCTTATTCTTTCTACTTTTGTATATGTTTGAAATTTTTCACCATAAAATATTAAAATGAGAGGGCCGGTTAATGAAAAAGTCAAAAATAGGAATAAGAAAAAAAAAAAGGTCTTAACCATCCTGGGAATGCTTGTTTACAGAACCAAAGGGCTATCTGTAAAAGTCCTTGAATCTGGCAATCAATCCTGGCAGCAAATCTGGGTTTATCTCATGCACACGTCCTCTGTTTCTCTGCAACCCATATGAAACACTCAGATGGTTTCTCAGGGACAGGAAATTGCAGGGTTTTGTTTTTTCTGTTAAGAACACTAACTCTGAACTGCAATGAGGCAGTTCCTCAGTCCTAGAACCATCAATTGCTGCTGTCAAATTGCAACGTAATAAGCTAAAAATGGTCAAGTTGCCCATGTTCTGCTAGCATTAGTGATAAAGTGGCTAACTATAAATTCAGATCACAGGAACCCCCATGCTAGAGCATGGTAAACTCTGTACTCGGGGGAACCACTTTTACCTTCGTCACTGTCAAAAACAAGAGACAGCATGGCACTTGGCCCCTAGTAGGCACTCATGTTTAATTGAACTGAAACCCTTAGAGGAAAGGGGCCACCATAATTTGAATGCCACTTAGCATAGAAAAAAATTGTGATAAGAGATGAGGAAGACAAGTTTATAAATTACTTCCTAAAACAATAAATATTCCTTCCCCAGTCACTAGAAATTTGATTAGGACAAGAAACACAGATGAGAGAAAGGATTAGAATGATAGAAGCCCAAAGCATCAGGTCAAGTAAGATTGGGAGGGAGAAATTTTGGTTTCATTCATATCCTTTTTTAATAAAGCACTTAAAAAATTTTGGGGGGGGGGGCACCTGGCTGGCTCAGTTGATAGAGCATGCGACTCTTGATCTCAGGGTCATGAGTTCAAGCTCCATGTTGGGCGTGTCCTATTTTTTTTAAATGGTAAAATAATAAAAAAAACCCAAAACCTTCCCCCCACCCTTCTTTTTGTCTTTCCCCTTCTCGTTATCTTCATTAACAGTGCTTGCTAATTCTTAGGTGTCCACACACTATAGAATGTCAGGGAGCTGGCATTCTGTTGCCTGGGGATACGTAATACACAGATCCTTTCATTTTGCCTCTTTGGTCTAAAAATGAAATTCTAGTAAATAGCACTTTTTAGTATTGTTAATTTAATGAGTCGTTCCTAATTTGAAGTCCCTACCTCTATCTTAGTGTGAGAATTAGTAAAATAAGTAACACTAAACCATTTTAAATTGGGGAAAGAAAGGCACTATGAAAACATGAGGTATTGCTGCTCGAATTGGTAAAAACACAACTAAACTTGGTTTCTTCAGAAAATTTTGAGACCAAGGACCATAATAGAACACACTTAAGAGCTTGCTTCAAGACAATATTGTCCTCATTCCACACCTTTCCTTACTATTTTTTTGTGTGCTATTGTAAGCTCCTTCACCATCTGACCAAGACATTTCCTAATGACCAGCTACATCAATCTGGCTTTATCCCATTCTCATTCCGTAAGCAATGGTAGGGCTGCAACATCATGAAATTAATTCCTAGAAGTCACAAAACAAGATTTTGACAAGAGGGGATGTCCTTCATTTAGAGTTTCCTTCTGGATAAGATAACTGGGGACTTGTTGCAGGGAATTCTTGAGAGAAAACAAAAGGAGGATGAGGGATTGTGATGGGTCCCCCCCCCACCAAAGAAAAATATCAATAACCCTGTTGACAGTGTAAAACAGTGTTTCTATCTGGGGTCAGGGCCAGAGCAAGGGATACATATCCCACTCATCCTCTTCCTCTGATAAAGCCCCAGCCAGTACTGTAAAGTCTTTTTTCAGAAGAGCCTAGCGGCCTTTTTTTAAAAAGTGCTTGAAAAAGAAAGGGACAAAGGACAACTGGAATTAAGAGGATTTCCAATCTGTTCTGGTGGCTGGTCCAGAAGGATGCTTCAGTCCCTGCTTCTCACCTGCCTCTTCATCACAATGATACCTGCATCACCAGTGGGTGAGTCTTGTGTTGAGTACTTGGCACAACACACTTTTTGTTGTAGGACTTTGCTATTAAGTCCAGATTAAGAGTATCTTAAATTCCAGTATCTTAAATACTGGTTTTACAATAGTGTCAGAAAACCTATGATAACCTACCATAGATATATTTTCAAAGAATTCCTATTTCATGTTCCAGTTAGCCTCTTGCCTGGGCATCCAGAATTCCTGTGGATCTACCGTCCCCAACAGCTTTCCACTAGATAAATATTTCTCAGAGGCCATGTAGAAAGAATTCTAACCTCTTTATGTAATAGGCACTTTTGTAATTCCAACTTTAAGAGCAAAAATATAACCTTTAGAATTGAGGATAGAGAAAAAAAAAAGAATTGAGGATAGAGGTTTTTTTTTTTTTCTTTTTTTTTCTTTAATGAATACAAGGTGCTGAACGAAAGCTCTATCCCTGTGAAAGACACAGAACTTCTCAGTCTGGACATCTGAAAAATACGACTATTGCATAGACTGAGGGAATCTTAAACTCTTTCCCTTCTCAGCCTTGGCACAAAAGTTGCCAAGAAGGCAAAACAAAGTTTCAATTCCAGTTACTAACACATTTCTCCTTTTTCCAATAGAATTTAAGTTCTAATTGGAAGAGAGGGTGAGAGGAGGTTGAGTTGGACAGAGCCATCCTTCTCGGCCCTTCTGGGTAGTTCTCTTCAGTTGACCCTGATTTATTTCTTCATGATAATTCAGATCTTGCGCTAGCACCTTCAAGGGTACACATTAAAAATAGGTTTGAGACCCTAAGGAGATGTGGAAATTAAGGTAATATGGTATCCTAGATGGGATCCTGGAATAAAGACACAAGCAAAAACTAAGGAAATCTGTACTATGGATTTGAGTTGATAATAATACGTCACTACTGGATCATTAATTGTGTAAAAGATACCACACCAACGAATGATGTTTAATAATAGGGGAAATGGCACCGAGTATATGGAAATTCTGTACTGTTTTGTGAAGTATGCCCTAAATCTAAAGCTGGCATTAAGAAAAAAAAAAAAATCTATTAGAGTTTTGAACTAAGTTTAATTACCCTGTATCTGCTGCCAATAATTAGCCAAGACTTGTCTAAGCAAAAGTCGCCCCCACCGCCTTGGAATTACCACTTCCCTTTCTTTCCTTTCTTTATTACTTACTCTCCCTTTAGTACCTCCTGTTCCCATCACAGATCTCCCATCCCAGATCTTTTTTATGTTATCTATTTTTTGCAGCCCTTCTAGGACGTTTGACTCAATGCCAGAAGTGAGATAAAGGGAAAGCTTTGGGGGATGGGGAGTAGGGAGGGGGTCTTCCCCGGAAGGAGAGGGAAGTGAGAGAAAAGGAGGGGAAGGAAAGAAGAGGAGGAGGAGGGGGCAGGCAGCAAAGGGGGAGCCTCCGTAGGGAGAAGGGAGGGAGAAGGAAGGAAGAACGCGGGGAGCTTCCGGACCCAAGACCCAGCCCGGGGGCACCGTCCCCAGCACCTGGACTGCTGGGAGCGGAAGGGCAGGGACGCTGCCTGAGGTCTGCTCTCCGCACTTGGCCGCCGCGAGGGGCTGGCCCTGGGGACACGCAGGCGTCTGCGCTTCCGGGGTGGGGGAACTCGGGAGGGGCCACCAGGCAGGACTCCAGGTCAAGACTGAGGAACTTTCTGGAACTTTGAAAGGAACCCCCGAGGCGTCTTTTTGAAGGTCTCCCATTTAAGGAATGTGTACTAAGGCAGTGTGCATAATACTGAATTCCAGGCTCCCAGGAGAGACTGAAAACAAGAATACCAGTGGCCAGATTATTAAAAGATTGACGGGTGGAGAGGAATGGGTTATTTAATGTCAGGAAATATTGCTTGGGTGGGCGGGGCACCTAGGTAGCTCAGTTGTTAAGAGTCTGCCTTCCGCTCAGGTCCTAGAATAGAGCCCCGCATGGGGTTCTCTGCTCCTCAGGGAGCCCGCTTCTCCCTCTCCCTCTGCCTGCTACTCTGCCTACTTGTGCTCCCTCTCTGTCAAAAAAATTAATAAAAAAGAAAGAAAGAAATGAAGGAAGGAAGGAAGAAATATTGCGTTGGGAAGTTAAAAAATGTACTTATTTTATAGAAGCTAGTGGGTAAATTTCCCCCATTTGGGCCATATGTCCCCTTCAACGAGAGGAAGTGAACTTTTAACAAATAACACAAGAAATGACAGTTAAATTTAAGGAAAAACTTTATAAATCATGAAATAGTTATTGAGGGCGGTTTAGGAATTTCTGCAAAAGCCATTAAAAGTTGAGTACCTAACCATTTCTTATAAAATTAGAGCCAAGAAGATCAACCAACTATTTCTATGAATGTATAATCACCTGTGAAATTGCCCTGGAAACCTTGCTTCTTAATAGAACCACAGCTGGGAGAGCAGATGAGGGAATTTTTCCAGTTTGAGAGGGGAAAGTCTGTATGAGGACATTCCCTGCCCTCAAGTGACATCAAATATGGTCCAGGGCAAAGCTGGGATATCTCAGGAACATTTTAAAAGAGAGAGTGTCCCCTGCCATGTGCAACTCTGCAAACGTGTTGTTTCCAGAAAATGCAACAGCCTACTTACTTCCTGTCCCATACTTTTGTATTCTCTTTGGGGTCATTAGCACTAAGCTACACCCTCCTCTGTATGTGACTGAATTTAGAGAGTGAGCTGGAGTTTGAAATGGAGACTGGGAAAATCCAAAATATTTTCTAGACAACTTAAATTTTATGATCATGGCCCATCATATTTAATTATTGTGCAGTATTTGCTAAAACTGAATTTTCTGCCTACAATTTTCTGCCTTAATGTGAATTCTCTGCCTACAATGTTAGGTAAGTCAGCCTCCTGTGCATTACAAAGGGTGGTACTCTCTGGCTGGTGTTCCTTTCTAGAATTTCTTTGTTTTATAGGTTCTTCCTAAGGACAATTTCCCTACATAAATTCAATGCTTCCCTGAAATTGTGAGAAACAATGAGAATATTGGGGTTACTGCTGTCTGTAGTCATTAAAATATTTTTGATGAGATATTTGTCCATGCGATTTATGCACTAAAAATGCAAGCTTGAGAAATTTGGCTCTATTATACATAGTGGTGCCATGCTGATTGTTTATACACAAAGTTCATATTTTCAATGAGCGGATGGCATATATACCAACATTCACTTTGAGAATATCTTTGGTAATAATATGTCAGTATGCTGTGTATTTCAATATAGTGGCCATGTGCCAGAGGTATTTTCCTTTTCAGTGAAATGAGATGTGTATCTTATTAACAAAACACATTTTCCAACAGGACAAACTTTCATCCACAATCTTGCTTACAAAGGACCATCCAAATAGTTTTTGAAAATTTCCAAAGATGAAGAGCTTACAACACTGTCGTAGTCCTCTCCATTACTCCATACCTGAACCAAAAGGTTCTCCCCCAACAGTCTGTTCTTGCTCTTGTAACACAATACCTAGAGTTGTGAGAACTGATGCATACTCTTCAGCCTTTTTTTTTTTCTCCCAACTATAGTTCTCAACTTCTTCTCCAGTTGGTAATTGTTTTGACTCCCTTACAAGTCTGGTCACTTTTCTCTGGATACCAGGTTTATCCATACTTTCATATAATATGGCTTCCAGTTGAACATAATATTCAGAATATTTTCTGACCACTACAGAGTTCAGCAAGACTATAATCCTAACTTCCCTTGGTCTGAACAACTATCCTCTAGCAAATGATTACTCTGGATAAAAAGTTTGGTCCCAAAGTAACACTAAACCTTAAACAGATTCAAAATAATTTTGTAAAAGGCATTTATAAAGCATGTTTAAGTCAATGTAAGGAATCTTAAACAGCTACTGTGGGGGGTTTTAGGTTATTTCTTTCTTAAAAAAAAAAAAAAAAAAGAAAGCCAAAATGTAAGATCAAGAAGCTGGACTCAGGCTATTGCCATTGTAATTAGAAACTTCACAAGGTGCCTCTGACGTGTCTTTTCATTCCCAGCCCTAGATCCTTGCTCTGCTTATATCAGTTTGAATGAGCCATGGAGGAACACTGACCATCAGTTCGATGAGTCTCAAGGATCCCCTCTTTGTGACAACCACGTGGATGGGGAGTGGTACCGCTTCACGGGCATGGCAGGGGATGCCATGCCCACCTTTTGCATACCAGAAAACCACTGTGGAACCCATGCCCCCATCTGGCTCAATGGCAGCCACCCTCTAGAAGGTGATGGCATCGTGCAACGCCAGGCCTGTGCCAGCTTCAACGGGAACTGCTGTCTCTGGAACACCACAGTGGAGGTCAAGGCTTGCCTGGGAGGCTACTATGTGTACCGTCTGACCAAGCCCAGTGTCTGCTTTCATGTCTACTGTGGTCGTGAGTACCTTCTCTGTGCTCTTTTTCCTCCCCAATAAGGCATCAGATGGCATCAGGAAAATACCATATGAAATCCAGTTATGGTAGTATCTCAAGAGTCTGGATAACATTGACTTAGGGCCACAGGTAACTTCAGATTGTGATTTCTGTGATCTGTTCTTGGGTTTCCAAAAATGTCTTAAAGAAACCAAAAGGGAGAGGAGCTGTGACTCTGATCAGTTCTTTTTTATTTTGTCTTTGTCCCATTCAAACAAAACCATTAGAAAATGAAGTGTTGATTTGGGTTACCTACATAGTGGATTTCCAACCATTTTGAGTATGGAGGACTCCTTTTTAAGATCTATATCAGACATTCACAAGGTAGCATTGTGCTTGGTATCCATTGATTTCTTTAAATGATATGTAATGGGAAAAAGCTACTTGAGGTCGGGAGTATTTTTAAAACTAATTTTTGTTTTAGTCCCATCAAAATCTATATGCATTTAAAAAACAGAGTACATAGAAGAGTAGGGCATAACACTTCTTTATTCTATAGCTCATATTTGGTGAGGTTTTAGATTTGCAGAGATCCTATGCCCATGAATATGAAGTTGGGAACCATTGATCTGAATGACAGATGTCCCTGGGCAGTATCCCTATCCATTGGATCACATAAACCCTGAACGATGAGAACCCTCTCAACGTTGTCCATGAACTCATACCTCATGATTGAACTCATGAGGCTTTCTTATGAATGAGAGTGTCCTCTGGTCCTTGCCTCTCATGCAAGGTCAACTTCATCCTTCCACAGATTTTTATGACATCTGCGACGAGGACTGCCATGGCACCTGCGTGGACGCCAGTGAGTGCACATGCTCTCCAGGGACAGTGCTAGGCCCTGACAGGCAGACATGCTTCGGTAAGAAACTAATCTTGAAGTAGAAATGGGCCATTCTGATCAAAAGGACACATCAAACCCTTCCTGATGCAAAGCTCTGTAGTTTTTCTAGTTTTTGTCTCTAAACACTTAGAATGGTGTTTGCCTTTTTAAATTCATGACTAAGGCCTCAAACCAAGTTTATATCGTGTGTGGGGACAGATTAAGTTGCACTGTGCAGTACAGCAGTCTCTAGCCATGTGTGGCTTGGAGCTCTTGATATGTAGCTAGTATGGCCGAAAAACTCAGTTTTAATTTTACCTAATTTTAATATGAAAGCTGATACTTGGCTCAGTCATTGGAAAACTAAAAATGTTTGGGACAACTTTAGTAACCAACTGTAAATTTTATGACTCTAAATACAATCAAGTATTTCCAATGAAAATTTAACATCCAAATTGGGATGTGCTCTAGGTATAAAATACATACTCAATTCATTCAAAAAAAGAAATGGGAAATGTCTCAATTTTAATGTCGATTTTATATTGAGATGAAATATTTTAGACATATTGAATTAAATAAAATGTATTATTAGAATTTTTTATATGACTAATAGAAATTTTTAAATTATTTATGTGGTTTGCATTGTATTTCTGTTGGATGACTTTGGTCTAGAATTATCTAAAGACAAACTCCTACAGCTTCACTACCATAATTTTGGTTTCTCTGAGTAGCAAGAAAGGGGAGTCAGATTATTTTCTAGGAAATCTAGAGTTGTTTACTTGTACACATGTGTTGTTGTCTGTAGCCAGAAGAAAAGAGAGTTGAGAAACCCAAGATTGAAGATCATATCTTTTCCCATTATGAAGCTTTTTGTATTCACACTCAAATAGATTTAAAAGTCATCCAGAGAGAAGGGGAGGATTGGCCCATACCTGCTTCCTCAAGAAAAATAGTAACTGGTCAGAATGGAATGGGGTCTAGGTTGAAAAATAGATAAAAAGATTCTTATTTTAGAAAAATTTTTTTCTTCAGCCTCCTGAATGAACCCATTGACCATTCTATGAGCATGTTTATGCCTCCCCATACCAGCTGTTAGGGCTTTTACGTGATGGACTTTGTGTGATTTAATACTAAAAGGTTTGGGATGTAGGAGAGAATGGTTCTTTTAATCTTCCCTCCCTCCCTCCCTCCCTCCCTCCCTCCCTCAGTCTCTGTCTCTGTCTCTGTCTCTCTCTCTCTCTCTCTCACACACACACACACACACACACACACAGTGTGCTTGGAAAATATTTGATATCATTTTAAGACAGGCTTTGTTTCATTACTTAGCTTTTGTGGGTTTTGTTTGTTTGTTTATTTGTTTTTTAGTTTATTTATTTGAGAGAGAGAAAGCATGTGCATGCAAATGGGGGAGGCAGAGAGAGAGAATCTCAAGCAGACTCCATACTGAGTGTGGAGCCTGACATGGGACTTGATCCCACAACCCATGAGATCATGACCAAAACTGAGCTACCTGGTACCCTTCAGCTTTTGTTTCAATATAACTTTTGACTAGGTAAGATAGTTAGAGAGCAAGGTAGAGAGGCAGAGAGAGAAGCAGGCTCCCTGCTGAGCAAGAAGGCCAATGTGGGATGCGATCCTAGGACCCTGCGATCATGACCTGAGCTGAAGGCAGAGATTTAACTGGCTGAGCCTCAGGTAATCTCTTATATTATCTTATGTATGCTCCCAGGGTTTTTTTAGGCAAATATAAAAAATACAAATATATATGTCTATTTACTGCCCTTTTAAACCCAAAATTTGCATATCATACACATCATTTACCTAACAATTTATCTAGGACATCATTGCCTAGCAGTGCACAGGGGAAAACCCCTAGTTCCTACCTGAGGTCTGCCTGTCAGTTTCAGGGACATCATGAATTCCCTGAAATTAAAGGCAAAATTTTGTATTAACGTGCATATGCCAGTTTTCCTTTTTTTTTTTTTAAATGTAAGATACTTATAATTCTTCATTTTAAATTATGTAATTTTTTTTTCAGCCAGAGTGAAGAGTAAAGGAAAATAATACAATAGCATTATTGGCCAGGATGCTATAATAATATAACTTATGTACCCAGATTTAACCATAGTTAATTTTTTTCTTCCTTTTTCTTTTTAATAAAATTTTACAAATACAAGCAAAGCCATCTCACTCCATCTCCTTTTTCATCTTCCTGTTCCACCCTCCAGGGCTAATCACTGTTTTGAAGTTAGGGTATATTCTTCTGGTCCCTGTTTTTAGGCTTTTATTCTTTGTGTATGCACCCGTAAGAATATATAGCATTATTTTTGTTCTTAAAATTGACATTAAAATGATACTGCATGTGTGAGATTTTCTCTAGAGCAAACCCATAAAAGTGGAATGGCTGGGATGCAGAGTATCTAAGGTTGAAAATGACAACAAACTCCCAAATGACAATGGCTTAAATCAGTGTAAGTGTATTGCTCTCTCACATTAAAAAAAATATATATATATCAGTCTCAAGATAAACTGTGCAGGCTTGGGACAGCATGTGGCCACATTCAGGAGAACTGCTAGCATCTCTGTCACCATCCACCTTCCAGGTGGTAGTGGCTCCAACTCAAAATTAACTATTTCCAATGAAAATTTAGCATCCAAATTGAGATGTGCTCTAGGTATAAGGTACATACTCCAATCATTCAGAAAAGGAGAAGGGAGAGGCAGACTCCCCACTGAGCAGGGAGCGCAATGCAGGACTCTATCCCAGGATCCTGGGATCATGACCTGAGTGGAAGGCAGACGCTCAACCCACTGAGCCACACAGACATCCCTATAGTTTCTATTTCTCCAAGTGCTATGTTTATTTGGTTTCAATTCTGCCTTGTCTTTTTGCTCATTTCTTTTATCTTGGTTACTATCCTTTCTTTTATCTGCTTAGTAATTTTTAAAGTCCTTGTATTATGGATTTTTCTGGATTATTCTGTTATTTCCAGTTGAAAGCCACCCTTTTGTTATCTTGCCAAGTCATTCTCATAGCGGATCAGTTCCTCCTGTGTAGTGTTTCATGGCAAACCACCTTCTGTCGTAATTGTGCTTCTGTGGAACCACACTGACCGCCTGATTTGTGGAGGTTTGACTACAGAGCAGTTTTTCAAATGCTTCTGTCAGGTATCGTTGAAGCTTCGTTGGTCCAAGCCAAATTTTGTACCAATTTCTCAGCTGCAAGTTCATGTTTCAACCATGGCAAGGCCTGACTTGGGGTTCCTGTTGTTTATGAAGGATTTTTCTCTCTCCTGGAGCCTCAGAGCAGGCTTGCTTACTGTGTCCGTGGGCCTTGGGGCAAAGTTCTTCTACTCCCCCCCTTCAGTGTAGGGATATCTTTTCTGAGGTCATGGGGGTAAGCAGTGTTTCTGTTGTAGCTCACCTCCTTTCCTGGGCCCAAGGCCATGCCTTCTATCACCTCATGGGTGTTTAAATCCCAATAACCCCAACCCCAAGCCATGATACATTTAGTTCCCAAGCTTCCTTTTCTTTGTAGAAGGAAGGGGATCGACAATTTTCTCAGCTATGCCTTTTTTAATTGCAAGAGTCCATATCCTTCATCATATTCTTAAAAAGTTTAGCAATCATTGCTTAAGTATAGTGTGGAAATAGTCCAATATTTAAAATAGACTTCAGGGGGTGCCTGGGTGGCTTAGTGGGTTAAGCCTCTGCCTTCGGCTCAGGTCATGATCTCAGTGTCCTGGGATCGAGCCCTGCATTGGGCTCTCTGCTCAGCAGAGAGCCTGCTTCCTCCTCTCTCCCTGCCTGCCTCTCTGCTTACTTGTGATCTGTGTGTCAAATAAATAAATAAAATCTTTAAAAGAATATTAAAAAAATAAAATAGACTTCAAGGGCTTTTGTTCATGTTATAAGAGAAGACTGTTTCACACAAAATTTTTATCAGCTATTTACTTCTGTGATATAAGTTCCTTCAATGTATTTATTTATTTATTTATTTATTTATTAAAAACTTTTTTGTTTTATCCTTCATGTATTTCCACTTTTTTTTTTTAGATTTTTATTTATTTATTTGACAGGCAGAGATCACAAGTAGGCAGAGAGAGAGAGAGAGGTGGAAGCAGGCTCCCTGCTGAGCAGAGAGCCCAATTCGGGGCTCGATCCCAGGACCCTGGGATCACAACCTGAGCTGGAGGCAGAGGCTTTAACCCACTGAGCCACCCAGGCACCCCACCTTTGATGTATTTAAAACACAGCTTTTGATTTACAAGTCTATCTTTATTTAGCAAATCTTCAGGAACTCACTAGAGAAAGTGATATTTACCCATACAAAAAAAAATATGTGAATCTAGGTAACAACAACAAAAAAAAAAACCCAAAACTTCATTTTGCCTGTTTTGGTCTTAGAAGGGGATTAATTGGCAAATGGCTAAGTGCCTTCTGCTCTAGCTGGAGCAAATGGACAAATAACTTGGTTGAAGAGACCAGGTTGATGGAAGTGGTTATAAGGATTATAGCCAAGGAGTCAATGAATCAACAGGCTCTGAAAGATGTGAAGATTCTGCTAAGGGGCTTGGGGAAAGATCGAGTTGCTCAGCAAACAGGACGTAAGTGGTGTGGTTTCTTTCCCACAGATGAAAATGAATGTGAGCAAAACAATGGTGGCTGCAGTGAGATCTGTGTAAACCTGAAAAATTCATATCGCTGTGAGTGTGCAGTTGGCCGTGTGCTAAGAAGTGATGGCAAGACATGTGAAGGTGAGAATGGGCAAAAAGGAATTCAAATCAAGAGCCCAAACTAAACCATTGGCTTATTCTTTGATTGATGTTCATGAAACTGTCCAACATTAGGAGAGAGTCAAGGTTGGGCTGTGTAAGGAAATGACAAAAAGGGGTTCACTGTCATTGAGGACGGTCATGTTGCAGGCAGAATTCAGTGTTGATTTTATCTTCAATATTTGAAAGGAGGGAGTTCTTGCATTTTGCAAGAGGCAGAGAGCCATTTTCTTTTCTTTTCTTTTTTTTTTTAAAGTAAACTCTACCCTCAATATGCTGCTCAAACTTAAAACCCTGAGATCAACAGTCGCAGGCTCTCTACAGACTGAGCCATCCAGGTTCCCACATTTTAATTTGGGAAATAAAAACAAGGTATTATGTGTTTCTCAAATTTTAATGTGCCCATAAATTGTATGGGATCTTTTTAAAATGCAGATGCTGATTCAGTAGGTCTGGGCTCAGGCAAAGATAGTGCATTTCTTTTTTTTTTTTTTTTTTTAAAGATTTTATTTATTTATTAGACAGACAGAATCACAAGTAGTCAGAGAGGCAGGCAGAGAGAGAGGAGGAAGCAGACTCCCTGAGGAGCAGAGAGCCCGATGTGGGGCTCAATCCCAGGACTCTGGGATCATGACCTGAGCTGAAGGCAGAGACTTTAACCCGCTGAGCCACCCAGGTGCCCCAAGATAGTGCATTTCTGCATGACTTCTAGGTGACATCTCTGCCGCAGATCCAAGGAACAAACCTGCAGCAGCAAGATAATAGAGGTGGTAGCATAATAAATGGTTTATAGCAGTGGTTCTCGAAATTCCTGCTAAAAAGAATCACCCAGATGCTTTCACACCTGGCTGTTCCCAGGCCTCTCTCCTGGAAACTTCGTTCAGTGGCGTGGGCCTTACAGTTTGTGTTTTTGCCGAGTTCTGTTAGGTGAGTCTTACCATCTTGGTGGTTGGGGAAACTGGTTCACAAGAAGCCATTTTATTCCCTTTATGCTTTGCATTTATTGGAGATTGATATACTGTGGGGGAGATAGTAACATCCTTTTTTTTTTTTTTTTAAGATTTTATTTATTTATTTGACAGAGAGATCACAAGTAGGCAGAGAGACAGGCAGAGAGAGAGGAGGAAGCAGGCTCCCCGCTGAGCTGAGAGCCCTATGTGGGGCTCGATCTCAGGACCCTGGGATCATGACCTGAGCCGAAGGCAGAGGCTTTAACCCACTGAGCCACCCAGGCACCCCAAGATTTCATTTATTTTAGAGAGAGAGAGAGAGAGCATGAGCAGGGGGAAGGAGCAGAAGGGGAGGAAGAGGGAAGGGAAAAGAATCTCAAGCAGACTCTACACTGAGCGTGGAGCCCCACACGGGGCTTGATCCTACAACCCTGAGATGAAGACCTGAGCTAAAACCAAGCGTTAGGTGCTCAATCGACAACAGGAAGACTATGTATATTTTACGCGATTAAGTAATAAAAAAGAATTTGTAATGTATGTCAAATAGTTGAAATTGTATACTGTGACAATGATAGGAAATTTAGATAATGTCCCTTCTGTAAGGCACATTTGCCCTTGCAAATTATCACAACTAAAATGTTACCATTTCTACTTAAATAAGTCTGAATCTCATGATGTTAGGAGTTGAGGGAACAAAAGAAAAAAAAAACCCATCTCTTTGAAGATTATATAAAGAGATAAATGACTTAATTATCATTTACAGAGGACATATGATTTGTCCCTGAGGCTAATGAATTAGAGGTATAATACTGTTTATAAGAGTTCACTTTATTCTAGTTATATTCAACATAATAAAATACTACCCCAAAAGGAAAAATTATGGCTAGTTCCCATAGTTTATTCCATGCAACAAAGTTTACTGAAGGACCATTAACCAGAATATTAAACTACTGTCCCTTATAACAAGACTAAATGTACTTTAAATTTTATTGAATAAGGATAATGTCTTGAATCTTCCTTAAATCTTAATTATTTTATGTAATAATCTTTGCATATGTGAATATTAATGAAATGTTCCATGAGGAACGTTTGTAATTATTCATGAGCATTTTATTGGAAGTATTACTGTTAATCCTCATATAATTTTAAAACCTAATAATCCCGATCAAAAAGTATTTTAACAGAAGATAAAACTTGTACATGAGTTATACTTTAGCCTTAAGATTCATATTTGAAACCCTTAGGTTTTTTTTTTTTAAGATTTATTTAGAGAGAGGGAGAGAACACACGGTGGGGAGGGTGTGGGGCAGAGGGAAAGAGAATCTCAAGCAGACTCCCCGCTACGTGAGGAGCATGATATAGGGGTCTATCTCGCAACCTTGAAATCAGGACCTGAGCCAAAATCAAGAGTCAGACACTCGACCGACTGAGCCACCCATGTGCCCCTGAAACATTTAAGTTTTATTGATAGTTCAAACATATTTGTTTTCATTGGTTAGTCTGTAAAATTAGACTTTTTTTTAAATAAAAAACTCTTTTTACTTTTAAATAATTTTTATTGTTTTGTTTTATTATGAAAATTATGTTCCTAGAAAATATGGAAGGATAAATGAAAGATAACTAAAATGACCCACAATTCCTCTTGGCTAATCTATCCAAACATTTTGGAATATCCTCATAAGAGACTTAAATCTTTTAAGCTAACTCAGAATTTCAACTTATTTTGTGCTTTGCAGTTTTATACCTGGAAATATCCGGAATGAACATTTACTCCAAACCCTTCGTTTTACAAATATTGAAATTGAGACCCCAGGAAATTAAATGACTTACGGAAGATAATTTTTACTGATTGACTTTTAAGATTTATTTATTTGAGAGAGAGAGAGAGAGAGCATGCACATGCATGAGCAGGGGGAGGAATAGAGGGAGAAGGAGAGAGAGAATCCCAAGCAGACTCCCCACTGAGTGTGGAGCCCTACTTGGGGCTTGATCTTATAACCCTGAGATCACAACCCAAGCCAAAATCAAGAGTCAGATGCTCAACAGACTGAGCCACCCAGGACCCCAGGAAGATCACTTTTAGGGAAAAAAAAAGTCCCATTAATTTTGATCTTAATGTTTTATAGTATATTTTTACACTGTCTTCTACATTGTTATACGTCATGTTCAGCTATTTCAAAAACCCCTAGCTGTACTTTTATCATTTTTAAGTATCCAGATTTATAAACAGGTAATAGCCTAATCTTTCTTAAGTTTTGCAAGGATTAATTCACTGTAAATTTACACTCTATGTATGTTTCACAAAAATTGATTCATCCCCAGTTAATATACTGATGTTCCAAAGAAATATATATTTTTTACTATTATTGAACTGAGAATTCTGACTATAACTGGAAATCAGTTTATATCTTTCCTTGACCATCTGAGATGATTTGAGAGCATTTTTAAAATTTATCTTACCCCTAGAACAAGGGCAGCAAGTTTTTCTGTGTAGGCCAAAAAGTAGATATTTTAGTCTTTGTGGATCATATGGAATCTGTTGAAACTAGTGAAGTCTGCCTTGTAGTGAGAAAACCCTCATAGATAATAGATGAATGAATGGGTGTGGCTGTGTACTTGGAAAACTTACAAGGTTGTTTAGTGGGCCAGAGTTTGATAAAAGATAATGTCTAGAGCCCACAAAAGTCATTAATTTTTCTCTACTAACTATGAAATCATGTGGTAGTTCCCTTAGTTTTCAATTGAATCCTTTTTTCTTGTCCATCTGGTTGAGTATGCTTTTTGAAAATGCAGAATTTATACTTTTTTTTTTTTTTTTTTTTTGGTGGGGCTTGAACCCGTGACCCTGAGATCCAGGCTAGAGCTGACACCAAGAGTTGGACACTTAATTAACTGAGTGAGCCACTCAAGTGCTCCCCACAAATGCAAAACTTTTTAAAAGGGATCTTTTAAAAATGTACTCAAAAGAGGTATGTCACAAAGAGCTTAGTGGAGTGGACCAAGTGTATTGTCCAGGCTTCATTTGTATGTGCTGTCAGCCTGAGATACATATCCCAGTTCCACTATTACTAGAGATTTGAGGGGAAGGTCTGGCGATCCAACCAACTGACAATAACTAACTCATCCACCTAACTAGTCTAGTTACATTTCTATTCTGTCATTCCCCTCTACATCAGTAATACTCTATAAAATTTGAAAATGGGTGCCATAAATATTACAGCAATTAAGAAGTGACTTGTGGGTCTTCCTCCCCAAAACTGTAATACCACCCTGAGAAAAACAGACAAATCCAGACTGAAGGACGTTCTACAAAATGACCAGCTGAAGAGGTTAGAGCTTATGCATGTTGTAAGATTGCTCTTCATAGCAAACACATTCTTTTCCATTTTATTTTATTTTACTTTTTCAGTGTTCCAAGATTCATTGTTTATGCACTACACCCAGTGCTCCATGCAATACGTGCCCTCCATAATACCCACCACCAGGCTCACCCAACCCCCTACCCCTCTCCCCTCCAAAACCCTCAGTTTGTTTCTCAGAGTCCACAGTCTCTCATGGTTCATCTCCCCCTCCGATTCTCCCCAACTCACTTAAACAGTTTTTTGTGGGCTTCCTTACATGATCAGTGGCTGAATTAGGCTCCAGTGATACTGTGGTGAGCCAATGTATTCCCTGATGCCAGGTGCCATCCCAAGAACCAGAATCCTCAGGGAAGAGGCCTGCAAGGTCATGTCCTTTTCCTTTGGTTTTATTGCAGATGTTGAAGGATGTCACAGTAACAACGGTGGCTGCAGCCACCTTTGCCTCGTGTCCGGGAAGGGCTACCAGTGTGAATGTCCCCGGGGCTTGGTGCTCTCTGAGGATAACCATACATGCCAAGGTAGTACATGGATGGGCTCAACCTCTGCTCCTCACCCCCCCACCCTGCCCCAAACCTCCCTGCCTTCCTCACTCAACTAGGTCAAGATTCTCATCTATTAGAACACCAGCTCCTTCGCCAGCGGGTATCCCTGCATCTTTACTCTGGGATCATTCAAAACAGAAGCTCTCTAAGAACATATTACCAAAAAGTTAATTTTCCTTTGCTTTTTAAGAACTTGTAGTTAAAAAAACACAGAGCAGAAAATTGACCACCTAAGCCAGTTTGAAATGTATAGTTCAGTAGTGTTTACATATATTCGCATGGTTGTGCCACAGATTTCCAGAACTTTTTTGTCTTGCAAAACTGAAACTCTATATCCTTGAAAGAACAATTCCCCATTCCTCCCTCCCCCCCCCCAACCCCCGCCCTGGCAACCACTATTCTATTTCTATTTCTATGAAGTCGATTACTTTAGATACCTCGTGTAAGTGGGGTCCTATGGTATATGTCTTTTTGTGATTGACTTATTTCCCTTTTCCTTATATCCACCAGGTTCATCCATGTTGTACCATATGACAGGATTTCTTTCCTTCGTAAGGCTAAATAATAGTCCATTGTATTTATATACCACATTTTGTCCAGCCACTCATCCAATGATAGGCTCTTCAATTACTTCTATGGTTGAGATATTGTGGACAATGCGGCTATGAACAAGGGTGCGCAGATATGTCCTTGAGATCCAACTTTCAATTCTTTTTGATATATGCCCAGAAATGGAATTGCTGGGTCATACAGTTTTCTTTGCTTTTTACTTACGAATATCCCCCCTAATTTCTATTATTAGTAGTATAATTAGTAGTTAATTTTGAAGTCTAAGACACTGATGCAGTTCCTTTCTTTTCTAACAGATAATTGGGTAGTGAAACTAAGCTAAAAGCCTTAGAGAACTGATTTTTCTCCCTACAATTACAATACGAGCATCAACAATCTTCTGACAGCTATTTTCTGGAAATCGAGTTATTTATGTTCAGAATCTTAACTCATCCATCTAGCAAATATTTAATGAGCACCTACCTTTGATTTCTTTACGCTGTGTCATTGTTATGATATATTCTCACATATTTTCTGACAGTAGCCATAAATATTCCTTTTAGGGTATTTGTAGAGCCTGGAAAAGTGAACACAGGAACACTAAAGAAAAGCAACCCTTTTCATATGAAGTTAAAGTAGAATTTATAGTCAGCATTTATGGTTTACTGAACAATGCAAGGATAATTTGGAACTTTTCCCCAAGTACGCTAACGTTGTTTTTATTACCTCTGTTTTATGAGACATAATTAATGGTAAAGTCAAAGCAGTACTGTTATGTAATTTAAGCATATATCAAAGCAGTACTTTTTCTGTATCGACAATAAATTGTTTGTACTAAAAGTTATTCTGTGAGGTGTTTCAGTTCATAGAACTACTCTATCCATACTTTGAAATAAATGTTGAATCAAAACTTGAGCAATATTTCCTCATTTGGAGATCAGTGTGTTTGAGGAGAATTATTTGACCACAGCCTGGGGAGTTAGGAGTCCTGGTTTCATTCACCAACTTGTTTTGAGTCTCTTAGATTTCCTTGAGGATGGAACAAAAAGCTCAAGTTGTGGGAGGGCAAAATTATTTCTCCTAGAAGCGTTCCTTATCCTTCTCCCAATTCAGATTTCTCCATTCTAACAGTGCCCCCTTTCTGCCACAGTCCCCGTGTTGTGCAAGTCGAATACCATTGAAGTGAGCATCCCCAGGGACCTGGTTGGCGGTCTGGAGCTCTTCCTGACCAACACCTCCTGCAGAGGAGTGTCCAATGGCACCCACGTCAACATCCTCTTCTCCCTCAAGACGTGTGGCACGGTGGTTGATGTAGGTTCTTGTGGAGGACACTTGGGGGATGACCAAAAGTCAGTTATTTGAGAGGTAGTTGACAGAGGTATGCTGTGTGGCTTGTCATAGATGAAATATTTCCACATGAAAGAATGCAGCTCAAAAACTCATATGCCATTCATTTAACATGTGTATTATTGAGCATCTGCTGTGGTCCTGGCCCTGTGAGCACAGGGAGGTGAGAAGAATTCTGTTCCTTCCTTTCTTCAGTAGTCCTGTCTTTCTGATATAGCAGACATTTCCCTGAGTGCATCAGCCCCAGCACCAGGAGGCTGGTTGCATCTCCTCTGACCAATTTTTTTACTTGAAGAAAACAAGTAAAGAATTGATGAGGGTTCATTTATGAGGTAAACAGATGAGTTCAAGTGTTGAACTAGGTAGAGGGAAGAGGTTTGTACTTTCATCTAAGAATGTGCACCGGAGTCTGAGGGATATGAAATAAGATTCTTCATTTTGGGGAACATACGCAGTAGGCCTGAGATGACAACACACACACACAATATAAATAAGAAACAGTGATAGAGACGACAGGTGCCATTGCAGTCTAGAAAGGGACAAACACTGGAGCAGTCAAGACAAGTGGGCCTTGAACTGGGGCAGAAGCCTGTGTGTGGCTTATCCAGACTGAGAGGAAAAGAAAGGCCGTTTCGGATGGGAAACAAGTGAGCCAGTGTCAGAGATGGGAATATTTAAGGCTTATGCTGAGTGTATGGGCGGTGCAGACTGACTGGCAAGGAACACGTATTGGAAAAGGAAACTGGAGACGTAGGTGGGGGAAGACTGTGCTTCTAAGGATCTGCCTAGAGTGTGAGGGTGAGATATTTGGGCTTTATCCCCCAGAGTGAGGTTGCTGGCGCTGTAACGATGAGATCAGCAGTGTACGAGATGGATGGAAATAAAGGGGACCTGGGTCCAGAAAATCAGGGCCGCGGTTCTTGCAACCATTTAATTAAACAAATATTTATTTATTGAATTCGATGAATAGAAAATTAGGAATCTAATGAGACCTAGGGTGGGATATGGGGGTGCTATCCCAGGAGAAGGGGGTCCCACTTCAGGCAAATTGTGTTTGTTGTATCTGTGAATAATCGAGTGGAAATGCCCTGGGGTGGGTTGGAGTTGCTAGCCCTCAGGGGAGCAGACAAGGCTGGAGATAAAGAACTGAAAGCTGTCTGCATAAATGCGGTAGCTAAAGTTCTCTGCTTGTGGATGAGTTCAGCACAAGGTCAGGCCACAGCCTGATCAGCAGGTCTAGGATTCCAGAAAAAAAAATAATATACTGAAGCCATTCTTTCCTAAAATACCAGAGCTTTGAATTTGCTGATTCTGCATAGTTCAGGTTTAATGAGTAATACTCCAAAGGAATGTGTGGGTTGACCATGGAGTAGTATATAAAATTCTTAACAGAGCATCTTGCTGAAAAGAGGAGAAGAGATGTTTTAAAAAGCCCTCAAGCTTCAGCAACCAAATCTCTAATTGTTTTGATGGAAATAGAAGTGTGGAGAATGTTACAGTCAAGAATGGGATTGGGTGGGAGGGTGGGATAGGGTGGATTGGGGAGTTCTGGAGAAATAGACATACAGTCTTTTTCCTCTCCTGGCCCTGGCCTGGCTCAGGTGGTAAATGACAAGATTGTGGCAAGCAACCTTGTGACAGGCCTACCCAAGCAGACCCCAGGAAGCAGTGGGGACATCATCATCCGAACCAGCAAAGTGCTGATCCCAGTGACCTGCGAGTTTCCACGCCTGTACACTATTTCAGAAGGGTACGTTCCCCACCTTCGAAATACCCCCCTGGAAATCATGAGCCGCAGCCATGGAATCTTCCCATTCACTCTGGAGATCTTCAAGGACAATGAGTTTGAAGAGCCCTACCGGGAAGCTTTGCCCACCCTCAAGCTTCGAGACTCCCTCTACTTTGGCATTGAGCCTGTGGTGCACGTGAATGGCTTAGAAAGCCTGGTAGAGAGCTGCTTTGCCACCCCCACCTCCAAGATCGACGAGATCCTGAAGTACTACCTCATCCAGGATGGGTAATTATGCTGCTTACACGATTTATTATCCCCAGCTCACACCCTATTTCTCCCATCCAAGTACTAACCAGGCCCGACCCTGCTTAGCTTCCGAGATCAGACGAGATCGGACGTGTTCAGGGGGCCGTAGACTCACACCCGATTTCTAAGTGCACAGCATACCTGGTCATTTCCCAAAACAATAGGACACTTCCGTGAGCTCTGAATTGTTTCAAAAACCATTTTTTTTAAGATTTTTAAATTTATTTATTTGACAGACAGAGATCACAAGTAAGCAGAGAAGCAGGCAAAGAGATTGGAGGAAGCAGGCTCCCCGCTGAGCAGAGAGCCCGATGCAGGGCTTGATCCCAGGTCCCTGGGATCATGACCTGAGCTGAAGGCAGAGGCTTTAACCCACTGAGCCACCCAGGTACCCCTCAAAAACCATTTATTGACATTGGAGGTAAAAACTGGTGAGGGAGCAGGAAGTTGAGAATGACTCCAAGGGGTCTAGCACGGATGACCAAATAAATGCCGTTAACCCCGATGGACGGCCATAAAGAGAAAAGCAAATTTGAGGTGAAATATTGAATACAACAAGTCCAGATAATATATTGAATTGTAAATGTCTTCAGGATACATGGGAAAAAAAGGTCAGCAGGCAGTTGGAAATGTGTATCAGACCCAGGAACAAGGTCAGGACTAGAGAGAGATAAAGGACCAAGAATCATCCCTGTTTCTATTGGAAACATAGGATTGATTAACCTGATCAGAGAGAGAGTAGAGCGTGAGTGTGAGTGTCGGAGCTGGGGGAAGGCAGATAATTGCAAGTGGATGGGGAAGAGGAAGCAGCAAATGTCAACTCTTTTAGGAAGCTTGGTAGTGAAGGAGAGACAAGAATTACTTAGAAGGTTTTAGGAGAAGAACGATCAAGTGAAATTTGGTTTTTGTTTGCTTGTTTTTGTTGTTGTTGTTGTTTTTTATTTATTTGACAGAGAAAGAAATCACAAGTAGGCAGAAGTAGGCAGAGAGAGAGGGAGAAGTAGGCTCCCTGCTGAGCAGAGAGCCCGATGCAGGGCTCGATCCCAGGACCCTGAGATCATAACCTGAGCTAAAGGCAGAAGCTTAACCCACTGAGCCACCCAGGTGCCCCTGTTTGCTTGTTTTATACAAAAGAGATTTCCTTATTTCCTAAAGATCCCTGGATTGAGAACTGTGTGTGTCTCACGAGCCTGTTGGAGGCCTAGCAGTTGTCACACCCATTGCTCCCATTCCCAGGAAAATGACACGCAAACCCCATATTCATGGTAGAATCTTATCAGTTTCTTCCTTGTTCTCAGTGTCAGGTGGGACATAGCTCAGGTAGGGTCAGGACCCGCAGCTCAATGAAAGGGAAATGGTGTAACAAGAGCACCACCTGGGCCGTGCCCTGGGCTAATGGGCTTCATGGACTCTGAAACGTCTGCTTAGTTTTTCTCTACTGGCTCTCTCACTGCAGGCATCCTCCATCTGCTGCCGTCAGTCTCTTGCACAGGGATGTTCAACTTTAAAGCACATGGGATCAACCAAGAGGCTTTTGTGGAAGAAGCAGTACCCCCAGACTTGTTCTCTCTGTTCCGCTCTCTTAATTCCAGCCCTTACCTTTCACCTGGATAGCAAAAACAGCCTCATGACAGCCCCCTGAATCCCAACTCTCAAATCTCAGCTCCAAGAATCCCTGGGTAACCAGTCAAAAGACAAACAAATGTTAAAAATTAGGGGGGGGGGATATATATATTCAGATCCCTGCTAAAAACCTTTGATGACTCTTGATTTCCTTTGATTGGTAAATTTAACTGTTTGCCAGCAGGAGTACTTGTAGCCTCCCTTAGCTTGTTTTCAGAACATGGAAAATGTATCATTCTGAGCTGCTTTGCATGGCCAGTAACAGGTCTCATAGGTGTCTGCAGTTCTTTGGATTTCTTGCCATCTTAAAATTACCTCCACAAAGTTTTAAAATGAAAAGTAGAAAAAACATTTATTATTTCTTTTTTTTTAATTTGTATACCTAATGCTAAGGAGATTAAGGAATGGATTTACTTTTAGTGGGGAGTAGATGTGGGTTCCTTTATTTTTTTTAATGGCTGTATTGGAGTACCATTCTCATACAACGAGTATACACATTGAAAGTGTACAGTTTGGTAAGTTCTGATGTATGCATTCATGAAGCCATCACTACAGTCAAGATAGGGAACATTTCTCTCATTCCAAGAGTCTTTTCCTACCCCTATATTTACTTTTTGCAAAAATAAATGCATAATCATAACTCGCTTACTGACAAAACATGTAATCTACAATCTTAGTAAAGCTCGTAAAGTTTATTTATATATTTGTTATTCAGATGCTCAGTTAAGGACCAACTGCTTTTTATTTTAGAGAGTTCTAAGAAGTTGTGCTTTTTAATTTTCTAGCCCTTAGCACATACAGAATTGCTAAAAAAAAAAAAAAATGCTGCAGGAGAAATTAAAATGCTTAAAAGCCAGAGGCAAGAATTAAAAAACACAGCAGTAGAAGTCTATTTAGTAAACAGGCAAATGGTCCCATCTCTGGCGCAATAATGGAGAGTACTGGAATGGTGTCTGTGAGACGATTCCTCCAGATAAAATCCAACTCTGAGCTTGGCTCACAGGGCCTCACACACAGACCTCTGCCCTCTCCAGTTTCTGTTCCCAGCAAAGGGAACTACAGGCAATTCCCAGACTCTATTATTTCCTACACCTTCCTCGCTGCACCTGCTGTTTCCTCTGCAGAAATCTCCTCCTTTTCTTCCTGCCGATCTCTCCCTGTTCCTTCAAGATTCAGCTGGATTTTTTTCCTCCATGAAGCCTTCCTTGATTCCTTCTGCCCTGAGCTGGAAATTTTCCTTCCTTTTCTTTTCCCCTCTATGCCTATCCTATAGTAAGGGTCATTAAATAGCTGTCAAATGAACTATTGAATGGACATTTATCATAATAATCATCTGAAGCAAGTCCAGAGCCCTAAAATAAACATAATGCAGTAAGCTTACATTTATAAATTGTTTGATTATTCATTGTTCTCAGCTTGCATTTAAATCAGGTCATTTTCCCCTGATAGTTAACACAGCTCATTCACCTCTCTCCAGTTTTAGTTGGTGTATGCTCAGAGAATTCAAAGCAACTTAGTACAAACCTCAGCAAAGTAGAATTAGAAAGGTAATCTCCAGAAAAAGAAACATTGAATTCCAAAGTGAAACATTGGACAACTTTTGAGTAATCGATTATTTTGGATTATCCTATACCATCCTTACTTTCTTTTAGCACGTGAACTTAGAGTTGATGAACCACATTGTCTAATCACAGCAAACACCAGGTCAAGAGCCAGAATTTGTCCTGGGTCCCATTCTGTAGTATATTACCCCGTAACAACGCTTCCTGCCTCATTTTCTCTCTTAAAGAAAAACAGTGGTATTTTTAGGTAAAAATAATTGAAAATGGTGAGGCCCTTAGATGAAAAGTGCCATTTTGATATCATGTTACTATTTTTGTCCTAGATACAAACTGTAAAGTTCTTGACATCACAGACTATATTATTCATCTTTATATCCTCTGCGGCTCCCAAAAGAACACGTTGCACAGATTAGATATGTGATAGGTGTTTGTTACAGAACATAATCAAAAGATGGTATATATTAACTTTACCTCAAGAAAATGAAAATGAGAACATAAATACAAGAAATAACTGAAACTGCATAATATATTTAGATTCTCTTCAGGTCAGGGGAATATGGACTAGGGGTATTATATATCACAATGTCTTCTTTTTAAACAGTTTTGTTGGGTTTTTTCAACTGCACTGAAACAGTACTTAGCAATGAACTAGAAAGTGGTCTGTAAGCATGCGAAGCAAGGATCCAGTTTCATAGACTTTTCTTTCTGGTCCCCACATTTTTTTTTTTTCCTGGACTGGTAGACAAGAACTAATAGGTATCCAGAAAAAGGAAAATACACCCAGAATTTAAAGTTCTTTTAAAATTCACAGTGGGAAAGACGATACAAGTGTAATCCCTGTCCTCTCAGGAGAAAATGTTCATCAAATACTAAACCTTGGTCTCAAAATTGAGAACCAGTAAGATTTCTTTTCCCCAGCTAACCTTGAGGTGAGCCTAGGACTTTCACTTTAAGCAGTAGACCTGCGATGGAAACCCCAAGACCCTATCAAACTACAACTTTGCATAAATGTGGGGAAAAATGAAGTTCAGCAATTGGGAGGAGACTGAACCTTCCCAGTAGAACCAGTTACTCTCTCTGGAACTTAAATCTTTATGCAGCTCGGAGTCGCACACATTGGGGCTTGCTCGCCTTTGAACCCTCATTGGGGGTTAGTGTGTATTAGGTGCCCAATAAATATTTTTGAAATCTCAAACCAATCATCATGCATGTGAATGCAGAATTCCTGTGATGTATTACAAATGAAAATACAGTCTTCCAGAGATATCTTCATTTCAAAAGGTATCTTTGAAAGAAATGTGGTTGCTGTTGCTCCTGCTTCAATACATTGAAGTATCGAGAGGTCCTCGTGCCCAGTTCGTGGGTACAGAGAATGAGAGATGGGACAGACAGTGCTCATGAGCAGGGCTGAAGATGCCTTTGTAGGGAGGAAATTTCATTTTTCCTTCATTCTCAAAAAACTTGAGTTCAGCCCAGCCTCCTCCACCCAGTCAGCATTTCTTTGGACTAAACACATTGAACCAGATTGTTTTTCCATCTCTGCTGAAGCCATCAAGTCTTACGTGTTCTCCTGTCCTGCTTTTAGTTGTGTTTCAGATGACTCCGTGAAGCAGTACACGGCCCGGGACCACCTAGCAAAGCATTTCCAGGTCCCGGTCTTCAAGTTTGTGGGCAAAGACCACAAGGTGAGCTGAACACCTTTATCTTGGAATCCACACCGCACCCCACCCCCAGGCCTGGCCCTCATTTCTTGGCGTGCCTGTTTGTTGATATTCTCTGTGAGCTCACAGTTGGGATCTGCATTACCTCTATGAGAAACACTGCAGAACTAGCTATCTAGAATGTCACAATTATCTGCCTTTCTTCCAATAAAATCACTGTGTTTGTTTAAAGAAAATACTATATGATCATAATTTTATTTTTTTTATTTTAAGTTCTATTTTATTTAAGTCATTTCTATGCCTAGCATAGGGCTCGAACCCACAACCCTGAGATCAAGACCTGAGCTGAGGTCAAGAGTCAGACACCTAACAGACTGAGCCACCCAGGCGCCCCTATATGATCATAATTTTAAACTGTTGTGGGGGGGGGTATGGTTGAAAAGCCTGTGTGGTAGTCGTATGGCAAAGTATATGGGCAGAAAATTCACAGAAAAGACCAATAGTGATTTGTTCAGTGAAAACAGTACTTAAAATGCCAATTAAAACAATTATAAGACATTATTTTATACATATTAACTTTATAAAAATTATAAATCACAATGCTTGCAAAGTTATAGGGAGAAGTATATAGTGGCAGTATAAATGGGTACGGTTTCTGGAAAGTTGTCTGGTAATATGTAGTAATAACCATAAAATCATCAGATTCTTTTATTTAAAAATTCTAATTCTGACAGTTTCTCAAAAACAAGCAAGCAAAAAAAGAAAAATGAGATTTGTTGGATGTTATAGAGAAGGAGAAAAGTCCCCCAACAGGGTTACTACATATCTATTAGTGTAATATTAAGCAGTTATTAAAATAAGAAATATAGAGAAAGGAGATATTAAAAGTCATATGTCATAACAATTTACATGCATATTGAGTATGCTGCCTTTTTTTAAAAGATTTTATTTATTTATTTGACAGACAGAGATCACAAGTAGGCAGAGAGGCAGGCAGAAAGAGAGAGGAAGGAAGCAGGCTCCCCGCTGAGCAGAGAGTCTGACGTGGGGCTTGATCCCAGAATCCTGGGATCATGACCTGAGCTGAAGGCAGAGGCTTTAACCCACTGAGCCACCCAGGTGCCCCAAGTATGCTGCATTTTTGAAAAACACACATACACAGAGGTTATAAGAGGCAATAGAGAGAATGTTAAGGTGCAAACTTTGTTGTTGTTGTTGTTGTTGTTTTTCCAGTAGAATTGTTGAAACATTTAAACCAAAGGAAGTTTAAGAGACCAACTATCTTTTCCACACTGCATTTAAGTGAATTCATGTCCTTTCCTGTTATATCACTGTTCTAGAACAACTGTTAACCATGATGGCTAATCCTGATCTCCCTCCCCAAGCAGGCAGCATGATTTGGGAGGTAACTTATAGAAAGAAGCTTGGACAAAGAACTTGATATTTTACACAGAAGCATGCCGGCACCGATGTTTTTCCCAGCCTTTGATGTGAAGAACAAAGATGTTAACGTTATTAGGTGTTCCCTTCTCGAAGGTCTCTCCTGTCCCTATACAAAGGCAGGAGTTATGCTTGGGGGGGGCGGGATTAGATCACCCACATGACTCCATATGTTTGCCCACCTGACCAATGGTGTGAATCTGGGCAAGTTGTCTAACTTAAGTCTCAGTTTCCTCATCTGTAAAATGGGGATGACGACATCCACCTCAGAGGGCTGTTGTTTATATGAAATGAGATACTACATATGAAACATCTGGTGTAGCGAGTGTCTGGCTTCCAGAAGGGGCCCTACAAGCGGCATCTGTTATCACTATTTTTGTTATCATTTATGGTAACTATCATTTATGGTCTTTCTAGGAAGTGTTTCTGCACTGCCAGGTTCTTGTCTGTGGACGGCTGGATGAGCATTCCCGCTGTGCCCAGGGCTGCCACCGGCGAGTACGTCGTGAGGCAGTGGAAGGAGAGGATACAACTGGTCCCCAGAGCCAGATGCTGACAGGTGGCCCGATCAGGATCGACTGGGAGGACTAGGACCACCCCACACCTGACTCCTGGCTCTGGGTTGCCCTCCTCTTTAGAACTTCTCCCCACTGAGAACATCAGTCAATACCCTAGAACACGGCATTCTTTAAACCTCATACTGTGGGTTTAGACAGACTTCCAGAATGGACTCATTCTGATTCGGGCCCCTGGACTGGGAAAAGTCACTTCACTGCTGACTGACCTGACTCACATGGGGCTTCATCCTCCTGACATTGAAAGGTGCACTGTCCATTCCAAAAGCAGCTCATTCCATTTCCCACGTTTCCTCCCTACAATAAAACACCCAGTGTAGGATGCAATAGAACCACTACAACCAAAAGTTGGGCATGATACTACAAACTACAAACTTAAAATAAATAGTTGCTTGAAATTATGACTTAAATACCCAATAACTCCTTAAGTATGTAAATAATAATTATACCCTGAAATTTCGATTCAAGCACAGAATATTTACAGGGGATTAGGAAGTTTATTGATGTAAGTGTGTACTAAAAGTTACTATTTGATTTTCCTCTTGCATGATGTTTTCTTTTTTGAAGTTTTTATACCATCTTAAGTGAAATATTTTCAATTAAATTTATTAACATGGGGGGCACCTGGGTGGCGCAGTGTGTTAAGCATCCGACTCAGTTTTAGCTCAGGTTCTGATCTCAGATTGAGCCCCATGTTGGGCCCCATTCGATGTGGAGTCTGCCTGAGATTCTCTCTCCCTCTGCCCTCCTCTCCCCTCCAAAATAAATAAATAAATCTTTAAAAAGTTTATTAACATGGGGTGCCTGGGTGGCTCAGTTTCTAAGCATCTGCCTTTCGCTTGGGTCATGATCCCAGGGCCCTAGGTTCTGGCCCCGCATTGGGCTCTCTGCTCGGTGGGAAGCCTGCTTCTCCCTCTCCCACTCCCCTTGCTGTGTTCCTTCTCTCACTGTGTCTCTCTGTCAAATAAACAACAAAAAAAATCTTTTAAAAAAATTTATTAACTTGCATGTAAGAGGTTCAACGACTGAACTGTAAAAAAAATTAAAATTTGGTACCATATGCTCTGTTACTTGGCATTCTATGCCCCGAGAATAAATTATACCATAATTCATTGAAATAAATATTATAATATTGAAATAAATATTATAAACCACAGGAATAAATTTTATATGCAATTTTATATTTTAAATGTTATATGCAATTAAATCCAATTTCTTAATATGCCAATTAATTTTATGGCTTTACATAAGACCAAGAGACAGTTTTTTTTCTTGTTCTCTTTAGAAATGGTTATCATCAACAATTCTTAATGGAACGAGTAAAATCAACAAAAGGAAGAGAAAAGACAGAATGACCTAGGTCAACAATTGGCCAACTTTTTATGTCAAGGGCCAAATGGTAAACATTTTAGGCTTTCTGGCCAGTCTGTCACAACTATTTTATCTCTGAGGTTGTAGCACAGGAGTGGCCGTAAACAAATGAAAACACAGTTGTGGTCCAATAAAACCTCACAGAAGCAGATGTTAGGCCTGCTTTGGCCCATGAGCTTCACTTGCCAATCCTTGACCTTAGTGGACCTCAGCCTTCCCAGTGCATCAGAATCAGGTGGGGAGCATTTATAAAACACCAATAGGTAGATAACAGGCCCAGAGATTCTTTGTTTCTTACTGCTCCTCTGGTGATTCTAATTTGCAGTCAGGATTGAGAACCATAGTTTAGGGACTGACCATTTGTAACCCCTCAGATTTCAGGGAATTCTCCTAGCTATTTTCAGTGGCAATTTTTACCACCATTTGTAACCCCTCAGATTTTAGGGAATTCTCCTAGCTATTTTCAGTGGCAATTTTTACCACATACTTCTCAGATTTTAACATGATACTAACACCACTTAGGAATTGGGAATATCAACAAGAATAGTTCATTGAAGGAAAAAAATGGAACCTCAGAGACCTAACTCCATCTGACCTCCACCTTCATTGGCCTTATCCAGGTAAGTCTCTGACCTTGCCCTCCTGTTCTCAGCTCTCCAGCACCAGTCGGAATGATGGTTATCAATGGTGGAACTTACCAGGATGGGTTCTGTTCTCCTCTAAGTGAAACAGAAGCAGAGTGGTCAGAATGGAAGTCATTCATCTCTTTTCTAAAAAATACTATTTATTAAATGTGAGATGCTTACTGGTAACTGAAAGATGGACCAGAGGAAAGTCCTTACCTCCCAAATGGGTGGACTCTCCAATATTTCACTTGTGAATATAAAAACCAAGTCCAGGAATCCCAGTATTTTAGTCTTTATTTTAGTCTTTATACTAAGAACTGAATTGCCAGGAAAATGTGTCTCGGTTGGAAAAACCATTGTTAAAATGAAGAGTGGTCTTCAAATCACTCCATGGCTTTTTTCCAATTCTCCTCAAGGGATGGGACTCACTTCTCAGCAGCAGAACAAGGTTTTCTTTCTCTTGCTTTGTGATATCCAAACTTTTGGAAGCAAGGATGAGACACATCTGCCACACTATCATCTCAGAGTCTGAGAGCCGTGGTGCCACTCAAAACCAGGAAGGGATCACCTCTTTCTCATAACTCTACTTTCTCCTCTTCTGCACAGATACAAGCTGCCCGTTGGCTATTCATAAAAGGTCGGCAGCCCAGGGTCCATACGGTATTGAACACAGTATCAGCCAGAGAATCACAGGCTACTTGAAAAAGATGAAGAGAGAGAAAAGGTTAATATACAAGACTACCCCAAGTAGTTTGAGTAATTTTAAGAAGCAATGTCATTCCAAGGATGACATGATACCTGGAGGAAAGTAAAGGCAGTAATCCAAATACAGAATTAAAAAGAAAAACACACATGAAAGAGAAGCTTTTTCATAAGCTTCTATTCAATCTAGTAAAGCAGAATATACTTTGGGATACCCTTCTTTTATGGGCCTCCAGGTCACAATCATGCTTAGCAATCAAAAGCTCCCATACCACTATGCTCACTCCATGGAAACCCTATCATTTTTGCAGAACACTCCCTAAATAACTCTACTGTGTTTCCAATAACTTTTTCTGTTCAAGTGTGGGATGAGTAACAATTCACTCATTGGAAAAACATGTATGTTGGTCAATAATTCTCTTAGGCATTAGGGACACAAAGACCAAAGAGATCCCAATCCAAGTACTCATGGTTTGGACAGAGAGGTGGACAGGATGGATAAGTAAACAAAAGTTTACACTACACCATTATGGAAGTGATATCAAGTTTGTATGGGAACCCACAGAAAGAGTCTTTCTCTTTCAGGGGTAAGAGTTATTAGGGAAGACATCTCAGAACACCTTCCATTAGAATTTTGATAGGAACTATATTGAATCTGTAGATTGTTTTGGGTAGTATGCACATTGTAAGAATATTAATTCTATTAATCCATGATCACTGAATATCTTTGTGTCATTCTCAGTTCTCCCATCAGTGTCTTATAGTTTTCAATGCACAGGTCTTTCACCTCCTTGGTTAAGTTTATTCCTGGGTATTTTATTCATTTGATGCAATTGTAAATGAAAAATTTTTAAATATCTCTCTCTGATAATTCATTATTAATGTATAGAAACAAAACTGATTTTGTATATTAATCTTGTATCCTGTGACTTTACTGAATTTATTAATTCTAACAATTTTTTGGTGGAGTCTTTAGGGTTTTGCATATATGATATCCTGTCATCTGCAAATAGTGATAATTTTATATCTTCCATTTCAATTTGAATGTCTTTTATTTCTTCTTTTTGTCTAATTGCTCTGGCTAGAATATTTTTAATACTATGTTAAATAAAAGTGGTGAAAGTGAGCATTCTTGTCTTATTCCTAATCTTAGAGGGAAAGCTTTCAGCTTTTCTCCATTAAGCCTGATGTTAACTGTGGGCTTGTCATGTGTGGCCTTTATTATGTTGAGATATATTCCCCCTATACCTATTGTGTTGAGAGTTTTCATCACAAATGGATATTGAATTTCATTAAATGATTTTTCTGCATCTATTGAAATGACTGTATGATATTTATCCTTCATTTTGTTAATGTGTTGCTTCGCATTGTCTGGTTTTCTGATGTTGAACCATCCTTGCATCCCTTGAATAAATCCCACTTTATTATGATGTCTGATCCTTTTAATGTATTGTTGAATTAGGTCTGCTACAATTCTGTTGATGGTTTTTGCATGTATGTTCATCAGGGATATTAACCTCTAATTTTCTTTTCCTGAGGTGTCCTTGTCTAGTTTGCGTGTCAGGGTAATGCTGGCCTCATAAAGTGAATTTGGAAGTGCTGTGTCCTCTTCTGTCTTTTGGAAGAGTTTGAGAAGGATTAGTATTGATTTGTTTTTAAGATCTTATTTATTTATTTGACAGACAAGTAGGCAGAGAGGCAGGCAGAGAGAGAGAGGAGGAGGCAGGTTCCCCACAGAGCACAGAGCCTGATGCGGGGCTTGATCCCAGGACCCTGGGATCATGACCTGAGCTGAAGGAACAGGCTTTAACCTACTGAGCCACCCAGGCACCCCGGTATTAATTTTTTTAAATGATGAAGCTATTTAAACGGATGATTAATTCTTCTTTAAATGTTGAAGCCACTTTAAAAATCCATCTTGTTCATTTGTTGGGAGATTTTTAATTGCTGATTCAATCACACTACAATGATCAGTCTATTCAGATTCTATTTTTTCATTATTCAGTCTCGGTAGGCTGTGTGTTTCTAGGAATTTACCCATTTCTCCTCTGTTGTCCAATTTGTTGACATATAATTATTCATAGTAGTCTCTTGTGATCCTTTGTATATCTGTGGTATCAGTTGTAATGTCTCCTCTTCCATTTCTGATTTTATTTCTTTGAGTTCTCTCTCTTTTACTCTTAGTGAGTCTAACTACAGGTTTGCCTATTTGTTCACCTCTTAAAAAAGAGCTCCTAATTTCATTTATCTTTTCTATTGTGATTTTAGCCTTCATTTCATTTATTTCTTCTCTGATATTTGTTATTCCCTTTCTTTCACTAACTTTGGGTTCCATTGCTTTTGTTTTTCTATTTCCTTGAGGAGTAAAGCTAGAGTTTCTTCAAGATCTTTCTTTTTTTCTTGATATAGGTATTTATGGCTATGAATTTCCCTCTTAGAATTGTTTTTGATGCATCTCATAAGTTTAAGAATGTTGTATTTTCATTTTCATTTGTCTCAATATATTTTAAAAAGATTTGTTTATTTTAGAGAAAGAGCAGGGGGAGAAGCAGAGGGAACGAATCTCAAGCAGACTCCCCACTGAACATGGAACCCAATGCAGGGCTCAGTCTCACAACCCTGATATCATGATCTAGTCACAATCAAGAGACAGATTTTGGGGCGCCTGTGTGGCTCTGTCAGTTAAGTGTCCAACTCTTGATTTCAACTCAGGTCACGATCTCAGGATCAAGATCAAGTCCCACATCAGGTTTTGCGCAAGGTAGGGAGTCTGCTTGGAATTCTCTCTCTCTCTCTCTCTCTCTCTCTCTCCCCTTCTGCCCCTCTTCCCCACACTCTTTCTCTCTCTCTCTCTAAAATAAAAATAAATAAATCTTTAAAAACAAAGAGAGAGAGACACTTAACTGACTGTGCCACTCAGGTGCCCTCAATATTTTTTTTTTTAATTTCTCTTTTGATTTCTTCTTTGGCCCTCTGGTTGCTTGGTACCATTTGTTTATTTGCTCTTACATTGTTCTCACTTCTCTCACTTCTATTCAATATTCAATATTGTACTATTCAATGTTGTACTGGAAGTTCTAGACATGACAATTGGCAAGAGGAATACATAAAAGACATCCAAATTGGAAAGGAAGATATGTAGAGGTCATTTTCTTGTGTATAGGAAAACCTAAGGAGGGACCCCTGGGTGGCTCAGTTGGTTGAGCAGCTCCCTTCGGCTCAGGTCATGATCCCAGGGTCCTGGGATCGAGTCTCACATCAGGCTCCTTGCTCAGCTGGGAGCCTGCTTCTCCCTCTGCCTCTGCCTGCCACTCTGTCTGCCTGTGCTCACTCTCTCTGACAAATAAATAAAATCTTAAAAAAAAAAAAAGAAAAACCTAAGGAATCCACTAAAATCTATTAAAATTAGTGAGCTCAGCAAGGTTGCAGGATAATAGATCAATATATAAAAATCAGGTGTATTTCTGTACATTATTAATGAAATAAAATTTTATTTATAATAACAACAAAATGAATAAATTAATACTTATGAATAAATTAAACAAAAGTGTTAAGACTTGTGTTCTGAAAACTAGAAAACATTATTGAAAGAAAATAAAGAAGATCCAAGTAAATGGAAAGACACTCATTTTCACTGATCAAAAAACCCAATTTTGTTAAGATGGTAATATGCCTCAAATTAATCTACAGATTTAACAAAAGCCCTATCAAAATTCCAACTGCCAATTCTTTCGGAAATTGACAAACTGAACCTAAAATTCATATGAAAATTCAAAGCATCCAGAATATCCAAAACAATCTTGAAAAAGAAGGACAAAGTTGAAGGATATTTCCTGATTTCAAAGTTTACCCCAAAACCACAATAATAAAGACAGTGTGGCACTGGCATAGTTTGATGGAATAGAATTAAAAGTCTAGAAATAAACACTACATTTATATTCAATTGATTTTTGATAAGGTGCAAAAACAACTGAATGTGAGAAAGAATAGTCTTTCAGCAATATGCAGGAACATCTGTATTTTCAAGTACATAAGAATGAAGTTGGACCTCTTTCTTACACCATATGTAAAAATTAACTAAAGTAGATCATAGACCTAAATATATAAGCTAAAACAAAACTCTGAGAAGAAGAAACTCTTAGAAGAGCATATCTTTGTGATCTTGGGATAAACAAAGCCTTCTTACAAATGACACCAAAAGTAGAAGCAACAAAAGAAAAAATAGATAAATTGGACTTAATCAGAATATAAAACTTCTGCTTTACAAGTAATTTCATCAAGAATGTAAAAAAAAAAAAAAACCAACACAAAATGAGAGAAAATATTAGTGAAATCTACATTCAGTAAGGGACATATGTCCAGAATATATAAAGAGCCCTTACAACTCAATAATAAAAAGATAAGAAACAAAACTTAAAAAGAGGCAAAGATCTGGGGCACCTGGGTGGCTCAGTGGGTTAAGCCTCTGCCTTCAGCCCAGGTCATGATCTCAGGGTCCTGGGATTGAGCCCCACATCAGGCTCTCTGCTCAGCAGGGAGCCTGCTCCCCCCGCACCCCGCCTGCTGCTCTGCCTACTTGAGATCTCTCTCTCTGTCAAATAAATAAATAAAATCTTTTAAAACAAGGAAGCAAAGATCTGAATAGAACTTTTTCCAAAGCAGATATATAATAGCCAAATAAACACAAAAAGATGCTCGTCATAAGTAATCAGGGAAATGCAAATTAAAACTACAATGTGATACCATTTCACATTCACTGGGGTCTATAATTAAAAAGACAGAGGGACACTTGGCTGGCTCCTTGGGAGAGTATGTGACTCTTGGTCTCAGAGCCATGAGTTCAAGCCCCATGTTAGGTGTGGATATTGCTTAAATAAATAAACTTTTTAAAAAAGATAATAACAGGGACGCCTGGGTGGCTCAGTGGGTTAAGCCTCTGCCTTCAGCTCAGGTCATGATCTCAGGGTCCTGGGATCGAGCCCCACATCGGGCTCTCTGATCAGCAGGGAGCCTGCTTCCTCCCCTCTCTCTGCCTGCTTGTGATCTCTCTCTCTGTCAAATAAATGAATAAAATCTTAAAAAAAAAAAAAGATAATAACAAGGGTTGGTAATGATGTAGAGAAACTGGAACTTTAATACATTGCTGGTGGGAATGTAAAATGGTACAGCTGTTTTGAAAAACAGTTTGCCATAAAATTACCATTATACCTCAGAATTCCCCTTCTAGATATATATACTCAAGAAAAATGAAAAAAATATGTCTCCACAAAAACCCATGCATCAGTGTTTATACAAGAATTGTTCATAACAGACAAAAAGTGGGAAAAAACCCAAATGTCCTTCATTTGATGAATAAAGAAAATATATTTTATCCATATAATGGAATATAATTTAGCAATAAAAAGGAGTGAAATACTGATACATGCTACCATGGGGATGAACCTTCCTGAGTTAAAGAAGCCAGTCACAGAAGACCACATATTTTATGATTCCATTTGTATGAAATGTCCAGAATAGGCAAATCAATAGAGGTAGAAAGCAGCTTCATGGCTGTCAAGGGCCGGGCAGGGGAAAGATGGAGTGAGATTGCTCATGGCTATGGGATTTCCTTTTGGAGTGTTGAAAATGTCCTAAAATTGATTGTGGGGCTTACCACATAGTTCTCTAAACATATTTTAAAAGCATTTAAATAGTTCAATTGTATTGTATGTGAATGATATCTCAATAAAGCTGTTCAACAATAACAAAAAATGGATGATCAGAATGTTCCAAGCAGGGGGCACCTGGGTGGCTCAGTGAGTTGGGGCTTCTGCCTTCGGCTCGGGTTGTGATCCCAAGGTCCTGGGATCGAGCCCCGCATCGGGCTCTCTGCTCAGTAGGGAGCCTGCTTCCTTCTCTCTCTGCCTGCCTCTCTGCCTACTTGTGATCTCTGTCAAATAAATAAATAAAATCTTTGAAAAAAAAAAAAAAAAAAAAGAATGTTCCAAGCAGAGGGAACCGTAGAGGCAGAAAGCTATGGTCCATCAACTCAAGGAGTTTGGAATGGCAGAAGTCAGGAGAGAAATCATAAATAAGCACTATGATGCTGGAGAGGTAGGATAGAGCCAGATCAGAAAAGGCTACGTATATCATATGGGTTTGGATTTAATCCCAAGGAAGAGGAACCAATTGAAGTACTTACACAGAGGGTGAAAATGACTGGATTCATGTGGTACAAAAATATATCTGGTCCCTATGGGGAAAATAGATTGGATGGGACCCAGAGATTAGATTAACTTGCAGTAACCAGGCAAGTGGTATGTCAAAGAGATATTTAGGAAAAAGAATCAATAGAACGTTGCTTAGAGGAAGTAACTTGACCTGACCCTAGATTAGAAGCAAGTACTTACTCATCTTTTGTCAGTACGGATAGAGTAATATTCCTTTTTATGGGGCCTAATTAATTATTCATATATTCAAGCCTTCACACATTCCCTTTAGGACTATACTCCAGGCATTAATCTATGAAAACAATACAAGATTCTTTCTACTGCTGACTTTCTCAGTGGCATGCGGCCAGCTCCTTAGAAGCTTAAATGTCAAACTTTGCCATCTAAAACTACATAATACTAAAACCTGGATGTAATGCTCTGGCTTTGGAAACTAAATGATTAAAGCTTTTCCTAAGGTGAATTAGGGAAAAGAAATTACACAATCAGTGCTAGAAACTGAGTAGCTAAGCAGTTGTTTAAAAATAATTATCCTCAAGAATACACAGGCTTTATGTAGAAAGGATAGGTTTTTTAAAAATTCTTTGCCCAATTGAGAACAAAATAAGGAAAAAAGGGCTTAAACCAAACCAAGTGGTCCTATACAGAATAACTCCTGATATGGAAAATTATTTAATCGTGGAATGAATAACCAAAGCCAGTTGGGCAACACTTTCTCCGGTCTTAAAGGATAGATTTTTATATCTCTGGGAAGGCTTTGGTGTGGCCCTGTCCATCAGGAGTGGGGCCAGCAGCTCCTGGGCAGGGCAGCAAGAACCCTAGTGAAGGAATGCCCAGAATCTTCCTTCACCCTTCTTATGTTTGTCACAGTGTTCTAGAAAGAAAGTTCGGTGAGCTCTAATGGTCTCTTTGTGGAAAGGGGCTCTGGATACATTTCTGTATGAAAACAGGAGCCGATCTTCCCGCTCACCAGCAGACGCCCTTAAGATACCTACCTTCCACATTGGAGACAAAGCCCAGGCTCCGCTTCAGGTCAGAGCAGATAGAGTGGAGACACCATCGGAACTTGGCATCACAGCGATACTTATTGGCACCACAAGTGTCATAACAGACATCCAGCTGGTTGCAGCACTTGGTCATTGCTGGGATGCCCAAGTCCATCTGGGGAAAAGTGAAGGAAGAAAACGCCACGTTCAGACCAAGGACCTGATGCAACCTTGCCCTCCTTGTTATGAACTAGCCAGCCCTCAAATTCCTGTTACACATTCAGATCGATTCCGAAAGACCAGACACTTGAGAGAATCCATCCGGTTGACAGTGACAGGATGTTAAGTTTCAATCATGGTTTAGTTTTAGTTTATTAACTCTGAACAGCTCATTTTCCTCTTTTTCCTTTAACTGTAGTAATTTTCAAATTTGCAGGCCACTGCAGTGAGAAAAATAGAGATCAGAAGGTTGGTGAAGAAGGCAGAGCTGCAGGACCTCTGAATTCAACCAAAAGCTATGTCATATGAGATTTTGCTTAAGCAAAGGATCCGAAGGCTCAGAGGTATGAAAAATTAAGCCTCCATTCATCAAGAGGTCACCAGCATTTATTAGGGACCCATCCCACACGACACTGGTTTAAAAGTGTGTGTATGTGTCAGGGAGCAGGGTGGGGCCTAGAACCCGTGGCTCCTGACCGAGGGCAGACTGCGGTCAATGGTGAGATCTAACACACACACACGGACATGTACTAAGCATCCTATAAACAGTTGCAAATGTTGTGGCATAAACTGAGCAAGGAGGTTCATAGAATGCCACATCTAGAGTCTGATAACTTTACATGGGTTTTTGTTTTTGTTTTTTTGAGAAGCTTATCAGGGATGAAGGTAGACTTAGGGTATAGCAGGAAAAGAAAGGAGAACAAATCATATATGAGCAAGTCATAGTGAGCAAGTCAGTTTGTTTAGTCTTTCAAGGGCTTAGCAGAGATGTATTTGTGTTTTTTTATTACTTTTTACTTAGAGAGAAAGGCGAGTTGGTGGAGGGCCCTGACTTCCAAAGTAACTGGTAAGAATTGATAAAGACTCTGATAAAGGCAAAGACACGATAGAATGAATGATTGCAGAGAGTGACGGTTCTGTGGTCTGTGAAATAGTTTGGATCAGGGACGTCTAGACATAGGAAGAGCATCTTACAATCTTCTGTGGTTCTTTTGGTCATAGAGTCTTGGACCTGAGGGGAGACTGTGAAAATCTGGGTTCATGGTATGGGTGGGGAGTGATTGATTAAGCAGTTATTATAGATCCTTTCCACCTTAAATGGTCCATTATTTGAACTTGTACTCCAAGGCCACCTAAGGGCAGAATATGGACATTGGCTGTTTAAAATGCCCTTCTGAGAGAAAGAAAAAAAAAAAACAAACATGGTTACATGAAGAGGTAATGTAACTCATTAGACAAGGCAACAGCCTGGGCTGTGCATTTCTGGGCAGATTCCTATCATCTGATTCCTTCCATTTTACTTATACTTCATGCTTCCAACTAAACATATATCCCAGCAGAGGTAATTGAAAATTCGATGAGTATTGTTGCTATCATTCAAGGCAACTAAATTGGAAATACTTGAACTAGTTCTAAACAATACTTGTACCAATAAACCAATGACATTACTCCCAAAATAAAGTGCCTACTGTTGTTGAAAACTACCTCTGGGCTCCCGAGCCAAGATATGTAATGTGAAGACAGTTTGGGGATAAAGAAGGGACATAGTTTACTCCTTTGTCAGGCAAAGGAGGCTGCAGGAGGCCAATGGCTCCGAGACTTCACACCCATCCTGGGGTCAGAGGCTGAGAGAGGATGTATAGGAAAATACAGGATCAGGGCAGTGTCAGTAGGAATCTGGTTCATGCTACCAGCTGTGTCCCCTATGTCTTCACACGCCGGTGCCAGCCATCCGCGTCTCGTTACTAAGCATCAACATCCATACCGAGTTCCTAGAACAAAGGTTCTACAGAAAAACAGTGATGGGGAGGGGGAGGTTTCAAGAATGAGGAAGGGAAAAATTTGTTCACAAGTCAAGCCTTGCTGAAGCATTAATGTGTCCATCTTAATAATTTCCATCCACTTGTACATTTCTATAGCAGTTTGAATACTGCTTCCATAGCTACTAAATTGGTATCAACTATAAGAACCAAAAAAGGGATTTCTCTAATATAAATAAATATTTGAAAAGATTTCCTTTCCTCTGTCTCCATATGTGTGTTGTTGATTGTGGACAAGGCTGGGCCTATGGCCATGCGGGTTGTGCAATGTGCGAAAGCATCCTATCAAAGGGGACAGCTCCCCACAAGACATCATGGATTTGTTCATTTCTTAAGAAACATGTCTAGGCAGGGTGCCTGAGTGGTGTAGTCAGCTCAGTGTCTGACTCTTGGTTTTGGCTCAGGTTGTTATCTCAGGGTCGTGGGATCCAGCCTTTTGTTGGGCTCTGCGCTCAGCAGAAGCCCGCTAAAGATTCTCTCTCCCTCTCCCTATGTTCCTCCTCTCCCTGATGATCTCTCTCTCAAATAAATAAATCTGAAAAGAAAGAAAGAAAGAAAGAAAGGAAGAAAGAAAGAAAGAAAGAAAGAAAGAAAGAAAGAAAGAAAGATGTCTAGTCAATGGCAAATTTCCTCTTCTAACAATCGGTATATTAGGATAAATTTCTGACAAATGGAAGAGGAAAGGAGACATTTTCCCAATTTGCACAAAAATGCCACATTGGTGGGCAACATTTTTTTTTAAGATTTTCTTTATTTATTTGAGAGAGAGAGCACCAGCAGGGGGAGTACCATGCAGAGGGAGAGGGAGAGGCAGACTCTCCACTGAGCAGGGAACCAGATGAGGGTCTCAGTCCCAGGACCCAGAGATCATGACCTGAGCCGAAGGCAGAGGCTTAACTGACTAAGCCACCCACGTGACCTAGGGGGCAGCATTTTTGATAGAAGAATAAACATTATGCTGCTTAGAAAACTATTACAAAGTAAAATCTTTTGAATCAGCCAAAAGGTGAAATTTTTGCCTGATTAAGGCAGAATTCAAAATCGTAGCTTAGATGTAAAATCTCTCCACCTCCATTTTACATCACTCCTCTTTTTGGAAGTAAAACAGATAAAGGTGCCTTCAAGAGGTCTTAAAATCAATCAGTTTATTATTTGTTTTCAGGGGAGGTCAGTAGTTTGAGAAATGGCCAGCAGCATGAAGAGAAATGTTTAGCCAGTGCCTAGGTGGGGTTTGCGGCAGGGGGCTGGATGCTTGTATGTGGGTGGGTATGTGTAGATTACTGTGATCTTAATACTCTTAATAGTCGATCTGATGTTACCAGCATGAAATCAACCACTTGCAAAAGTCTTTGCTGCTCAGTACCAATGACTCCAGCACATCACAGGAAAAGTCTCACTGAATCTATATAAGTCAGACTTGTTAGATTTCGTAGGAAGTTTTGTTTGAGCCCTTAAAATCTGGCTGATACTTGCAGTGGTGATTTTCAAGTTCATTACACAAGGTCTTATCTGAGGGACAGCTGCCTCTGATAAGAGGAAATCAGATACATTCTTTGAAAATTATCTCCCTTACTCTGTGTCCAGTTTTTTTGAAGACTTTATTTACTTATTTGTCAGAGAGAGAGAGAACACAAGGAGAGACAGTGGCAGGCAGAGGGAGAAGCAGGCTCCCTGCTGAGCAGGACTCAATCCCAAGACCTTCAGATCATGACCTGAGCCAAAAGCAGATGCCTAACTGACTAAGTCACCCAGGCATCCCTCAAATTTAAAACAATTTTACTGCTCAACTATATTCCATAAATGATCATGCCCATCAGGGATAACTCATTGACTTCCCTTCATTAAAACTAATCAACTAAGAAAATAATGATGGTGGTACATACACTTTCTGGTACCTTAAGACCCAGGAAATAGGAGCTGCAGCCGTTGGGCTCCTGAGGCTTGTAGCCAGGTCTGGGCATGGGTGCCTTTCCTAGCAGGAGAAAGAGAGGAAAAAAGCAGGGAGAAATATTTAGAAATTAAGCATTTGGGAACATTCATCAAATAAAAATTATCTAAAATCATATTCAATTTTTCCTTTAAAAGTCATCATTCCTCACCAGATAGTCACATCCCAGTTAGGTGGTAATGATCGTGATAATGATGATAATGTCATAAAAGGGTAATAATATTCAGACTAGTTTGGTGCTTTTCTCCTAATCTCTAAGAATTTTATAAGCATTCATCTACTAACAATTCTCATGTTTTGTTTTTATTTTTTCTTTTCTAATTTTTATTTTTTATTCTTTTATTTAAAATCAGTTAATTAACGTATAGTATATTATTAGTCTCAGAGGTAGAAGCCAGTGATTCAGCAGTTGCATATAACACCCAGTGCTCATTATTACATCACGTGTCCTCCTTAATGCCCATCACCCTTGTTACCCCATCCCTCCATCCCCACCCTCTCCAGCAACCTCAGTTTGCTTCCTGTAGTTGAGAGTCTCTTACGGTTTGACTCCTTCTCTTATTTAGTCTTGTTTGATTTTTCCCTACCTTCCCCAATGATCCTCTGTTTTGTTTCTTAAATTCCACATGTGAGTGAAATCATATGATATTTGTCTTTCTCTGACTGGCTTATTTTACTTAGCATAATATCCTCTAGTTCCGTCTACTTCATTGCAAATGGTAAGATTTCAATTTTTTGATGGCTGCATAGTATTCCATTGTGTGTGTACCATAACTTCTTTATCCATTCATCTGTTGATGGATATTGGGGTTCTTTCCATAGTTTGACTATTGTGGACATTGTTGCTATAAACATTGGGGTGCATTGCCCCTTTGAGTCACTAGGTTTATATCCTTTGGATAAATACCTAGTACTGCAATTGGGTCATAGGGTAGCTCTATTTTTAACTTTTTGAGGAAGTCATACTGTTTTCCAAAGTAGTTGCACCAGTTTGCATTCCCACCAACAGTGGCAGTCGAGTGTGATGGAGTTCAAGTTTTAAAGCATTGTGGTCTAAAATATGCAGGGAATAATCCCAATCTTTTGGTACCAGTTGAGAACTGATTTGTGACCCAGTATGTGATCTATTCTGGAGCATGTTCCATGTGCACTCAGAAAGAATGTATATTCTATTGCTTTAGGATGGAATGCTCGGAATATATCTATGAAGTCCATCTGGTCCAATGTGTCATTCCAAGTCCTTGTTTCCTTGTTGATTCTGCTTAGATGATCTGTCCATTGCTATGAGTAGGGTGTTAAAGTCCCCTGCTATTATTGTATTATTATCAATGCATTCCTTTAATTTTGTTATTAATTGGTATAATTGGTTGCTCCCAAGTTAGGGGCATACAATTCCAGACTTCAAGCTCTGGTACAAGTACAAGTACAGACTCTGGTACTTCAAGGTACTGGCACAAGAAACAGACACATAGATCAAGGGAACAGAATAGAGAGCCCAGAAATGGACCCTCAACTCTATAGTCAACTAATCCTCGACAAAGCAGGAATGAATATCCAATGGTCAAAGACAGTCTTTCAAACAAATTGTGTTGGGAAAATTGGACAGCCACATGTAGAAGAATGAAACTGGACCATTTTCTTATACCATATAAAAACAAACTTAAAATGGATGAAAGACCTAAATGTGAGACTGGAATCCATCAAAATCCTAGAGGAGAACACAGGCAGCACCTCTGTGACCTCAGCAGCAGCAACTTCATGCCAGACATGTCTCCAAAGGCAAAGGAAACAAGAGCAAAAATGAACTATTGGGACTTCATCAAGATAAAAAGCTTTTGCACAGCAAAGGAAACAGTCAATAAAACTAGAACAACCTACAGAAGGGGAGAAGATATTTGCAAATGTCTTATTAGATAAAGGGCTAATATCTAAAACTTATAAAGAACTTATCAAACTCAACACCCGAAAAATAAATAATCCAGTCAAGAAATGGAGAGAAGGGGAACCTGGGTGGCTCAGTGGGTTAAAGCCTCTGCCTTCAGTTCAGGTCATGATCTCAAGGTTCTGGGGTTGAGCCCCGCATCAGGCTCTCTGCTCGGTGGTGAGCCTGCTTCCTCCTCTCTCCCTCTCTGCCTGCCTACTTGTGATCTCTGTCTGTCAAATAAATAAATAAAATCTTAAAAAAAAAAAAAAAAGAAATGGAGAGAAGACATGAACAGATATTTCTCCAAAGAAGACATACAAATGGCCAACAGACACATGAAAAAATGTTCAACATCCCTTGCCATCAGAGAAATGCAAATCAAAACCACAATGAGATACCACCTCACACCAGTCAGAATGGCTAAAATTAACCAGTTAGGAAATGGCAGGTGTTGTCAAGGATGAAGAGCGGAATACAAATATATAAAGGTTAAAGAGCATCCTACTAAAGAAAGAATGGGTCAACCAGAAGATTAAAGAAGAATTTTTTAAAAATTCATGGAAACAAATGAAAATTAATACACAACAGTTCAGAACCTTTGGGATACAGCAAGGGTGGTCCTAAGAGGGAAGTATTTAACAATACAAGCCTTTCTCTAATGTTTCTTAAGTGCGTGACTTTGGAGATCAGGTCCATGGCAAAATGGAACTAAACTCAAGGTGTCTTGGGGCACCTGGTTGACTCAGTCAGTTAAACCTCTGACTCATGATTTCAGCTCAGGTCACGATCTCAGGGTCATGAGATTGAGTCCCACGTCAGGCTCCATGCTCAGTGGGGAGTCTGCTTGAGATTCTTTTTCTTTCCTTCTGCCCTTCCCCCAGCTTGTGCTCATGCTCTCTCTCTCACTAAAATGAATGGGTAAATTTTTAAAAACAAAATAGAATAGAGGCGCTTGGGTGGCTCAGTCAGTTAAACATCTGCCTGCTGCTCAGGTCATGTTCCCAGGGTCCTGGCATTGAGCCTCATGTTGGGCTCCCTGCTCAGTGGGAAGCCTGCTTCTCCCTCTCCCTCTTCCTCTGCTGCTCCCCCTGCTTGTGCTGTCTCTCTCTCTTAAATAAATAAAATCTTAAAATAAAATATAACTCGAGGGTCTTACTTCTCCATCCACTGTAAGACAAAGCAGAACACTGCCCGATCACATGCTTAACAAATCAGAACTTTAACAGTACCTCAAAATTTTTTTGGAATAACTTGAAGAAAATTTTGCAAGATTCCATAAATGTAAGCAAAGCATTGTTGATCAAAGAGCAAAGAAAACATCACCAGGCAGTATTTGAAGCTTTGTATCATAGAACTAAGCCAAAAACAATCTGATCTGACAGGCTTGTAATTTCTTGGTTTCTGCTACATGGCTTTTGAGTTATTTTATAATCTTGCAGTTCTGTAGAGAGAAGCTTTGTCAGTGTTATCGATGGTAGTCATCATAGGTAAAGAGAATCTTGCAGGACAGTCCTGGCAATGAGTATTTTTGTTCTGTTATCCAGATAAGGAAAATGGGACTAAGGGGAGTGTAATTTATCTAAGTTGTGTGCTAAGTGGGGGAAATGGCATATAAATCCAGATTTCTTGTTTTATATCTCCAAAGCCCATGTTCTTCCATTCCACTACATTCCTTTGCCTTTTTTTTAAGGAAATGCAAGACAGGAAAAGACTGAGGAAATCAGCTAAGAATTAATCCTCAGAGTGAGGCACATAGCATTTCTTTTCTCATTCTTTTCTTTTACCTTCTCCTACAAGGTATTTCATTTTTAATTATTTGATATTATGAAATATTTCAAAACTGAAGAAAAACTTCAGAGAAACAAATACCATATACCCATTACACAAACATAATAAATGTTAACATAGCCAAACTCTCTATCCATATTGTTTGTTTAATTAAATGTTACAAGTACAGTTGAAGCCCCCTTTACACTCCCTTGTTTTAATTTTTAGATACTAAGTCTCTGTGTTTTTTTTTTAAAGATTTTATTTATTTATTTGGCAGATAGAGATCACAAGTAGGCAGAGAAGCAGGCAGAGAGAGAGGAGGAAGCAGCCCCCCTGCTGAGCAGAGAGCCCGATGCGGGGCTCGATCCCAGGACCCTGGGATCATGACCTGAGCTGAAGGCAGAGGCTTTAACCCACTGAGCCACCCAGGCGCCCCCTAAGTCTCTGCTTTAAAGCCCTCCCTCCTTATTCTTCTTTTTTTTTTTTTTTTTTTACTATTCTTGGACCTATTGTCCTATAATTGAATTTTAGAGTCAACTTAGTAAATTCTACAAGAGATAGTGCAGGATTTTGATTGAAAATACATTGACTTTATAGATTATTCTGTAGACAACTGACTTTTCTTAGAATATTCTATCTCCCCAGACATGGGCATAATACGATTTTCTATTTACTTGGGTCTTCCTTCATGTCCTTCAATAGAGTATTATAACTTTCACCATGCATTTATTCTGTTCCCCACATAGTATATTATTCAGATGCTTAAACAAAATAGAATATATCATAATCCAGAATTAAGGATCATAAGTCTCATATGGCAAATCTGCACTTTTCTGGAATCCAGGATGCTTCTAGCCTTCTGCTCTACCAGCCCTAGAATGCAACCCGGCTCTCATGGCTCAAGATGGATCTTCCAGTACCACATACATACTGCAAGAAGCAGGATAAAAAGAGGAGGTAGAAGGGTCACGGCCCCCACTCTTTAATAAACACACTCCAGGAGCACCTGGGTGGCTTATTTGGTTAAGCAGCTGCCTTTGGCTCAGGTTATGATCCTGGAGTCCCAGGATCAAGTCCCTCATGGGGCTCCCTACTCAGCGGGGAGTCTGCTTCTCCCTCTGACCCTCCCCCTTCTCGTGCTCTCTCTCTCTCATTCTTGCTTTCATATAAATACGTAAATAAAATCTTAAAAAAATAAAAATAAACACACTCCAGAATGGTACCCACATCACTTCTCTTATTTCCCTTTGGCTGAACTTAATCAAACAGCAATACATAGATGCAAAATTGGGCATGTGCAAAATTGGGGAGGAGGGACTTATTACTATAGAAAAGGGGGAAGATAATAGGAGACACGAAGCAGTCTCTGCCACAATCTGTTTGGTATTTTTTTCTCTGGTAGGACGTGTATATGAGATCACAGTTCAAGATGGCTCCCAGCGATCCCCATCTCTTGGTGTCCATGCCCTCATGTGTTGTCCCAGAGTTGGTCTATATGCTGTAGAGAATATGGCAGAAGTGGAGGTATGTTTCTTCCAAGATGAGCCTATCTATCAGCACTAGACAATCACTAATCAACTTTCTGTCTCTATAAATTTGCCTATTCTGGACACTTCACATAATTGAAATCATACAATATGTGACCCTTTCTGTCTGCTTCTTTCACTGAGTATCATGTTTTCAAGGTTCATCCATGTTGTAGTTATGAATCAGTATTTCATTTCTCTTTGTTGTCAGTAAATATAATGCACATTGAGGTTTTCCCCACTTTTTGGTGCTTATGAAAAATGCTACTACCAACTTTTTTTGTGTGGACAATGTGTTTTCATTTCCCCAGAGGAATAAAACTTCTGGGTCAGATGCTAACTCTGTTTAACATTTTGAGGAGCTACTAGACTATTTTCCAAAGTGGTGGCACAGTTTTACATTCTCTGCAGCAATGTGTAAGTGTTCTAATTTCTCCACATCCTCTCCCCACTTGTTATAATCTTTTTGATTAAAGACATCCTAGTGAGTGTAAAGCAGTATTCATGGTCATTTTGATTTGCACTTCCCTAATAACTAATAATGTTGTTCATCTTCTCCTGTGCTTATTGGCCACTCATATGTCTTCTTTGCAAATACTTTCTTCCATTCTGTGGCTTGTCTCTTCACTTTCTTGATGGTATTCTTTGAATAGCCAAAGCTTTTAATTTTCATGAAGTTTGTCTACTTTCTTTTTTTTTAAGGTGAAATTCACCTTTTCATCTTAAAGAATACAGTTCAGCATTCAGGAAATTCATAATGTTGTGCAACCATTGTCTCTTTCTACTCCCAGAACATTTCATCACCCTCTAAAGGAGACCAAAGCAGGCTTCCTGCTGAGCAGAGAGCCCAATGCGGGGCTCCATCCCAGGACCCTGAGACCACGACCTGAGCCAAAGGCAGAGGCTTTAATCCACTGAGCCACCCAGGCACCCATGATAAATCTTCTTAACACCATCCTTTATATATCTTAACTTCTCTTTTACATTTTCCATCTTTTTCTCTGTCTCTGTACTGAATTTTGTCTAGCTCATCAAGTCTATTTTTCATTTCACTAAAATTCTCTCTAGGTTCACTAATCTGCTATTTAATCCATCTATTGAGTTTTTTACTTTCAATGACTATAATTTTCACTTCTTGGAATCCTATTTGATCCTTCTTTTAAATCTGTATATTCATTTTCACTGAATTCTGGGTTTTTAAAAATTATGATTTCTAGTCCTTCTTTTATTTCTTTAATAATTTCAAATATTCTTGTTATATTATTTTATGGTTTCCAGTCTTTGGGATGCTAAATCAGTTTTTAGTGTCTCCTGCATCTCCCTCATATTGGATTATTTTTTCACATGGTGTGTAATATTTTAGTAAGACTTCATTTTCAGAAGAGCTTGTTTTTCTAAAGGAATTCCTGGGCCTCGGTCATGTACTACAAAGTGGTCCCTCAATTACCTTTGCTGTGGCTCGAGAAGTCTTAAGATTCTGTAAACACTAGTATTTATGTTACTTTTTCAGCTTGGGGAATTCACACCAGGCCAACTGTAGAATTTCAAATTCCTCACCTGTGAATAGAATATGTTTGGAGTAGGGATTTTTTTGGTGGGTGTTGTTTAGTCGGCCTTCAAGCCTCAGCCCACAGGGGAATGGAAATCATCCCTGCTACTTTCTTGGAATATTTGATAGACTTTTTTCTAACTCATTTAAACAGATGGGGCAGATCCTCGGGCTCTAAGCTTTATACAGACAGTTCAGTTCCAAATTCCCAATTCTCACAAGAGAAAGTTACTCTTCCTCTCTTCATATGAGTACTTTTTGTAGTTTTTTAAAAAAAGATTATTTATTTATTTATTTATTTATTTGAGAAAGAGCATGAGCAGGAGGGAGGGGCAGGGGGAGAGGGAGAAGAAGGTTC